>NC_140209.1:27305358-27397858 GCF_951802725.1 Rutilus rutilus
CTCGCAATTATGTTTTAATTTTTTTTTTATTCCATGGCAGAAACAAGCTTTAAAAAAGTGTTATCCGGCAATTTCTCTCAAAAAAATCCTGTGATCAATGGCGCATAATTCATTCTGGGGTAGGCATGGCTGCGAAGGATCCATCTGTTGTATCCTTAATTTCACGGGAAAACGAAGAAGGAATAGGGATAGCTTTCGTTGCGCCGCGGTGACGCAATCGACCTTCAAATACCGCGTCCAAATTTAGAGGCTGCATCATTCGAAAGCCAACTGCATCACAGCTACTTACTAGGATGCAATTTATAGTTTATATTCATAGATGCCACCTACGTCACTACAAATAGAACGCTGCCATATTTGCGACCGACTCGCCCGGTATGGCCGCCCAAACTGCCCATTTGAATGAGAGAGAGAGACAGAGATACCTGGAGAAAATTTCTTTTTAGGCTCCTCCGATCCTTATTTTTTACCCCCAGTTTTCTTTAGTCCATTATTATCTGCCCCAGGATTGCCCCAATTGGCCTTTCATGATGTAGAAATACTTAAAGTCATAGAGCTTCATGGCGCGCGTTCATGAGAGTCGAGGCGATGTCATGAATGAATCTATGAATCTTCAGCTGTTCGGCATGAATGAATCTATCTAATCCGTCCATCAGCACAGCCAGAGACATCAGCCGAATATCATAAAAGACTGCCATATCTGTCCGAAAGAACAGATGTTCAATTACAGAGAGAAGGTTTAATACACACAAATATCGAAAGAATCTTTCGAGTCGAATCTTTTTGAATGATTCGGCTGCGATTAAAAGCTATCAAGAGGCAAGCTCACCAGTGATTATAATATAACGACTTAAATTACAGTTTGTTCGTCACATAAAGCTATCATATGAATAAATAACGCTATTAATATAACGGACGAGTCGTATTAGATCACTTTTATGATACTTTAGTGATGTTTTTTTTGTCTTTTATTATTATTATTTTTTGCGTGACAGCCCCCAGTAGGCTAACGTTACTCATTCACTTTCATTACATCGACACGAAGAGTCTCCATTAGGCTACATATTCAAAAATGTCCCTTTGTCTTCCACGGAAAGTAAACAAGGATTTGCACATGAAGGTGAGTAAATGACGGCAGAATTATCATTTTTGGAAGAACTAGTCCTTTAATATGCATTTCAAGGCTGAGATTATGCATCGTCTGCAGAGCTAACGTAAACGTTACTTACACAAAATAACATCTAAAGCGCATGTGACGAAGACAATTTATGAACTTCATAAAAATATTTATTAGATTTAGGTAGGTATTAACTAACAGACAGACAGACAGACAGACAGTTATATTCAAAACAACCCCAAATCTTACTAACTTACCATGATAAAATGCATTTAAACAGATCCAACAATAAAATGAAGACAAAACATTATCTGTCGATATCTGTCTGTATAATGTTGGCCACTGAGAGTATAATGGAAATATAATTAACCACAAACCAACATGAGACTTCAAGTCTTTTAAATAAATTATTCTCTCTTCTCTCTTATTTTGGTATAGAATAAAATACCAGTTCAGGGTTCCTCTTTCGGCTGTTGTTGCAGCCAACTGCACAACATAATTGCAGGCATTACTGAGATCGGTCGCAAAGATGGCGGCGCAAAGCTACAGTGACGTCACGTGAACCGAATGAATACTCTTTATTATTTACAGAAATGGAACAAGGTGAACATATATAGACAGTTTGTGGACCCTGTTTTGTTTTTAGACAGTTTAAAATAACTTTTTTAAAAGTCCAGTACAAACGTAACTGCACTCGTCAACGGCAGCTGTCACAGTTGCTAGGCGACAAGAACAATTCTCCATATATGACATTTAACAACAATGGCTCAGTCCGACCTTAGTGGCCTTCGAAGTGCAGAGGTGTCTCAAAACTGGACATGTTACATGTTGGTTGCGACGGTTACGCTGGCTGTCCGCTGCTGTGCGAACATCTATTTCTTTCTGTCTCGTTGCGCACAAACACACACACACACACACTCATAGGTTTTTAAAATCTCAGTCTCCCAGCAGACTCATTCACACAAGATAGCGTTGACAAAGACAAAGTTGTCAAGACAAAGTTGCCATGGCGATATGCGCGCTCAGAAATCTTCCCTATCGAGAAGAAAACAGATCAGGATAGACGGCACGCAGAGAAAATGAGCCTTTCATCAGGGCCGAAACCAAGGTTTGATTAGCTCCTGATTATTGTCCTTTTCAGTGGGCAGCAGAAGAGATGAGAAAACGACAGGTGTAATTGGGTTTGAAGCAGCGCTGTTTTTAACACACACTGCGTTTCTTTAGAGCTGGTTTGTCGTCATCGGGCCTGAAGCGGTTTAGTCTGTAAATGAAAGACGGTCGGAGGCCTGATGTATGACCCACGAGAGACATTAGATGAAAGCAGCCTGAAAAAATAATAACAATAATAATATGAACAACATTTTGTAAGCATATGAGTCACAGAGAACCTATACTAACAAATAATGTTAGATTTAATAATCAATAAAGTATACACACCAACATTTGCAGAGAAAAGACGCCGATTTGAAAAGGATTCAAAGACGAGTAAATTATCAAGTAGACAATTAGTGACGTTAGAAGTGAGTAAGCTATATTGTTTGTTTTATTTTCATATCAGTGAATATAAGCAATCAAATCCATTTAATCAGTCTTTATTCACACGCAAACTGTACAACTTTGGCTCACGCCAGGCCTTATCAATTTTATTGGTTCATTTTTACAGTTCACCGGCTCAAGGAAAAGATAGCAGGGTCAGCAATTCAATGTCAAACACGTCACATTAATTGCAATAAAAAAAGCAATACTTTGGCAGCATTTGCTTATTGTCTATGAATTATTATGCAGGCAGTTGTATGAGCTTAATTTAAGTGAGTGTTTGAATGGGATATTTGTGCATAAATAAAAACAAATAATAAATAAATAACGATGTAAAAATAATAATTATTTTACCAGATTATTCAAGAGAGTGCGAAAGAAAGAAAGAAAGAAAGAAAGAAAGCTGACGTCCTCAATTGTGACATTTTCCTAATTCTTTGAATATTTAAATTTTCAGATTAATTTATTAATGCAGTGATGCATGCAGTTTTTATGAGCTCAATTTAATTGAGAGGTGATATCTGTACGTGTAAAATATAATCAATCACACCACAGCGCTATTCAAACTAAGATTAAAATGTTGAATAAGGTTGAACAGTTACGACTCCTAAGATAAAAACTTTCTTCATACACATTTGAAATGAAAATATTGATGTTGATTAAAAAATAATAATAATAATTCATGGATATGCTGTCCTGGTTAATTACTGACTGTGATCTTTACTCATCAACAATTTTGAATGTTAGTCTTGATAACTGCCAGTGAATGTCTTAGTTTTGGATGGATGGATGGATGGATGGAACAACAGAACGATGGATGGAATGACAGAACGATGGATGGGATAGATGGATGGAATGACAGAACAACAGATGGATGGATAGATGGATGGATGGAATTAAAGAACGATGGATGGATGGAATGACGGAATGATGGATGGATGTATAGATGTATAGATGGATGGATGGAAAGAAAGAACAATAGATGGATAGATGGATGGAATGACAGAACGATGGATGGAATGACAGAACGACGGATGGATAGATGGATGGATGGATGGAATTAAAGAACGATGAATGGATGGAATGACAGAACGATGGATGGATGGATAGATGGATGGATGGAATTAAAGAACGATGAATGGATGGAATGACAAAACGATGGATGGATGGATGGATGGAATGACAGAACGATGGATGAATGGATGGAATGACAGAACGATGGATGGATGGAATGACAGAACGACAGATGGATGGAATGACAGAACGATGGATGGATGGAATGACAGAACGACAGATGGATGGAATG
The DNA here is from genome assembly GCF_951802725.1 of Rutilus rutilus. Lineage (NCBI taxonomy): Eukaryota > Metazoa > Chordata > Actinopteri > Cypriniformes > Leuciscidae > Rutilus > Rutilus rutilus. The sequence continues at coordinate 27,309,318 of NC_140209.1, forward strand.
ACAGAACGATGGATGGATGGAATGACAGAACGATGGATGGATGGAATGACAGAACGATGGATGGATGGAATGACAGAACGATGGATGGATGGAATGACAGAACGATGGATGGATGGAATGACAGAACGACAGATGGATGGAATGACAGAACGACAGATGGATGGATAGATGGATGGATGGATGGGATAGATGGATGGATGGAATGAAAGAAAGATGAATGGATAGATGGATGGAAACGACAGAACGACGGACGGATAGATGGAACGACAGATGGATAGATGGGATATATAGATAGATGGATGAATGGATAGGATAGATGGAATAAAAGAACGATGGATGGATGATTGGAAGGACAAATGATGGATGGAATGACAGAACGATGGACGGACATCTGAAAGTTAGTCTTGATAACTGCCAGTGAATGTGTTAGTTTATCTCAGCTGATGACTTTAACATGAACTCTTGTTATCTCCTAGTGTTTGTTTGCTCAGTTCACAGTTCATCATGAGATAAACCTTCATTGATTAAACAGTAAATCAAGAACAGATGTGAACATTAAAGACGTCATGAAACTGAATTCACAACAGATTTAAAGAGATATTCTGTCATCATTTTCTCAACATCACGTCGTTCCAATGCCAGATCTGAGACGTTCAATTTGAGACTTATTCAATTTAATATGCACTGATGAATTATGCACATTATACACCAGTGACTTTTCTTTTAAAATACACAAGTTTTGATTTCGCATTGATAAGTTAATTGTAGTCATGTAACTGTTGGATTTCATGACAGTGCTGTTTCATGGTCAAATCTGATCATGAAAAGGTTTTTTTTTTTCAAAACCACTGTGTTGAGACTGACGCAAGTATGTGCTCATCGACATCATTTCCCACAGATCAGTGTGAAACCTGAACACACCACAGAAACCAGTGTAGAAAACAGCAGTCATACATTAGCATGAAATGCCTCAGTTTGCTCTTATACTGTAAATGTGCTTTTCCTTTCAGAACATGCAGTGCATTCGGTGTTATCGAAAAGGACTATCAGTCCTAGCACTCTTTTCTAAATAACATTAATACACTGACCATGTGTTTCGCTCATATTAAATATACCGTTGAGCTATGATGATAAATTATCCCCTCCAAATCTCATTCAAATAAAATAATGATTGGCCTTTGTGTCAGATACAGTAGTGAGAGCAGCTGATTATAGTCTGACTTCAGTCCCACTGTAATATTTCTCAGTCATACGTCATTATCTCAATGACCTCGTTATGAGCTGCTGCAGTATAATAGCGTCTTACATTAACGGCGTCTGTTTGACATAATGGCAGAGAGATGAATGAATGCTGCAAGATGCTTTTCAGCAGAGAGAGAAACAAACTCAAGTGTGTGTCTGTTAATTGGGGCTCCATTCAGGTCATTCTGAACAGATAATTACACACAGGCTCTGGGTTTCTGTTGAAAACACAATCAATGCTCAATCAATAATTCACAAAACTACAAAGAAGTGAGCCCGAATTCAAGATTCGATGGATGGATGGATTTATGGATGGAACGATGGAACGACAGAACGTTGGATGGATGGATGGATGGAATGATAGAATAACAAATGGAAGGATGATGGGATGAATGAACATTGGATAGATGGAACAACAGAACATTGGACAGATGTTGGATGGATGGATGGGTGGATGAATGGATAGGACGACAGAACAATGGATGGATGGATGAATGGAGCGACAGAACGATGGATGGATGAATGGAGCGACAGAACGATGGTTGGATGGAATGGAATGAACAGAACAATGGATGGATGGAACCACATAATGATGGATGGTGGGATGAAACGACAGAACAATGGATGGATGTTTGGATGGATGGATGGAACGACAGAACAATGGATGGATGGTTGGATGGAATGACAGAACAATGGATGGATGGACGAATGGAGCGACAGAACGATGGGTGGATGAATGGAGCGACAGAACGATGGATGGAACCACATAATGATGGATGGTGGGATGAAACGACAGAACAATGGATGGATGTTTGGATGGATGGATGGATGGATGGATGGATGGATGGATGGATGGATGGATAGATGGAACGATGGATGGATGGATGGATGGAATGGCAGAATGATGGATGGAGCGACAGAACGATGGTTGGATGGAACGACAGAACAATGGATGGATGGAACCACATAATGATGGATGGTGGGATGGAACGACAGAACAATGGATGGATGAATGGAGCGACAGAACGATGGATGGTTGGATGGAACAACAGAACGATGGATGGATGAATGGAGCGACAGAACGATGGTTGGATGGAACAACAGAACATTGGATGGATGGAACCACATAATGATGGATGGTGAGATGGAACGACAGAACAATGGATGGATCTGGATGGAGCGACAGAAAAATGGTTGGATGGATGAATGAATGGATAGATGGAACAACAGAATGATGGATGGATGGAACGGCAGAACAATGGACGGACGATGGATGGAATGACAGAACGATGGATGAATGGTTGGATGGATGGATGGATGGATAGATGAAACGATGGATGGATGGATGGACAGGTGGAATGATGGATGGATGGATGGATAGATGGAACGATGGATGGAAGGAATGATGAAAGGATGGTTGGATAGATGGACAGATGAATCATTTCTCATGTTTATTGCCTCTTTAGATGAATCGTTTGATGTATTCCTTCCCTGTAAGTTGTAAAGTAATGCAATGTAGAGTTCACACACACACACACACACGTACACATACACACAGGTATTGTGAAATATCTGTCCGCTTGCACTTGCTGTGTTTATTTAGGGAGAGTTTTAAATAAGGAACACCACATAAGTGGTGTTTTCAGCTTTTCACTCAAACAGCTGGATTTCTCTCAGAGACTCACTGTGGGAAAACAACACACACACTCGGTCACATGATGCGGGTGTTTCCTGTGTCCTGCGGGGACTGAAACATTCATTGATCTGTTATCGGTAACGAGCTGTTAAACTGAACATGTCACAACCACAGAAATGGCCACAGCGTCTGTGTGTGAAAGTGATGTAAGCAGAGTCGAGAACACTGATTGGCCGGTTGTTCTAGAACTGTCTTCAACATTACATGTCTCAAACTGTGCTCAGATTGGTCAAAGTCTGCAATCAGAAGTCAAAAATCGCAACACAAACTCAAAGTATTCTCATCAAATTCTCCCATGATCACATGGTTTGTGCTGCAATCCCTGAATTATTGTGTCTCCAGTGCTGAGCGAAACATTCGTTGATCTGTTACTGGTTCTAACTATTAAACGAGCAGAGAAAAGACTGTGAGAGACTGTGATGTGAGGGAGTGATGTCAGCAGAACTGTGTATTCTGATTGGCTAAATGAAAATGTGAAAATAAGACAATTGTTGAAATACATCCAAAGTATATTACATCCATCTATCTATCTATCATCTATCTATCTATCTATCTATCCATCCATCCATCCATCCATCCATCCATCCATCCATCCATCCATCCATCCATCCATCCATCCATCCATCCATCCATCCATCCATCCATCCATCCATCCATCCATCCATCCATCCATCTATCTATCTATCTATCTATCTATCTATCTATCTATCTATCTATCTATCTATCTATCTATCTATCTATCCGTCTGTCCGTCCATCTATAGAGAGAGACAGAGGTCTGAAAATAAAAAGTACGTTTTGTGTTTTAATACAATGTTTGAAATTTAAACCATAAATATTATGACAGAATAAATATAAAAAATACATAATATTTAAGATTCTGCAATAGATCCTAAGGTTGTTTTATGTTTTGAATCTTTTTAGTTTTTGTCAATGTTTTTGTCATTTTTATTAGTTTTTGTAATGTCTATATATTTTTCATAATTTTAATTTCAGATTTAGTTTTAGTTATTTTAGTACAGTACACTAGTTGAAATAGAGAAATCAAAAATATATGACAGAACGATGGATGTATACAAAAATATATATTTTTAATCATTTTAATTTTCAGATTTAGTTTGAGTTATTTCAGTATAGTACACTAGTTGAAATAAAAGAAATTCAAAATATATATTTTTGTTTCAGCTAACATTTCTTACATTTTCATGGTTTTAGTTTGAGCTGACTATATTTACACTGGAATAAATAGACTTGATGTGGAGAGCAGAACAATATATTTGAGTTCACACCGAGATTTCAGACTCTGAGAATATTGTTGTAAGCTCTTGTGAACCCCTAGTGAAGACACGTTTGAGATGAGTTTTTCGAGAGGCAGAGACTAAGACAAATGTCTCCATTCGATCTCATTGTTCGCTCAAAGACATATTACGGTCATCTAGTGTGATTCTGTTGCTCGGGTGTTCTGACTGGTTCTGGCGTGAGAGACTCCAGCGTCCGGTGGATGATGGTGGAGGCAGATGGACGTCCAGGTGGAGATGGAGTACACACTGCGCTCTGACGTACCACCACACACACACACACACCGTTTGCATTCTCTGAAGCTTAAAAATGCAAAACCAGCAACATACGCTACTGCATCCCTGTGGTGTGTGTTTGTGTGTACATGAACTTTCATCCCATCAGTGAGTCAATGATGAGCAAGTGTGTGTGTGTGTGTGTGTGTGTGTGTGTGTGTGTGTGTGTGTGTGTGTGTGTGTGAGAGAGAGAGCCTTAAAGTGCTAAAGGTCTTTACCAAGGGCCTTGTCAACTAACCGCAATCCCAGACTGCTTTACTGCTACACTGTTAAAAAAAATTATATTTGAAGTTGTATATAAAACAAAGAAAATCAGTGTTACTTGATGTTTCTTTGTAATCATTTGTGAAATTTACTTGCAATTTCTAAATGAAATTTTGTGTGTGTGTATTTCTGTGTGTGTATGTATGTATGTATGTGTGTGTGTGCATGTGTGTGTGAGTATGTGTGTGTGAGTGAGTGTGTCTGTGTATGTGTGTGTGTGTGTGTGTGTGTGTGTGTGTGTGTGTGTGTGTGTGTGTGTGTGTGTGTGTGTGTGTGTGTGTGTGTGTGTGTGTGTGTGTGTGTGTGTGTGTGTGTGTGTGTGTATGCATTTTTTACACCACATTTTTTCAGTGTATTTTATTTTTAGCTAACATGGAACGTTCTCAGAACTTTAGTGAAGTAACATTACTAGAATGTTTGTTCAAAGTTATGTGGTCTTTGATAATGTTCTCAAAACGTTAGCACAAAAATATTATTTATACATCATTCATGGAATGTTTTTTTTCTGAAACGGTTTAGTTGAATGTTCGTCTAACACTTTTTAAATGTTACTACTTTGTTACTACTGATACAGCAGATTTATAAAACGGAATGTTTCTTTAATGTTCGCATAACCAATAATTATTATTATTTTTTCTCAACTGGAGACTTTAAACATTCAGAATACTTTTTTTCATTCACTCTTAGAATAAAAGGTTCAATGGGGTTCTATTTAGAACTTTAGGGTTCTCGACTCAATTTTAAAGAACCCTTCAGGTTCTATATAAAGAGAAATGTCTTAAACTATTGCATAATACTTTCATGTTAAAGGGGTTACGATAAAATATGTTTACGTGCTGCTTAATTCCTAAAATTGAATTACAATTACAAATTGAAAAACAAAATTAATTAGTGCTGGGTAACGATTAATCGCGATTAATCGCATCCAAAATAAGTTTGTTTACACACAATATATGTGTGTGTACTGTGTATAATTATTTTGTATATATAAATACACACACATGATGCATGTATACAATTGTGACCCTGGACCACAATATGTTTTTTTTTTTTTTATTGAGATTTATACATCACCATTGATGTATGGTTTGTTAGGACAATATTTGGTCGAGATACAACTATTTGAAAATCTGGAATCTGAGGGTGCAAAAAATCTAAACATTGAGAAAATCGCCTTTAAAGTTGTCCATTTCTGTTGGTGATTGTGCTGCAACCACTCACAAAAATACATTTTTTATATATTTAAGGTATGAAATTTACTAAATATCTTCATGGAACATGATCTTTACTTAATATCCTAATGATTTTTGGCATAAAAGAAAAATCGATAATTTTGACCCATACAATGTATTGTTGGGTATTGCCACATATATACCCGTGCGACTTATGACGTTTTGTGGTCCAGGGTCACATTTAAGAAATATTTGTATGTATATACTGTATATTTATACATAATTTATATTATATATATAAATATATATATATATATATATATATATATATATATATATATATATATATATAAATTCTTAACTATACATTCGTGTGTGTTTATTTATATATACAAAATAATTATACACAGTACACACACATATATTATGTAAACACAAACTTTTATTTTGGATGCGATTAATTGCGATTATTCGTACTAATTCAAACTTAAAGGGGTCATCAGATGCCCATTTTCTACATGTTGGTATGATTCTTTAGGGTCTTCGTGTAAAGTAACATGCTTGTTAAAATTCCTCAATGGTTGTGTAAAACAATACCCTTTTTACCTCCTCAAAAACAGCTCTGTTCACAGGGACCCGTTTTGGTGCATGTCTCTTTAAATGATAATGAGCAACTGCTCACCCCACCCCTCTCTTCCATGGGGCATGTTGACAAGACACATAAAGTGCTGCCATGGCAACCTGCTGGCAGAAAGTATACAAATGGCTGAGGGCGGAAATATGCTAATATGGGAAATATGCTAATACGGGTCCGTCAGTGGTTGTGGGCGGAGCATGAGCAATTTGACATCATATTACTCAGAAAATCCAAACGGCTTGATTATTGAGAGTGTTTAGGCTTTTTGAGGTAAAAAAAAAGAAAAAAAAAGGAGTAAATGGATTTTTTTCATTGTATGGTGATTGTGTCCACACACTGCAAAGACACATTTATATGCAAACACCATATAAAAGTGACTTTCGCATCCGATGACCCCTTTAAAGGTTCTAAATATGATGCGCCTGTCAGAACCCTTTAAGCTTCTATATAGAACCTTTTCTTCTAAGAGTGTAACGTGATGAGAATGTTCTTAGAACACGTTTGTTAGCTGAGGAGTGATGTGTCTAAAAATGATACTGTTCTGCTTCAGCTCTATGGAAATATCCTCGCTGCTTTTCCCTGCCAATAACACGAAGGCTGACACAACCGTGAGCGTATGTGTGCTTCCTTTAGATATTTCTGTCTATAGCAGCGATGTTCCTCAGATCCCACGCCACCCCCTCCCACAGAACGACAGCGAGGAAGAGGAAGAGGAAGGGTTGTAGTTGTAGATGTGGAGGCTGTTGAGCAGAAGTTGCGAGTGTGTGGGTGGAGGTGAGATCGAACACGACGAGCTGCTCTTTTTGTTATTTACAAAAGAAACACACGATCACACACACAGAGGATTGACAGAACCGTCTGTGTTTTCACTGCGCAGACAGACAGACTGTATAAGAACTTGTTCATGGATGACGGGAATATTGAACTCAAATATTTACTCTACTCACCCTCATGTCGCTTGAAACCTGTATGACTGACTTTCTTCTGTCGAGGACAACGGGAGGCGTTTTGCTGAATGTCCGAGCTGCTCTTTTCCATACAATGGAAGTGAATGGGGACTGGGCCTGTCAGGCTCTAAAAAAGATAATAAAAAGGCATAATATCAGCTGTGAAACATTAACCGAATAACTTTTTCATTTAGTTTACTTTTCACAACCGATCTAGTGCAGGTTTGGATGTCAAACCCCAAAATATATAAGACTATATTTTATATCACTGTTAAAAAAAAAAAAAGTTGCTGGCTTAAATTTTTAAGTACAATAAACTTGGATGTTTAAGTAATTTCAACTTAAAGTTGAGTTCTTGTATAACTTATAAAAAGTTGAAAATTGCTTAACTTAATTGGATAAGTTATATCTTATCAGCTATAGCTTAGCATAACTTATTGATCATTTACATTTTTTTACAGTGTAATTAATATTTTATATAATTGAGTATAAAAACTCAGTTTAAGTGCGATGTTATAAAGACAACAAAAATGAACTAATTGTTTCCAAAATTAAATAACTTTTTATATTGTCATTATATTCAATTAAACGGCTAAAATGTTGACTATGTTATTATGTTAAATGTTATTATGTTAACCCTTTTCACAAATAATAAAAAAAAAGAAAATAATTGCAATTAATCTTATGATTTCTGGCCCGTCTTTTATCTTGTCATTGTATTAAATGACATTGAATTAGAGCAAATAGCCAAAGTATTATATGAAAATATTTACAATTTATTTAAAGGACTATGCATCTAATATTATCACTTTTTTTCAACAAATAAATACATTTAAATAATTGCAATTAATCTTATGATTTCTGACCAGACTTTAGGAAGCAGATTGTAATAGTAATCATAATATTCATTAATCTGCCATTTTACTAAAACACATTTATAAAATATTATCTGAAAATATTTACTTAAAGGACTATGTATCGGATATTAATAAAAAAAAAAAGAAAAAAAAAATGCATTTAATCTCATGATTTCTGAACCTTCTTTAAAAAATGTTTATATTGTCATTGTATTAAATGACATTGAATTAAAGAAAATTGCTGAAGTATAACATGAAAATATTTACTATTTATTTAAAGGGCTATGCATCTGATATTAACACGTTTTATTTAAAAAAAAGAAAAGTTTTTTATACTTGCAATTAATCTTATGATTTCTTATCAGTCTTTAAAAAGCCAATTGTATTAATAATCAGATGTTTAATAACATTTAATTAACATTTTAAAAACATCAAGTCCTAAAAATTAGGATTCAAATTTTCTCAAATTGTTTATGAATCCCTTAGAAACCCCTGTAGTAGGACACCAATCAACCTGATTCACAAAATCATGTTTTGATGAACATTTGTGTCGATTATATTGACAACTTGGAACCAGAAATTGCCTTTTGCCTTCCGAAATGACTATTCTTTTAACAGATCTCTAAAACAGAAGTTTCAAAGTGACGCACTTGAGATACAATCGCATGAAAAGTATGTTGGCCGTACAGTAAGTGAGTGTTTCTTCATAAAGGGCTGACCTGTAATCTGCTCCCCATCAGACGAGTTGAGCTTCAGGTCACTCATGACTATAACTTAGAGATGACTGTAAGAAATGTCCTGGTTCATGTGGTCACTGGGTCATTACCGACCCGCTCAGGACACTCAGTGAGACCTAAAAGAGACCTAAATTAGTCACTAATTGTCATTTATGAGTATAGGGATTTAAAATTAATACATAATATAAAATTCATACAGTAAGAGGAGGGCTTTAAAATTAATGTAGAGCAACTCAGAACATTTGATCTCTGAAGACATTATTGAGAAATGTTTGAGTTCATATTTAGATCTCTGACTTTCCAAATCTGACCACGGTTTGAGACATTGTTGAGACTCTGAGGAGACACATTTTTCTTAGGAGAAACATCTGAGAAGCAGATTTGAGCAAGAGTCTTAATTTGCTCTCCATTTAATCTCATTCTAACTGCGAAATGTGAATGAATCCACACACACACCGTCTTTTTCCCCCACAGACATCGAGCTGTTTGTATCATTAAAGTGCTGGCGATGGGTTGCCATGGGTAACGTACATCTGAATATTTCCACTTTGCATAAATCATTTTACAGCCTGATCAGACGGTAATAGATTAACATCTGATGTAGAAAATATCTCAAAGGCGTCTGACTCACCCGAGTGAAAACCTCTTCAAACTCACGCAGAGTTTTTCAATGAAGCGCTTTTAATTATATTCTGTTTTTTGAGTCGGCTTCACATTACTGATACAACATCCACATTCACATCTGACCAACAGAGCACAAATATACAGAATTAAGGGTATGACACAGCTAAAAAAAAACTGTGATTATATCATAATTTCACATTTTGTTAAGGTTATGTAAATGTTAAGATATTTATATTATTATTATTATAAACTAGAGATGCACCGATACTAAATTTCTCCGCCGATACCGATAGTTAGATTTTTCTTAAGGAAAAAAATATCTTGCAAATAATGCTGCAAACTATACCCTATCATTTGGTACATTACTATAATATTATAATTATTAAAATTAACAACAAAGCTATTATATTCAACTACACTCACCTAAAGGATTATTAGGAACACCTGTTCAATTTCTCATTAATGCAATTATCTGATCAACCAATCACATGGCAGTTGCTTCAATGCATTTATGGGTGTGGTCCTGGTCAAGACAATCTCCTGAACTCCAAACTGAATGTCAGAATGGGAAAGAAAGGTGATTTAAGCAATTTTGAGCGTGGCATGGTTGTTGGTGCCAGAAGAGTATTTCACAATCTGCTCAGTTACTGGGATTTTCACGCACAACCATTTCTAGGGTTTACAAAGAATGGTGTGAAAAGGGAAAAACATCCAGTATGCGGCAGTCCTGTGGGCGAAAATGCCTTGTTGATGCTAGAGGTCAGAGGAGAATGGGCCGACTGATTCAAGCTGATAGAAGAGCAACTTTGACTGAAATAACCACTTGTTACAACCGAGGTATGCAGCAAAGCATTTGTGAAGCCACAACACGCACAACCTTGAGGCGGATGGGCTACAACAGCAGAAGACCCCACCGGGTACCACTCATCTCCACTACAAATAGGAAAAAGAGGCTACAATTTGCACGAGCTCACCAAAATTGGACAGTTGAAGACTGGAAAAATGTTGCCTGGTCTGATGAGTCTCGATTTCTGTTGAGACATTTAGATGTCAGAATTTGGCGTAAACAGAATGAGAACATGGATCCATCATGCCTTGTTACCACTGTGCAGGCTGGTGGTGGTGGTGTAATGGTGTGGGGGATGTTTTCTTGGCACACTTTAGGCCCCTTAGTGCCAATTGGGCATTGTTTAAGGCGAGACACGGCAGGCAAAAACATAGTTTTTTTTCACAATGAAAACTTTTTTTTAACCTGGCTTTATCCAATACGCAGATATCATTTTTTTAAATATATGCAAATTAGTGCATATTTGATTAGATATTGCCTGATTTGCATATTTAAACATTAAATTACAGAAAACTTGTTATACATTTTTTTCCTCATCTTAATGTAGGTAATCAACTGGGAAAGTTTCATGGTGATATCTGCTAGTTAATTTTTTTACCCTATTCACCTGTAGTGTCTCGCCTTAAATGCCACGGCCTACCTGAGCATTGTTTCTGACCATGTCCATCCCTTTATGACCACCATGTACCCATCCTCTGATGGCTACTTCCAGCAGGATAATGCACCATGTCACAAAGCTTGAATCATTTAAATTGGTTTCTTGAACATGATAATGAGTTCACTGTACTAAAATGGCCCCCACAGTCACCAGATCTCAACCCAATAGAGCATCTTTGGGATGTGGTGGAACGGGAGCTTCGTGCCCTGGATGTGCATCCCACAAATCTCCATCAACTGCAAGATGCTATCCTATCAATATGGGCCAACATTTCTAAAGAATGCTTTCAGCACCTTGTTGAATCAATGCCACGTAGAATTAAGGCAGTTCTGAAGGCGAAAGGGGGTCAAACACAGTATTAGTATGGTGTTCCTAATAATCCTTTAGGTGAGTGTATATAATTAACAGTAAATAAGCTCTTCTCTAGTGTTTTTATAGCTAACTAACGAACTGTGAACACTGGTTAACTTTCCTGAGGTAAATGCAACATTAAGTGATATTGTTCACAAGCTGTTTTATTGACGTCTTTACACGGTTGAAACACTGATTGAGTGACTGTACTGTATCTTTCAACATACATTCTGATATTCATGCATGTTTTTCTAGACGCAAGAAGAAAATACTTGCGCTGCTGCTTGAACTGGGGCGCTAGAGATCTGTCAGTCACGTCACATTTAAGAGCGTCAAAACGCCATTTATAGTTTGAATTTCGTGATAAAATGTACAGAATTTGAAAGCTGAGACTTTGTTCCTTATCAGAAGAAACAGAACACAAAGCTCTTTGCGGTTATTGGACGGGAGGCGCTATAAATGATGCGTGATGTAGGAAAAACCGCAGATTTGGCAAGTCAACCCTGCATCTTGAACTACGGGTGATTCATAGGGTCAAATAAACGCATATGCGTATAAATAAATAATTTAAATAAATGCATTAACGTCGCTATTTTTTAACCATTAAAACGTTATTGTTGCATTAATTAATCCAACAAAAGAGAGATTTTATTCACACACAGTATGAGTTGCAGTCTGACACACTTTCCCACACCCTTGTGATTGACAGGATACAATCGACACTGATAATCGACTGTTTATCGAACCTAACTTTTTTTCTTGGTATGAAGAACATTTAAAAAAAATCTGATCTGATAATGCATGAATTAAAGTTTCATAACTTGATTTAGTAGCACAATACAAAACAGCTTTCAGTGTGAATGTATGAAAAGTTTGCTCGTTTATTCCATATGACTCAGTTAAAAGTCCCAAATGTTCTGAGGACAGCTTGTGCAAAGACCAAACTTTTATGAAAGTAGTAAGTGAATAATTTTCCTGTCCCATGATGCCAGTCTTCATACAGTGAATACTGTAAGAGATTTTCAACACATGAGGGTCATTTATGTGTACAGTGTGACTTATTACCCACAGACAAGCACATAATGCATTTGGACAGATTTCTGACACAGTTGGACAGAGTTGCTATCAGAGTTAATCCAGATAAAGAGCTTAAACAGTGAGCGGCCTCGTTTGTCCATTAGCATCTAAAAATGTTTTCAAGAAAGATTTCTACTCTGTGAACCTAACCAACCAGCTGAATCACAATAAATCAATCTTTACAGATATGATTCAAATGTTCTTTTGGTCTTGCTCGTTCTCATATACCAAGGAAAGTATTATGAATTAATGATGATTCTCTAATGATAAGCTTTAAAAACAACATGCACAACCGTTCAAAAGTTAGTGGTTAGTGCGATTTATTGTTTTGAATGAAATTAACACTTTTTTATTCAGCAACGATGCATTAAATCGATCAAAAGTGACAGTAAAGACATGTATAATGTCACAAAAGTTTCTGTCAAATAAATAAATGCTGTTCTTTTGAACTTTCTATTCATCAAAGAATCCTGAAAAATAAAATGCATCATGGTTTCCACAAAAATATTAATCACAACTGTTTTAATCATTGATAATAATCAGAAATGTTTCTTGAGCATCAAATCATCATCTTAGAATGATTTCTGAAGGATCATGTGACACTGAAGACAGTATATATTCACATAGAAATTGTAAATTGCAAAAAACATTTCACAGTATTACTGTTTTTTTTACTGTATTTTTGATCAAATAAATGCAATCCTGTTGAGAATAATAAAACTTCTTTCAAAACATAAAAAAAATCGTACTGACCCTTTTGAACGGTACCAGTGAATTGTTACAATTATTGCAAAATAATTAGAATATACAAATATAAGGTCACTATGCTTTTGTTAAAGGTACATGGAAAATCAGTTGACCTGAATCAACTAGAAAAAATATTATGCAAGATTATGCAAAGTAAGATCCATTATCATAAAGAATGGCCAATTATACTCGTCAAAACAAACACAGGAACACACGATGTCTCTTCCAAGCTTTATAACGGCCTCGGGTAAGAGGTCACTCTTCCGCCGGAACTATAGACTCTCTTTACAGCCGTTACCGGAAGCCAGTGATTATAGTTTATAAAGTTATAAATATGGTTATTTTTTACAAAACGCATCGCTTCGCTTCAGAAGGCCTTTATTAACCCACTGTAGCCGTATGGATTACTTTTATGGATGCGCTTTTTCAGGCTTTAAAATCTAAGGTACCATTCACTCCCATTATAAAGCTTGGAAGAGTCAGGATATATTTTAATATAACTCTGATTGTGTTTGTCTGAAAGAAGAAAGTCATATACACCTAGATTAGCTTGAGGGTGAGTAAATCATGGGGTAATTTTCATTTTTGGGTGAACTAACTATTCCTTTAATTCAAGTTAGAATTTTGTTCTTAGGAGAAACAAATTTGAGCACAGTTTGAGATGTTGCTGTTGAGACACACGTGAGATTACAGTCGTTCTTTAAAGATCTGAGAAGCAGGAGACGTTATCCATTTGCTCTCCATTTAATCTCATCGCCGTGCAGGAGGAACAATTGTGCTTTTAAGATCTCATTTGTGATTCTTCTTTCCAATGAGACAACACTGGTTTGACCCTGATAACCCTGTCTCTCTCTCTCTCACACACACACACTTTAAATAGTAAGATACACGGATACACTTGGTACTGGAACTCTTCCTGGTGGCCTAATGCCAGTATCTTTATCACGAGGAAACTATTACAGAGGCATCTGAGGTCTCCGGTTAATGGCGGTTATGCAATCACTAGTACAGGTTAGTAGAAACTGCAACAAGTGCTTTACACGCATACCAGGTTTGTTTCCCCAGGGCCTCAGACAGTTTACAGCACAAACATGCAACCGCACCGTGCAAACACATGCAAGAAATCGACACATCAGCAAAGAGAATTAAAATAAAATAAAAATCCCAGAAACTGGGACAGGAAGTTCACTCTGAACTTCTTCAACTATATGTGACCTCGCCGCACTGGTTTATTCACAGACACACCGTGGTTAAAGTGTCAACTCTGATTCTCACTTTTGTGGATGTGAAACCGAGCTAGCTAAATACTAAACACATCAAAGCAGAGAAACATATTCATATAAATAGCATTATGATGTGTTGTGTTTTGGGTGAACTAACCCTTTAACCATTGAAAAGTATTAAAAAGAGGTTGTGACTAAACCTTGTGGCTCCATTGGCTCTTCAAACTGTCAGTCAAAGTATATAAGTAAATTCTGTATGTATTTGAGGAGCGGAGAAGAGTGTCTTAGTCAGTGCCGGTCCTAGACTTTTGGGGGCCCTAAGCAAAACCCTGTCAGTGCGTTCATAAAACCCTCAGATTGACTCCCAACCCCTTAATCTATTCTTTCAGAGCAGTTTCACAGTCAACAAACAACAGTGAGTTGAAACGTTCAGTAATGCAATAAAAAAATGTTAAACAATAGGACAAATACAACAGAATTTTCAGGCTGTTGTCACTTTAAGACCGAATGCACATATCTAATGCCACATTTCATTACTTTCCAAGCTGTTTATGCTCATTGAAGACATAACTGAATGTGTTTAAGTTAAAGAGTCCCCAAGAGGGACATTTTGACATTTTTAATACCGACATGTGAAGGCCAAGTATGGTAACCTATAGATGAATATCAGATGATGTCACCAACGTCTCCTCACTGACGTCACTCACTTCTAAAACTTGTCTGCCGCCATCTTGAGTACCTGATTCACGTCAGTCGCAAAGGACCTAGCTAGCTATGCCTTCAATATGTTGTGCGGTGGGGTGCAACAACAAAAAAGGAGACCCCAAAATATCCTTTTACAGGCTACCTCAGGACGAAAAAAAACGCCGTAATTTGCAGGTGGGACGGGTGGGACATGTCCACACCACTTTTGAAACATCTAGCGGCACGAATGTACCAATACAAATAAACAAAACATCTCTAATTAACTAGCAGAGCATTCATTTCGTTCGTTTGTTAAATAAGAGGCGATCTAGCGGTGAAATATTTTGTTTCTGAAATCAAGTGATCAAAGTGCTCGTTGCCGCTGCGATCAGTGGCGCGGATACTGTGTTTGTTTGTGGCTCACGCACAGTCTAACTGCAACTGCACACAAACGTGTCCCTGCCTGATATACAACCACTGATAAACATAATCGGTTTTGAAGAGAGAAAAAAACAAAACGATATGAGTGCGGATTAGAACCCAGAACCTCTGACACGCTTGGCAAAAGTTCTGCCCCTGGACCATTTAAATACACACTTAAAATAGTCGGATCAACATAAAATATCATTGAATGCCAGGATTGGTAGTTCGGTAGCAGCGGACAGAGGCTGAAAGTACGCATCAGGTATCGCGTAGGGATCACACCCCTAACGATATTATTTTTTGAAAGTAGCGTTTCTTTTCATGGCAGTCGAGGTGCGAAATGTTGTCTTTCGTAGCCATTTATTGCATCCGTACGAAGCTGTAAATAGTTGCAAGCTAGCTAGTTAATGCTTGTCAGTACCATAGACAGTACTCGGTAGGTACTCAAGATGGCGGCAGTCAACTGGAAAAAGAGCGGATGACGTAAGAGGTCACGTGACTGATATTCATGTATACTCGGAATTTGTCCTCTGTATTTAAACCATCCAAGTTACTGCACAGACATTAGAAGTAGTGAACACACACACATACACTGCAAACCGTGGACACACACACACAGCCGGAGCAGTGGGCAGCCATTATGCTGTGGCGCCCGGGGAGCGATTGGCGGTTCGGTGTCTTGCTCAAGGGCACCTCAGTCATTTCCTGCCGGTACTGGAATGGAACCAGCAACCTTTGGGTTACAAGTCAGACTCGCTAACCATTAGCTCGTTAGGATAGTGTATTTATCCTTTCAAGCGCACTCCCGAAGCCCAAAGTAGCCTGTACTTTTATCTCCATCTTGAATTATGCGGACAGAAAGCGATTGTTGAACAGCGTCTCTTTCACATCTCAATATGCTTTTACACGTGGCGTTACATGCTTCGACTGATTTGGATGTTACGTACGGGTGACAGCGCGCCGCTTTAAAAGGAAGGAACGAAAATCGTTGGAAGCCAAAATCCAAACTGAAACTAAAACACAGCCCTAAATAATTCTTGAGAGCAAGGGGGCCCCCTGAGGGTTCGGGGCCCTATGCAACTTGCAAACTTTGGGCCCTATTTTAAGGAAAATAAAGGAAATCAGAGACCGATCAAATCTCTCGCATGGTCTCAAAACTGTGTCCCTTTCCCCCATTGGCCACACCCTCACCTGACTACCGTCTAATCAAAACACTCTGACATCATAGGTACAGCCCACCTCATTACATTATTAAAGGAAAACAGAAACGTACATAAATACATATAAATTCATACACAACGTTTCAACAAAATTATTCACAGGCTTCTACACTGTGTGTAATAAGCAGTGTGTATAAGAGTGTACGCATGTTGTGGACCCGCCTATAGGCACACATTACTAATGTACCCTTTAAATAACCCAAAAATATTGCGCCATTGACTTTAGACCAGGTTTCAGTTGGTCAATGGCGCAGTCTATTTCTGTTGCCTCAAAATAGCAACGCCCCAACAATGCACCTGAACACACCTCGTTTTCAGACCGGCACGCCCATGGGCAAACAGATGGGTGCAAATGCATTTGCTATTTAAACATCGTAGCGCAGGATGCGAAAATGATAACTGCGTCGGGCTGAAACTAGCAAAAAACACTTGTCGCGCCTGGCGCTGCATTGTGCCAGGTGTATAATAGGGCCAGAAGTGTGTGGGGAGGACCGGCACTGGCCTTAGTCTAGCATTTGTTGAGTGCCCACATAGCTACAGTAAACTTCATAACCTGAAAGTTGATGAAAACATAATATGATGCACTTACTACCTAAGATGCTGCCATTCTAATGCTGGACAAAACACGTATATGTCCAAAATTAGCTGGTCAAAAACATTCTTCTTCATATTGTGTAAATGCACACGTTGTATAGAAATGCTATTTTTAATTAGTTTTTTAATCATTTTAGTTATGCAGTTTAATAATGAATGTTCTTGTTTAGCCTCCCGGAGCTGTTTTCCTGCATGGACTTCCTCCGCCTGAGGAATGCAGCAGACAGCCAGAGAGGAAAGTACATCGGACCATTATCGTAGGGAACGGAGCCATCGGGAGGGGAAAGAGAGAGCGGCAGACGAGGGTACGAAACAGTAGCGCGCTGTGTGCTGCATGGCCTGCTGGGAACGCCGCATTTTAGCGGACAACCTTTCAGTCCACGGAGCAGCGACTCCTGCTAATGAGCCATCGAGACACGGGCTGCTGGCATGAGACTGCAAAACACACACACACACACACACACACACACACACACACAAATGCAATGACAAGGCCTGGATTTGCATGCATCCCACCCTGAGATCGCATTAAAGATCTCTCTCTCTCTCTCTCTCTCTATCTCCAATCAGCCCAGTTGCTGAATAATACAAAGCAAACACTGACCTACTTTTACACACAGGGAACATGCGAGAAGTAAAGCCAGGAGTGGATTGGGCTAGAAGAGCTGGACTGGAGCAAGAGCGGAGAGAGAAAGAGAGGAGGAGCAGAGCATTAATCTCAGCTAGTTCAACCGGGGTTAGATCGATGCCAGACGCTCAGGTGCGACAGATAGGCCCGTATAGGGGACAAGGTTGCATGTCTTACCCCTTTTCTGCCAAAAACACCCAGTCAGGGCCACTCAGTCCCGATTCCACACATCAATTGCGAACCACACAACATGAATTCTCTTTCAAACAAGCATGTATGTAATGTAAACAGTCTTTTTAGCATCTACAGGTGGCTTTGATATAAATTAAACTATTATTTATTGTTATTTAAGTGCATGATGAAAATAATTCATGATCCAATTCATGATAACACATTTCATTTCATGTGCATAGAAATAATATATATATTGATTGCAACAATAGTGTATTTGTTATTTTATATTTGTTTGATATACAGTCAAACCAAAAATTATTCAGACACCAGATATCATTTTTGATATTTGTTTTACTAGTGGGTGTATAGTTCATTTATGTAAGTGAGGATAGCAAAATAAAGTAAAAAGTGACATATCATACCCAAAGATTCTTCATACAGTGACTACCAGTAAAATGTATAAAAATTTGGGACCAAATATTATTCGGACACTTTGACCTGACCATGTTTTGCTGAAGTGTTTTTTCTTTAATTGCTTTAATTCTCTAATGTGACCTTTTTACAGCACAGACTGAACACAATGAAGCATTGCTTGGTAATTGGTTGAGCTAAATTGCTATTATCTAATTGTGTAATTAAATTTAACAGCTGACAGATATTCAACATAATTCATGTGTGAGACAGTCTAACAGAAGGAGGGACAAAACCAGTGAAATATCAACTGATTTGTTGATAGTTCTTGTCATATTACCGTTTTCTAAACTATAGCGAATAAACTTTGATAATGTGAGAAATGTTGAAGGTGTCTGAATAGATTTTGGTTTGACTGTACACTTTGGTTTGACTGTACACAGAAGTTTTAAAACACTTCTGGCCATCACATCAAATCCA
Organism: Rutilus rutilus; assembly: GCF_951802725.1. Taxonomy (NCBI): domain Eukaryota; kingdom Metazoa; phylum Chordata; class Actinopteri; order Cypriniformes; family Leuciscidae; genus Rutilus; species Rutilus rutilus. The sequence continues at coordinate 27,328,584 of NC_140209.1, forward strand.
GCACATGATTGGGCTAAGATGATGCATGCAAAATGTCATGTTTGGCAATGTAATGTAAATTGTAATGGTCCCACAAACTGGCTTCATTTTCTCTCAAGCCAACTATAATAGTTTTTTTCCTCTTGATTCTGTGGTTAAATCTAACCTGGACGTGGTTTCACGAATCGCCAGCGGTCAGTGGATTGCAGTCCGTCTCTCGCTCCGGGTTTTCCGAGTGTTGGTAATGTGATTAAACACGGAGGCACCCAGAATACCACAGGCAGGAGGGCCTCTCCTTTCCTAGAGGCCAGTCTCGTATCCTCCTCTCGCTGTGAACACACACACACACACACACACACACACACACACACACACACACACACACACACACACACACACACACACACACACACACACACACACACACACACACACATACAGAACGGGCCCTCATGCATATGTCAGATCCACACACGCTTTTTTACCTCTGCCTCTCGTTGATATCCATGCAGGAGGTGGGTATTTTCCATTGCATGCCAGGCAGACAAGATCAGACAGGCTCTTTCCACTGCCCCGAAGCCAAAACACATCCCTGGATCCGAACGCCACGGATCCGGCCGCTTTCCAGTGGGCCTCCAAAGTCTTTTCAACTTTTCTGTCGGCCGTCATGCTGAGAGAAGAGACTTGGCAGATTTGCTTCGACAAATCGTCAGGAACAGGCCGACAGATAAACGAGGTTTTAAATGATTCTGTGAAACACTGAATGAATGCATCTCAAACACTGCAGCCAACATCATCACGAGATGTTGACATTAGACCTGAAAAATCAAACCGCAGACGACACCGTTTCCCCCTCGCTTTGAACGATAAAACAAAGACAAATCAACGAGTTTCTAACAGATCAGTCTGTAGGGAAATCAGTTTTTCCAAGACCGCTGCGAGATCTAAAACTGAGACTTTTGACTCAAGTCTCCTGTTTCTCAGATGCAGAAAAACCCCTAGTAATCTCCCATGTGTCTGCAAGAGTTTCAGAAGAGATGTCGAAAACGTCTGGGGTCCGTTCTTTGAACCTGATGATGATGTGACAGATGCCAGATCTTCTAATCATGATTGATCTCTGCCTAATTTGGTTCTTCAAAAAAAATATATATCTGGATTAAGTTGTCTGATATTACTGCGTGTTCATTGGAAACATATCGATACCTGAAACCCTGATCAGCAATGAAATGATTGGCTGGCATCAAGACAGCAACGTAATGACATCATATCATTAAAAAGGAAATGGCCAAGCAGGAAAATAGGGTGCTCTTAATAAGATGACACCACGACAGTAGCAATGGCTGGGACAAACTTTCACCTTTAAAAAGACGCTGTCTAATCTTGTTTATGTGGAATAAGCTTCTCCTGAGCAGGTTTAAGCTTACGGACCTGTTGCTCAGACAGCAACTCCAGGATGAGCTTCGAATAACCTGTCAAATCGTCAACAGTAAAACTGAGAAACCCAGGTATGAAGAATGGACCACCTGAGCTGTTCTTTACATTCATTTTGACTCTCTAGACTCTTACATGACAACGACTGACTCATTCGGTTCTGTTTCACCTTAACTTTATTTTTATTTTTATTCCAAACGGAATCTTGGTAGAAACATCTGAGACGAAGTAACTCAACGCTGGAATACACTACACAGCTTTTAGAATCAGAACAGATTTTAAAACACTAAGCATTATACATTTTCCAACTTTGTTTCCAAAAAAACAACAAAAAAACTGAGCATCATACACTTAACGACTGAAGATCACACACTTCCAGACTTTAAGTCATTCCTAAACAATTCTCAACAGGAACATGTGCCTCGATGCAAGGAGACGCATGACAAATGCAAACAATGTGTTCTCAAATAGTTAAACAAGATTGATATCCTTTAACTCAGAGGTCCCCAACCCCCGGGCCGCGGACCGGTACCGGTCCGTGGGACATTTGGTACCGGGCCTCACAGAAAGAATAGCCTATATAACTTAACGTATTTTCCGGACTATAAATCGCTCCGGAGTATATGTCGCATCAGTAAAAAAATGCGTCATGAAGAAGAAAAAACATAATATAGCCTAAGTCGCACTGGACTATAAGTCGCATTAATGTAGAAATGTAGCCTATTTCACAAAATAAAAAAATAAAATAAAAATAATAATAATAATTGTTCGGATGGGACAGTTCACCCTTATGGACGTGAGCGCTCTGAAAGCGGCACAAAAAGACTGCTTTAAAACTTTCACAGAGACCTCAGACAGAAAGCAAAAAGCCTGTCTTTAAATTGTATTTCGTTTTGTATTAATTGTATCTTAATTTTAATCAATGTTTCATCACCCAATTGCCTGGATTTAATAAGAAGTAAATATAATAGAAAATATTTAATCAGGACATGGAGGCGCGGGCGCGTGAACTGGAGCTGATCTCATAAATTAACCGAAATTCAGCGTATAGGTAGCCTACTTGCCTCACAGACCTGAGACATAGAAAGCTTGAAATGTCTAATTTTAAACAGAACAATTCAAAACAAAAGAAAACTGACTGTTCTCTGCTTATGTAATTCGTATGAAATGTGCATTTCTCTCTGGCGCGTTCACTAGGCATACTGCGAAGATCGAGTCAGCATTGTCAACTTCATCTTTGCACAGAAAACACTTGTTTATTATTAAACAATTAAAATGTCTCCTGCTATATTTTACATATTCATAATCATTAATTTTGGTTCTTAAAATCGGTTCTTTGTGACAGCTTTTAGGTGCTTTATTGGCAGCGCCACCCTTACATCGCATCAGCACCATAAACATGGAGATTTTTTTCTTTTGGGGGGCTTTTTGTTTGTGTTCAGGCTTTCTCAGTTGTCTTTAGGCGCGATATTACGAGTACCCTGCTAATAAAATTGCAAGTAAGCCTACACATTGGATTCACATTTATTATTAGCCTATATTTAATTATTTTTTTATTATTTTTTATATTTTGTTGTATTTATCCGCCGCATGCGGAAGAGGATTAGGGCCAGGCAATAATAAAATAAAAATAAAACCATCTCGAGATTAAAGTCATTATAATGCGAGATTAAACTCGTTAACTTTCGAGAAAAAAAAGTCGAAATACAATCTTGAGAATAAACTCATTAAATATTGAGAATAAAGTCGTTGTGTTTCGAGAAAAAACTCGTTAAATTTCGAGAAAAAAGTCGAAATACAATATTCAGAATAAACTCATTACATTTCGAGAATAAAGTCGTTGTGTTTCGAGAAAAAAAACTCGTTAAATTTCGAGAAAAAACTCGAAATACAATCTTGAGAATAAACTCGTTAAATTTCGAGAAAAAACTTGAAATACAATCTTGAGAATAAACTCATTAAATTTCGAGAATAAAGTCGTTGTGTTTCGAGAAAAAAAGTCAAAATGAAATGTAGAGAATAACGCATTGGATCAGTGTTCATTATAGCCTCTGACATGGCGGAGTTGGATCACTTAGTCAAGCTATATTTTAGACTTTCTTTCAGTAACAAAGAATAGAACATTCTTAGGTCGGCTAGGTCTTTTTAGAAGAAAAAATCAGTCCAATTTGCACGATGTACTCGCTTTTGTCCAACATGAAATTCAACGAGGTTTCGTGGTTTCCCAGGATACCATAAGACGCATTATTAAACTTGTTGATCCTCAATGTGTGGAATTTCGACGAAGGAGAGTAGGCTACACTTGCGCTGGCCCAAATGCACTCTGGCATATAGACAGCTATGATAAATTAAAACCGTACGGCATTGCCATTAATGGCTGTATAGATAGATGGTTACAGTCGTTACATTCTGTGGATGGATGCGTACACAACCAACATAATAATGCGTCTTATGGTATCCTGGGAAACCACGAAACCTCGATGAGGCTAGGCTATGCAATGAACACTGATCGAATGCGTTATTCTCTACATTTAATTTTGACTTTTTTTCTCGAAACACAACGACTTTATTCTCGAAATTTAATGAGTTTAATCTCAAGATTATATTTCGAGTTTTTTTCTCGAAATGTAACGATTTTTTTCTCGAAATACAACGACTTTATTCTCGATATTTAATGAGTTTATTCTCAAGATTGTATTTCGACTTTTTTTCTCGAAATTTTACGAGTTTAATCTCGAATTATAATGACTTTAATCTCGATATTTAATGACTTTATTCTCAAGATTGTATTTCGACTTTTTTTCTCGAAATTTAACGAGTTTAATCTCGAATTATAATGACTTTAATCTCGAGATGGTTTTATTTTTTTTTATTATTGCTTGGCCCTAATCCTCTTCCGTAGCCACACCTTAAAGGCCGGTCCGTGAAAATATTGTCTGATATTAAACCGGTCCGTGGCGCAAAAAAGGTTGGGGACCGCTGCTTTAACTGGACATAATCAAAGTCTAAGGCAATCATACATTATGTGATCTTTCTGTGAAATCTCTCAACACCGACTAGCGTTGACTCATCCGGCCGACTGAAAATATAAATTTGTGAGTTTGGCAGCAGCCAGCTCCAACACACCTGCCTGGAAGTTAGGAATCCTGAACACCTTGCGTAGCTGGATCAGGTGTGTTTCAGGGTTGGAACCACTGCTTTAGATGAGAATAAATGAACATAGTACATTTAATCTCCTGCATTAAACTTGAACTGGTTTGAATAATGACACTACTGTCTTCAGTAGAGCTGCTTATAGCTGAACTTTACACTGTTATTGAACTGAATCAACATTAAACTTTCTTGAGCTGAATAATGACACTAGTGTCTGTTTAGAGCTGCTTTACAGCATAATTTGAATTTATTTTTATCATATTTGTAGTTTGCATAATTGATTCTGTTATTTTCTTGTTTATCACAGTGAAACTATCTGTATTCTATAAAGCGCTATAGAAATGAAGGTGACTTTACTGCATTATGAAAGAGCAGTAAGATTAAAATCATAAATGATTTCTCTTTAAGATCTTAAATATTTCTCCTGGATAGCAATGAGATTAAATAGTAAAGCACATGACGACTTCTACTGAAAACTCCTGAAAGGCTCCTGCGAAACATCTGAGCAATAAAATTTGACTCTGGGATGCAAGTGAGGAGGTAAAGCACGGTGTCAGGCGTGGTACAGTAAACGATATGCCCTGGCAGGACAGCGGGTCTCTAGGTTTATTCTAGACAGAGCTGTCGTGTGCTCTTACTGAGAACCCGTCTTTCTATTACCACACACACGGCTTCCTAGCGCCGTGGTCAAAGGACACAATCTGACACACACATTGACTTTTCACATGCTCAATGACATCTGTCTGACTGTCCAGAACAATTCAAGAACAAATGTTTCTCTGCATATAACAAACTGGTGACATTTTGAACAAAATCAAATCAAAAGTCCAAAACAAAGCTCGTTTCGGGAGTTCAAAACAGCCATTGAACTACCATGAAGTCAATTAGAATCCCTCACTTCCTGATGGCTGAGCGTACTGCATAGACTCACACTGAGCTTGACGCAACGCATTCTCATCCTAGGGCGTCATATACTGACGCTTTTGACATTTCGTCTACATCGAACGCACATGACACCTTTTAGCGTCAATATGACACGCAGATAGCTTTGTTCGGTTATGGGTAGGTTTAGGTCTGGTGTAGGGTTAGGGTTAAACCGCTAGGAGGCGCCTTCTGGCCCATTTCTATCTGCGTCTCATATTGACGCTAAAGGGTGTCATGTGCATTCGATGTAGACGAAATGTCAAAAGCGTCAGTATATGATGCCTTGGGATGAGAACGGGCTGGCTTGACAACGTAGATGTGACGTGAGCAACCTGTCTGACAGTTGTAAGTCTTCTAGTAGCTGTGCCAAGAGAAATCTGAATCATTCCCTTCCGAATCTTGCAGAGACGGAGAGTGTGAGTAGGAGCTGTCCATGAGCTTGGAGCAGGAGCAACTTCATGACTCTCTATGGGCTTCTCCCTTGACTTTATGCCTCCACATCCCCCCGATTGCCCGCGAGCTTCTCCTCCTGTCCCTACGGTAATCTCTCTACTGTGCGACAGAGAGTCGCGTGGTTATGACGCAATCGTTAGCCTATTTTTACAAAAACTGCTTCTACGGGGCCATAATGTAAGATACAAGGTAATGGAGCCTATTATACATTGTCGTGTTTCTTTACAAATAAACAATGGACAACTGGAGTCTTTAAACGCCTCAAATGTATGGGAGTCAATGGAATGCTAACAGCAGGTGATGGCTTGTTAGCCAATGGATGCCCCCATAGAAGGTACGCTTTCCGGATGCTGGATTACACCCTTGAAAAATGCCCACATGGCTATAATCCGATGCTTTCTTAACTGATGTTTTCTCACCGCTGTCATTTTTGTTGTGTGTTTATTTTGTTATTGAGAGGAAAGCACGCAACATATTTACATCTAAACATCATTAACCTAAAAGTTGCTCTCAGAAGTGTGGACGGCGGCGTCGTGATGTTAACCACCAGTGAACCGCTGCAAAGATATTTTTTACTTCTAATCGAAAATCGAAAAAGAATACTTCACAGGACATCAGGGCTTTTCTAAAGCTTATATGGTTATTTGGAGAATAAACATCTAATTGGAAGCTTTATTTAGAGGAGAAAAGGTGCCGGTCTGTCTTATGTTTGACCCTAGAAGTGCAATGATACCTAAAGCAGCAGAAAGTCAGGAAAACCGCGTCCCAGGAGAGGAGGCCCGGAGCAGGGGAGAGTGTCCGGGAGGCCCCTGGGGGTCTGGAGATGTTGGGATATGCTTATTCATGCAAGAGAAAGACTTCACAGCCACACTACAAGCCTTTCATCCTGACCACAGCCATTCAACGCAGCTAATCGAATCAGACGGGGAGGAAAAAAGAGAGAGAATGTTTTAAAACCAACTCAGAAGAAGCTTTTCAGTAGATGTTTGTGCTTAATGTTAGGTGTACAAAAATATATGCAGGTACAAGAACAAGCAAATATGTGACCCTGGACCACAAAACGAGTCACAAGTCGCACGGGTATATTTGCGGCAATAGCCAACAATAACATTGTATGCGTCAAAATGATCGATTTTTCTTTTATGCCAAAAATCATAGTCATCAAAATCATCAAGTAAAGATCATGTTTCATGGAGATATTTTGTAAATTTCCTACCGTAAATATATAAAACATTTATTTTTGTGAGTGAATGCAGCACAATCGTGAACATATGCAGCAGCACAATCGTGAACATATGCAGCACAATCGTGAACATATGCAGCACAATCGTGAACATAAATGGACAACTTTAAAGGAGATTCTCTCAATGTTTCGATTTTTTTTGCACCCTCAGATTCCAGATTTTCAAATAGTTGTATCTCGGCCAAATATTATATATGTCCTATCCTAACAAACCATACATCAATGGAAAGCTTATTTATTAAGCATTCAGTTGATATATAAATCTCAATTTAAAAAAATTGACCCATGTGACTGGTTTTGTGGTCCAGGGTCACATATGTAAGTGAGTGTCTGATGCACATTGCGCACAAAACTGGGAAGAGCTCCAGCAGCTGATATGTTGTTTACATGTTCCCAGACTGCTGCAGTGAGCACTTCTGAGGGTCATGAAAGCAAAGCCTTGAGTTTCGGATGAGTAAACTAGATATCCGCAATCAGAATGTGCAACATGCATCCGCTAAAATAATGCAAATACAGATTATTTAATCAAAATCACATAAGAAAATGTCAGGGATTCAGCCAAAGACAGAAGGCCACAGATATTTTGACCAACCGCATGATTGCCAGTGAGATATTGCTTTTATACAACAGTTTAACAAGCCGTTTATATTTAATAACTCACTTCTTAGTTAATTTTTTCTCTGTAATCGTGTCACTGAGTAACATTGCAAACAAAACCATTTAAAGTCATATGTCTAGAATTCCGCAAACCTGCGTTATTTTAGAATCGATGATATACTTTTATAGTTTGTATATATAGTTTAATATAAATTTTTATATATAAAAAAAAAAAAAGTCTATATTGTTCTCATTTATTTTTAAGTTTTAAGTTTCTTCAAAGTACTTCAACTAAGTAAAATGATAAATGATGCCTTGGAAACTAGCTGAAATAAAATGAGTCTACGTTTTTTCATTTATTGCCGAGTTTTTAAGTTTGCGTTTATTCCAAGTGACAGAAATGTTTATTTCATTCGAAGAATATGGTTTTAGTTTTAAATTCAGCTAAAAATAATAACCCTATCGCAAACAAAGCCAACGAAGTGACACTAAAAGTGAAATATGCCAGAAAAAAAGAAAAGAAAAAAAAAGCATCAGATGAAACCACAGATGAAAGTAATATTTTTTAGAGCTAAGGAAACTAAATATATAATACCTTTTAAATGTATATATATATATATATATATATATATATATATATATAACTCAGTTGGTGATTTGGCATGTTTTTAAAGGTAATCTTGAGTGAAATTTGGAGATTAGAAAACTGGTGTGGATATCGAAATGAGCCACTCCTAGACAACATGTAAAACAATGGAAGCACTGACTGGTTTTACATGTCAATCAGACCAGGGTCTGTAAATATAAGCTGTAATATATACTAGACTTTACGCTGACTGTCACAACATCTTTCATGATCGCCATATATGACACCTGTCTATCCCAGGGTGCATCTGTGTTCACTGTGACGTCTCTGTGATTTCCCGCTCCTCTGAGGTCAGAATGTTGTCGCAAATTCGATTCGGAACTTTGGCGACCAGTGTTGAATGTTTGAAGCGTTGCCACGGCGCTCTCCTGTAAACAGAATCAAAACAGGAAGTGGCCTTTGTCAGATTCTACATTACAGTCATATGAGGTATTCTTGAGTTGATCCCTCCTGCACATCTCAAGACAAAGATGATCCGGGCAATTTAGACCACAGAGACTTTATGATTTACAGTAACCAGAGATGTTGAGGCAGTGCGGTGCGTTGGCGTGATGTGAGAGATTTAGAGCAGATCCAGGAAGGCCGCGCTCAGATTGGCTGACGGACGGGCGATGTCACGGCGTGTATATATGCGCTTTGTTTCCGTGGGAACAGCAGAGAGCTCTTGTTGCTGAGTAAACCTCATTAGGGGAAGTGTGTGACAGGATGCATGAGTGCATATGTGTGTGTGTGTGTGAGCCGACAGACAGCTGCGGGAAAAAAGATCATCATGAGACTTTCACCAACTAACAGTCACTGGCGATGTTCAAAAAGAGCAAACTACCTACCATTCATATTCATTCACACTATTTCTGCAGTATAGCCTATTCTTAGTGTGCAAATTCCTGTGTGTATATGTAAACACTTGGATGACTAACTACATTATTCAAAATGTGCACTCAATGCATTCAACTTGAACGAATACGAAGGTGTAGCAATACGGTTTTTAACTCTAATCTCATTTTTGGTCATTCAATATGACAAGAAAACATAAAAAAGCAATAAAACAATTTCTGAATTAATAGCATAATAAGGGCAGGTGACAACAGAAAAAAAATACTACAGTTTAAAAAATGTATCCATTTGAGGTGATTTTAACAAACCCCTAAACCTAGACAAAAATCAGAGTAAGCCAACTCTAGTTATTAAAGTCCCTCTGTAGTCAATAATTGTATCCCTTAAAACTCATCTTTGATCACAGAAATGACAAAGCATATTTTCCTGCCTCATGCCTTAAAGGTGGTATCAGCGATTTCAGGCCCAAACATAAATGATCACATTCATCGAATCTTTCCTAATGATCCGCTAGCTGCCCGCCCCATAAGCATGCCGTCAAAAAAACGCGTCTCTGTAGGAAGCCTAGGCTCTGAGATCTGCACACAAAAACAATTGGTTTCACCAACCACTCAAGACCAAAACAAATGGTGTTCCAACCAATCACCAACAGGCGGTGGGTGTTGTGAGGTTTTGCGCTCGTGCACGGCTGCCTATGACGGCTGCACGCGAAAACCTCTTAAGTGGTTGGTTTTCTTTTCTTAAGTGGTTGGTTTTATAAAGAATTCTGACTTTATAAGACGCAATTGCGACTTTATTTCACGCAATTCTGACTTTATATCTCGCAATTCTGACTTTATAACATGCAATTGCGACTATTTCACGCAATTCTGACTTTATATCTCGCAATTCTGACTTTATAACACGCAATTGCGACTTTATTTCACGCAATTCTGACTTTATATCTCAAAATTCTGAGAAATAAAGTCAGAATTGCGAGATGTAAACTCGCAATTGTGAGATAAAAAGTCGCAATTATCTCTTAAAATGTTTAATTCTCTGGCTGAAACAAGCTTCCATACCATATAGATATATAAACACCAACAAAAAAAAAAATTACCACAAGGGGACTTTGGTAATTTTTCTTCCACCTGGTGGATCATGACCAGCTAAAAAAAGCCACAGTAACCACGCACAGCACCCTAGCAGTAAGTTAGTATGCCATTGTAAAGAAAGCCCAGATGTTTTGAACATTCACGTACACCTGTTCGCTGGCATATTATTCTATGTAAATCCTCCTCACCATTGATCTTATCAGTCAGCATGTCATTGTCCTCACTGACAGGTGATAGTGCAGATAACATAAAAATAGAACCTTCTGAAATGAATATCTGATTAATATCCTTATTAAACAAAGTCCATTCTCTGTCTACATTGGAAACTACCTTCCCTTTCCTGATTTCTATGTAAAAGGACGTCTGTGACGTTGCGCCGCATCCCGCGTATGCGTCTTTAAAATGACACGTCAAGGATTTTAAAAACGTTTTTTCCCCCTTTTAACTGCGCCTCGCAATTTTTAAAAAGTAAAAACGTGTTCTGTGTGAATTGCCAACAATTTAACACTGTAGGCTACCTGAAGTGGCGCCTGAAACACATGAAGAAGATGCGGAGACTCAACGCAAGATTGACAAGCTCGTCGATAGGATTAAAACAAGTCCTCCTGGGAAGTTCACATTAATGAGGTGGGAAGTTGTGTTTACAGGTGCGTTCAAGTCACTTTCATCGGAGTAAGATATCCGGTGCACCTTCTTTTATTTAAAGGGTGGTTGATTATGATTTCATTGTTTTACTTTTTTTTTTACTTTAGTTAGTGTGTAATGTTGCTGTTTGAGCATAAACAACATCTGCAAAGTTACGACGCTCAAAGTTCAAAGCAAAGGGAGATATTTGCTTTTACGGAAAAATCGCTTTTTAAACTACAACAAACGGCTGGTAGGGACTACATGACATTCCTCCGGGGTTAGTGACATCACTAACCATAAAATGTACATAAACCCCGCCCATGGGAACACGGTTTATAGATTATCATGACAGAATATGCTAATCAATGACTAAAAGATAGTTAACTCCACATCAGCAACATAAATTCATCATCTAACCATTCAGAAACGTCCTGTTGCATTCTACATGTTGTCACTTCTTCCTGAGTCTCTCCATCATTGTCTGACTCCGGTTTGAACATAAAAGGCTAAAGGTTTTTGAAACTTTCAGTGTGTGTCTGTGTGAGGTTATTGAAGCTGCAAACACACAAGAGCTCTTGAAGCTCCGCCCTCTGCGCGGGGAGCAGCAGCTCATTTGCATTTAAAAGGACACACAAAAATGGCGCGTTTTTGCTCATCCTCAAATAGTGACAATTTTAACATGCTAAAATAAATATATCTGTGGGGTATTTTGAGCTAAAACTTCACATACACACTCTGGGGACATCAGACTTTTTTTTACATCTTGTGAAAAGGGCATTATACCACCCCTTTATCTACACAAGATTTTTAAAGAGTCTATAGCCTATTATAGCTAATTTCCAGTACTGAATAAAACATTATAATTTCTCTAACTTCATCTGCTGTGCTTATATTCACATATTTCAATGCATTCTGGGCCTGCTGTTTGAAACAACCTTGTATCCTACAATGCTGTCTAGGTAGGCAGCTCTCTAGGTTTTGAAATGGAGTTATAAAAAGTTCAACGTGTGTTTTTTTATATTAAAAGATCAAAAGTGACTCATGTAAGAAACATTTAAACGAAGGGGGTCATGGAAGCGCTCAAGTAGATTTAGAGCTGTTCTTGCTCAGGTTGTGGATTCTATGCACTATTTTTGGAGATGGAAAAGTAAAGGACATCACAGTCTGGCAAAACGACTCTTTGGTAAACACTCACTGTTTATCTGCTCAATCCTCCCCAAACAGCGCCCAGAGAATGAATTTCCAGAGTTTCATTAGTGTCGAGTTCTGTGATGTCATGATGGCGGACAATTCCTGGATGCTGATTGGTCAGTAAAGAGTTCCTTAGTTTACATGTCACAGTCAGATTGTCTAAATCACTTTGATTGACGAAATAATGTTTGAGTTAAATGTTTCCGTTAAGCCGTTCTCTCAAGGTCATGTGATTTCTGTCTTCTTGGTTCACCAGGATTAACGCAGACACGGCCCCCAAAGAAATGCTAAAAATAGTTGAATAAAAGCAATCTTTTTTTCAGACTAATCTGACTAGCCTTTTAAAGGAAAGGAAAAGATGATTCATCTGTTTGTCTTTCACTTAATTTATCTCATAATGCGATTTGCAAAGAGAGAATTTGACGCTGAAGCTGATTGTTGTAGTAATATCTCTGATAGAGAGGGAAATACCGTCTGTGGCCTGGATCATTGATGTCCAGCAGATGCTAACAGCAGTAGTGATACTGGTAGTGTACTTAACCTCACAGATGCATTTGTACAGAACGGCATCTGGACAACAAGGTCTCATCAGACAGACAGATGGATGTCAATGCAATCAGGATCTCTTCATAAATTACTTGTTTTTCTCCATTCTCAACTTCCGTTCTGAATTCTTGGTTGTGCACTGGAGAGAAAAAAAAACACAGTGAGCACAGAGAGAAAACACTATGAGCATCCACACCTCAGCCCTATCGTACACTCTGTGCGTGACGCAAGTGTTTTTTGCTAGTTTCTGCCCGACGCAGTTATCATTTTCACGTCCTGCGCCACGTTGTTCAAACAGCAAATGCATTTGTGCCCATCTGTTTGCCCATGGGCTGCTGGTCTGAAAACGAGATGTGTTCAGGCGCGTTGCTATTTTGAGGAAACTGAAATAGACTGCGCCATTGGCCAACTGAAACCTGGTCTAAAGTCAATGGCGCAATATTTTTTTGTTTTAAAGAGCGCGTTAGTAATGTGCGCCTATAGGCGGGTCCACAACACGCATACACTTTGTGCCATAGATGGTATAAAGAGAATGGGAGATGAGACTCTGATTGGTTTATATCACTTTACGCCCAAAACACACCTATTACTCGTTGAAAGAATAGGGACAACCCTTTTAGACCATGCGCCGGGCGCACCGACCATTTTTCCCGTCGTTAAACTAGCAAATGTGACTGGCAAAAAGCTGGCAAAAGCACTTAGATCATTAAAACAGGGCCCTTAGACTGCAGATTGCATACACTCACATATAATATGTATAAGAAAAAATAGTCATCAATATACAGATATATACTCTACAGCAGGGGTGCCCAATCCTGCTCCTGCCGATCGACTGTCCTGCACAGTTCATCTCCAACCCTAATCAAACACACCCGAAGCAACCAATTAACGTCTTCAGGATCACTTGAAAATTAAAGGCAGGTGTGTTTGATTAGGGTTGGAGATGAACTGTGCAGGACAGTCGATCGGCAGGAGCAGGTTTGGGCACCCCTGCTCTACAGAGTTCAGAGCAGTGAACCTTTGAGTCCAGCTGTGTTTAATGCAGCAGCGTGATCCAGTGACCCGAAGGAAACCCTCTGTGCCGCTGACCTTTATAATCTGTCATTTCAGTGCTTTATCAAACACAGAAAGTGTCCAAACATCCAGCTGCAGGTCTGCAGGAACACAAGAGCCACAAAACCACAAGAACAATGTCATGATTCATTTACAGAGCAAACAGTAATGTTCACATTAGTGTCATAAAGCCACACCTGAATTCACTCGTTCGATGTGGTGACTTCATGTCCTGAATTTCAGCTTTTTATGCATCTTTTGTGCCGAGCATGAATATAAAGAGTAATTGGAAATTCATTCATGTTCATATTGCACAGAACTCTGAACTAAATAGAGTTGCAGTAGTAGAGATGCTGATGCATTTATGAGACAGTTTTATACACAACGTACTTATTGGCCACAATCACACTGGAGCTAAATTCTGTTGTCAATTCACTATTTAGTGTTTAATCCTGTACTGTTCACACACAGTTCGGTCATTTACAAGATGACAACTGAAATTCTGCCACTGAATTGACTCCCAAAAAATTCAGGTAGTGAGAACCACATTTACATAAATTCTACACAGTGTGTGAGGAACCAATCTCAACAACTAGTTAATGACATATTTAAACGTGCATCAGAGAACAGAACTTATGAAATAACTTGTAAGAATTTATAATTTATAAAATAACTTAGAGAACTTAACTTATGAACTAAATTATAGAGAACATAACTTATAAAATAACTTAGAGAACTTGAAACTTATAGCAGAACTTATAGAGAACATAACTAATAACTTATAACTTATAGAGAACATAACTAATAACATAACTAGTAGAGAACTTATAACTGATAAAATAACTTATAGAGAAATTAACTTATAATAGAACTTACAGAGACCTTAAAACTTATAGAAGAACTTAGAGAACTTATAAAATAACTTATAAATTTATTTATAATAGAACTTACAGAGACCTTAACTTATAGAAGAACTTAGAGAACTTATAAATTAACTTAAAACAGAACTTACAGAGACCTTAAAACTTATAGAAGAACTTAGAGAACTTATAAAATAACTTATAAATTAACTTATAATAGAACTCACAGAGACCTTAACTTATAGAAGAACTTAGAGAACTTATAAAATAACTTATAAATTAACTTATAATAGAACTTACAGAGACCTTAACTTATAGAAGAACTTAGAGAACTTATAAAATAACTTATAAATTAACTTATAAAAGAACTTAAAGAGACCTTAAAACTTATAGAAGAACTTAGAGAACTTTTAAAATAACTTATAAATTAACTTATAACAGAACTTACAGAGACCTTAAAACTTATAGAAGAACTTATAGAACTTATAAAATAACTTATAAATTAACTTATAATAGAACTCACAGAGACCTTAAAACTTATAGAAGAACTTAGAGAACTTATAAAATAACTTATAAATTAACTTATAATAGAACTTACAGAGACCTTAACTTATAGAAGAACTTAGAGAACTTATAAAATAACTTATAAATTAACTTATAACAGAACTTAAAGAGACCTTAAAACTTATAGAAGAACTTAGAGAACTTATAAAATAACTTATAAATTAACTTATAACAGAACTTACAGAGACCTTAAAACTTATAGAAGAACTTATAGAACTTATAAAATAACTTATAAATTAACTTATAACAGAACTTAGAGACCTTAAAACGTATAAAAGAACTTAGAGACCATAACTAATAACATAAAAGAACTTAGAGAACTTTATAAAAAAGTATAGAGACCTTTAAACTAAAATAACTCAGAGAACATATAAAAGAACTTTCAGAGTACTTAACTTAGAAAATAATTATAGAGAATTTAAACTTAAAACAACTTTATAGAGAACCTAAAACAAATAAAATAACTTACAGAGAACTTCATATGTTCCTTTATGTTTATATCCTTTATTAAATAACTTTAACTTATAGAGCACATATAAAATAACTTATGGAGAATTTATAAAGTTGTACAATAATTTAGAACGTATAATGTATAAAACCACATTTATCATGGAAATAATGTTTCCTTGCTTTCTGTCTCTTTGATTATTCCAAAGGTCTCACTAAATAACGTTCACGGCACAATTGGAGCAGATGAGGAAAACTCAAACTCAAAGAGAGCATGTCGTTGGATTCAAAGAGAGCATTTTGTTCATGACACACAGATATTCTAATCCAGAGATTAGATGAGTCTGGTTCATTCGTGAGGTTTGCGGCTTCCCTGAGCTTGATAAGCACGCAAGCAGCTTTTTATAGCTCAAAAAGGAAATTAAACATGCCATCAGTGTTTGTTTTAGGGCACATCAGTTTTAAACCGATTTCTGAGAAATCTTTGCCCAGAGGTTAACAAGGATGCATTTATCCACTGCAATACAGGGATGTCTGTCAAGTTGCAAACACAAAGGAAAGAAAAGATTGCACAAAGATTGAAAGGTTGCACCTAAAATAGATTTACTAGATTCAGCAAAGCTCTCACTATCTCACTGCTTTTAATTCTCTTGAGATCCAACAAATGGAGGAGCCCCAAACTGAAGCCGCTTCACTGGAAACCACATCTGCCCAGCTCAAATCTCCTGCACACAGGTGTTGGGCAGCTGCGTCCAGGTGACAATCTGTCTGTCATGCTGAAACTACAACAATCTACAGCAAGAGCTTCCTGGAAAACAGAAACTGTTGACAACAGCTCCACTGAGACCCAAATACAGTCAAAACACACCACACTGAAGAAGGAATTAGGCTGCTCATGTCTAAGAGACAGAATACACCTGTAAAAGAGAGAGAGAGAGAGAGAGAGAGAGAGAGAGAGAGAGAGAGAGAGAGAGAGAAAATATAATAAAAAGAAAGAGCATGCAGAGACAAAAATAAAACAGCAAAAGAGAAAGAACAAAAAAAATAGAACAAAGGAAAAAATATAAATAAAGTGAAATAAAATGGCTATAAAAACAAAGAAAAGCAACAACAACAAAAAAACGAGGTAAAAAAGCTAAAGAAAAACAGGCAAAAATTTGAAAATAATGAAGAAAAGAAACTGATAAAAAGAAATTGATTGAAAAGAATGTGATAAATAAATGCAGAAAAAAATTGTCAGGGAAAGAATGAAAAAAACTAAGAAACTAAATATAAATAAAAACTAAAAGAAATTAAAAGCAGCAATAAAACTAAGATAAATGAAAAGAAACAAGGAGAAAGGAAACAAAATGAAAAAATATAGACTTAAAAAACAGCCAACAAAAGAAAAAAGATAAATTAAAAAGAAAAAAAAGGCTAATTCAAAGGACAAGCGAAGCAAAGTGGAAAATAATTGAACCTGAAGGCTGAAAAAGAAAGGCGTAAAACACAATGCAGTTTTGATGATCTTTACAGTAACACTCTCTGTGACCCTACGGTCGTGTTGACCTCTGACCCTCTCAGCAGAAAACACCACTTCATCACTGCATGTGCAACAACTCCACTTGGAGACCCAGCGTTCAGCTGTCAGACCTCAAGGAACTCGTTTATGACAGATGTGTGTGTGTGTGTTACAGATGTATTTGCCTGGAGCTTCCAGTCATCGCTGTTAATCCAGCGCTAAAACGGAAGGATAGCATTTGTACAGGAGTTTGGCAATGCATTCCTATTAGTGTCTAATTAAAGTCTGGAATCGCAGATGTCTCCACTAGCACGCTTATTGATTAGAGAGCCGGTACAGAAACTCCACACAAACAAACCTGCGATATCTACTGACCAGAATAGCTGGCCTGGCAGTGAGAAGGTTTATGTTGGTCTGATAACAGATGGCTAAACATTAAACTTGCTTCGAAGAGCGGAAAATCTCGGTTTATGCCAAGTCATGTAGAAACGGATCTGACTACATGCAAAGAACGGGACGATGATCTTACTAAAGGGTGTGTAATGTTAAAGTCCCCCTGTAGTCAATAATTGGATCTCTTAAAACCCATCTTTAATCACCAAAATTATATATTTAAGTGTTTTTTTCCTTGAAAAAACAAACTTCTGCATACCTTAAAATGCCTTGAATGTAACTCTGCACCCTTGCCTCATTTAGTTCACTCAAGAATTCAAATGTCACGATCATCTACTCACCCCCACGTCATCCAAGATGTTCATCTCTTTCTTTCTTCAGTTGAAAAGAAATGAAGGTTTTTGAGGAAAACGTTCCAGGATTTTTCTCCATATAGTGGACTTCAATGGGGTCCAACATGTTGAAGGTCCTAATGTCAGTTTCAGTGCAGCTTCAAAGGCTCTACACAATCCCAGCCGAGGAATAAGAGTCTTATCGAGCCAAACCATCGCTCATTTTATAAAAAAAATAAACATTTATATACTTTTTAACCACAAATGCTCGTCTTGCACGCCCACGACTTCACACATTACATAATCATGTTGAAAAGGTCACGCGTGTTCCGGTTAAAAAAAAATGTAGAGTTGGGCGAAAAACTCCATCTCAATTTCTCCGACATTGTTGTTTTACCTTTTATTTAAAAATTTTTTAAAATAAATCTTTGCACGTTTGCCTTGTAAACACTTGGTCGGTACTTACGCCTACGTCACACTTGACCTTTCAACGTGATTATGTAACGTGTGGCGCATCACAGCCAGTGCAAGACGAGTATTTGTGGTTATAAAATGAGCGATGGTTTGGCTAGATGAGATTCTTATTCCTCGGCTGGGATTGTGTAGAGCCTTTGAAGCTGCACTGAAACTGACATTAGGACCTTCAACACATTGGACCCCATTGAAGTCCACTATATGGAGAAAAATCCTTGAATGTTTTCCTCAAAAACCTTAATTTCTTTTCGACTGAAGAAAGAAAGACAGGAACATGTGAGATGACATGAGGGAGAGTAAATTATCAGGAAATTTTCATTCTGAAGTGAACTAATCCTTTAATGAGACATGTTTGGGATATTCAGCAACACTTGATTTTATAAATTAAGACCAGATTGAATGGTGAAAAGTGGTTATTTTGTACCAGGATGGAGATGATTATTGAGGACTATACTCTTCTCCTGAAGCTATTAGGCTTCTGGTAAACATGATCCAATAGTCTGCTTGGCCTAGATGACATCAGCCTAAAATAAAGCTGTCTTAGAAGTGAAGAAGCTATTACATTAGTGCGAAACCTTTTCTTTTTTTAAATAGCGCATTAGGAACATGCATTAAGTTACCCAGGTCAATTCGGATCTCATGTTGACTTAAAACTGATAAACAAGAGCTATTTTGTACTCTGTGAGACTTTCGCATTACTGACCTGTTTGCTCAAGAGGCCTGACATGTCAGCTTATAACAAGTTGACAACGTGAGTAATATAAGCTGTCAACCAATGACGTAAACGATGGCTGTGAAGAAAAAAAGCCTTTCACAAACACCAAGAGCCAAAATTAGAAGGCATTCTGCAGAAAAGTAGTTATTGTGAGAAGAAAATAAACACTGGCATTGTGTTCATAAGGTGAGGAAACAAAAAATCCGTCTGGTTGAGTTTGATGTGATGTTTCTGTTTGGACACTTGTGTCACAGTTCAGGATCATCATGCCAAAATGGGTCAAAACGTGACAAAATCACATCTTAAGAGTAACAATATACTCTTTATGACTGAGTGATTGTGAGCGACATGGAGACATTTAACATTCCCATATATGAAACATGGAGCTTCAGGCTGATTTTGATGAAGTTCGGTTTGCAGAAAGTCCGTTTAAAATAGGTAACCTGCAACAGCACAAAGGGACAAGTTCACAAATAAATGACAATTTCACCCTTTCCACAAGCTTTTTTCTTCTTCTGTGAATAAATTAATGTTAGAGCTTCTGTTTTTCACACGGCCAAAGTAGATGAAAAAATTATCATTCAATAATCCATTCAAGTAGTATGGAAGCTCAATTACACCACAAGAAAAAAATCATGCTTTGATAAATCATAATGATACAAGAAGAAATAATGAGATTAAAAAAATGTCAAAATTATGAAAAAAGCTGAAGTATGATATTTAAAAGTCAATTATGATGACATGTTGAAATTATGAGCAACTGACAAATTAAGACAAATTTATGAGATGGAAAAAATATTAATAATGATAAGTTCTTATGGGTTTTTATCTTATAATAACTTTTTATGTATTCATTTTATGTCATAGTTATCACTGTCATACATGTCTTCTCTCATAATTTTATTTAACGTCATAAGCATTTTTATATTATAATTATGATCTACTATGTGGTGGAAATGGGCCATAAACTTGCACCCGTTCCTCACACAAAGTTATCATATGGCGTCTGAAGACTTGGTACATGTACATTATGAAACATTTATGGTGCTTTGAGACATAAATATTCACTTTGATAACAAGGAAAACAGTCCTGCCTAACATGTCATTTGGTTTTCACAGAGGAAATGACACACTCTCTCCGTAAACTCGCTTCTTCTGCTGCCGGCACGCCAGCATTACTGGACGAGAAAGCCGACAGACTCACCGAATAGTGAGAAATTCATTCATTTACATCCTGGAGTCAGATTGAAAGAGGTCAATTTAATTGCAGATTTGCTCCAGCACACATCTGCTGCTCTAGAGCGCCTCCGTGAGGGAGTCTGAGGACCTGTCTGTCCCATCTGACCCAAGAATACACACAAACACACACTTATCCCAAACACACCACCTGCGTCCAGTGCAAAACAACAGCAGACAGAGCTAAAAACAGGTAGAAGTTAGTGCTAGCTGATCCCAACCAAGCTAACCTGAGTCTCTTTCATAACGTAATCTCTTCACGGGCCCGAATTCCACAGAATTACACGCTCCAAACACAAAAGAGATTGTTGTTCGGCTTTGTGATTTCAAAATAAGGATCACAAGGGATCAATCAATGAGCTATCCGCTGAAAATAGCTGATAAACACTGGAGCGATTGTCAGCGGTTGTGATTGTTGAGCGTGTGTTGCTGTGGCACGTACATGCTCTCGACCGCTTCAGGAGGAGGAGGAGAACCATTTAGTAGCATTTTCATGGGGAATTATTCACCCTCTCTTGGCAGTTGCTCAATAAATCATCGTCATGATATTTTGATTCGTGGAAACTGGAAGCAGCTTTCTTGACTTTGAGAGAAATTTTTACCATGACCGAAAAACTTTAATAATACGGTACTTTATTAAAGACATATGAAGTTGTCAGTTTCGCAAACTGAGAATCTGCTGTTTACCATGTAAACTAAGGGGCCGTTTACATGACACCGGTTTCAAACAGAAATGTAAAACTTTTTATGCGTTTTGGCCGTTCATTTACACGACAACAGCTAGTCAGCTAGTAATGCACGTTTGGGGGGCCTGAAAAAAAGTGATCGTTTTCGTGTAAAACTACAAAAAACACACACACAAAAAAAAATTTGACGTAATGCACGTGTACATGTTCAGTCTATAGGAGCGTAGTGTTTCTTTACAAAGTGAAAAACTCACCTAGTGCTATACAGATAGAGCACTGTCAGCTAGTGTTATTATTAAAGGTTAAAAATAACTTAATAATATAATGCGGCTTTTATTATAAAAACAACGTTATAATATTTTAATGATATAAATAAAAATACAATAAATATGTAATATAGTGCACATATTTAGCAAAATAGCAACTCCTCTCTATAGCAATTTTTTCTAGCCAACTAGCATGCTATGGTCATTAAATTACTTTCCTGAGTTAAATGTAACGTTATGTTCTCCAGCTGTTTTATTGACCTCTTTTCGTGGTTGAAAAACACTGATTGATCGAAATTTATGTATGAGGCATATACATTTTGGTAAGTTGTACTGTCTCTTTTAACATACCAATTCATTCGTGTTTATTTACTAGATGATTAGTTCACGTGCCGCTTGAATTGAGGCGCTACAACGATCTGTCAAATCATGTCACATTTACAAGCGCCAAAACGGTATTTGTTGAATTTCGAAGTAAAATTGACAGAATCTGAGAGCTGAGAATTTGTTTCATATAAAAAGTAACCTTCACTGTCTTGACTGTCGCGGTGTCGGTGTCCTATTTGCTTCGCGATTTTTCTCTGCGTGAAAAAATGGATGTGTGGCGTGAGAGCGCGTGAAAAGTGTCAATTGCGTGAGCTGGCACCCCTGGTTCAAAATACCTTGGTATTTTGGTAGCATGATTCTTTTTACCAAGCAAGAGTACATTTACACGACAACGATATGCTTAAAACTGAGAAGTTTTTCCTTCGAGTTTTCCGCGTACATTGTCAAAACGATCCCCATTCACACGGATCCGCGAAAACGACTAAAAACCCTGTAATCTGCTGCCAGGCCATTAGATGGCGATGAAACACTATAGACTGAACACTTAATACGCATGTGGATGACATCATTGTCTTCAGAGATTCGCGTTTTTGTTGTTTACAAGGGGACCGTTTTCAAAAACTTGCACTTTGAAACCTTTGCGTTTTCAAAACTTAACGTTTTCAGGCACCCAAAACGCTGTTTTCGTGTAAACGAACGGCCAAAACGCATAAAACGTTTTATGTTTTTAGTTGAAAACGGTGTCGTGTAAACAGCCCCTAATAATGAAAATGGTATACACACTCAAAATGGTATAACCATGGTACCGATACCACAGCGCTTTTTTGAAGATGAAAATATATAACCTCGGCTACAGAGATAGAGACTAACTAAATTTAGTGACCCAGACTACTGAAAAAGTTTGGCCAAATAGCCAAAGAAGCTTGTTAGCAAAACAACAGCGAGATAATCAGATTGTGGATAATCCCTCGCTGACCTCTGTGTCAGGGGTCAGAAACAGGGTTGTGGGCTAGCAGAGGATCTATTAGTGTCAGGAGGATAAAATAGCTCTTAAAGTACCACAAGATGATCTACATGGGTCTGGAACGAGCTTAAAGGAGAACTCCGGTCAATTTTAACATTGAGCTCATTTTTTTGTACATTTGGAGTGCTGTCAGTACAGAGAACAACGACAAAAATCGGTGTTGCCTACACCGTGTTATCCTCTTTTTAAAATTTGCACCCTGTTGACTTCAATGGGGCAAGTTTTAAACCTGCTTTTAGCCTCTTAACATCCTTGATGTGTCATTACAAGTGCACAGGTCATGTGAGTGATTCCTTCGGAGTGAACGCGGGTGAATCTGACTGCAGTAGATGTGAAAGATATGAATAAAAATTATGTTTATGTTTATGTATTTACATCCTGTTTTCGGTCGAAGTCCACAGTAGTCGATTGTTGAGTTCATAAACTTATATTCTCAGTATTTCAAAACAATGAAATAATCATTAACCTATATGAATCAAAATGTAATGAATTTTATTCCCTCCTTTTTGGATTTGGGTTTCATTTCACTCACTTTTTTTTGTACCCAGTAAGCATTAATTCACCCTTTTACCAAATACGAGCACTTTTCAAGTCAAACATATTGCATTGTGGGATACGTAGCGTAGGCTACTCTGTTGTATACTTGCTCATTTTGGTAGTAGGCCTATAGTTCTTCTGTTCCACATACTGGAAATCTGCATAAAGAAATCATATGAGAAGTATGCTATTCCAAAAGACAACTCTAGATGAATCAAAATTCATACTTAAAAGTTCATATTTTACAACTGCTGAGCAAAACATCTCAAAGCAAAGTGTTTTCATGCATAAAACTGTCTGATACCTTTCTGGCTTTTCTTTCAATACGTGGCCTAAGACATCCAGTAATTTCTGCATCAGATGTGAGTTTGTCATGAACTTTCAGACGCAGTTCAGCTCAAGGTCCTGCTTTATTTAGAGGAGACGCATTTGAAAAGGTGTGTTGGAGACGGACGCAAGCGTCTGACACACACACAATCTCAGGTTCCTCTCGTTTCCTCCCATCAGCATCACTCAGCTCCCGGTCGCCATGGCAACTCCTCCCACGTCTGTGTGACAGTGAGATGTGTTCATTAGAGCCTTAATTTACCTCCCACAGTCTCGCGCTAAATCTGATAGCGTTACCTGTGATTTTCTGCTGCCTTTTCCTGCTGTCTGAGGCTACCATGAAGAATATCAAGAACATTTAATCCTAAACTGCATTAAACTGAAGTGAAATAATTTGCGTTCACTTTACTAAAAGCGCCACATTGAGGGTAACGGTCTCGTATTCAAAATATGGTCACAAAAACGTCCATTGTCAGAAGAGTAGCAATGAATAAGGCACAGCTCACAAGTAAATCGTTTTCAAAAGGGCAGTTTTCTGCTGACCAACTCGGCGAATTCGAACTTTAACACTAGAGAAATCGGCGTGTGGAACTTTTTCACCCTCACGCGCAGATTCCTTTTGGAACGACTGGATTTTAACCGCGAAAATTTGCCGCGCAAGGGCAAAAGTGACAGCGCCTCAACTCTCATTAAAGGGATTTCATCAAAACTGACCTGAAATCTTAATCACATTAAACATCATCATGATCTACTAGAGACAGATAAACACAACACCACTATTTTATTCGAATGCAATGTAATTTTAAGTTACTAAAACCTTTCGGCCGTTATAGCAAATCTCAGGCTGAACAGACGAGACGCCATCTTGCATGTTCAAATTCAGACACGTAAAGAGGTCAAAACTCAACAAAGAGAGGACGAACCCCTCAGGAGGGTCGTACAGGTCAATCAAATCATCTTTAATCATCAGTGCTCTTAAGAGATATGCATTCTCTCGAGATTCACCTTATGAAGAGAGGCTAAAGGTTAAACTATTTTCGGCGGGTATTAAAACAAATCTAGACCAGATTACCAATACAGATCATCTGTAGGACGACAGGACCTTTTCATACACAATATCAGAAGCCATTTGAGTTCTGCTGCCACACACAGCCTACGGACGCTTACACACCAGCGCCACACAGTGGTCATCTGAGAAATTACCACATTTCTAGTTTAAATGTCTTCAGCTGGCATCTCATAGAGAAATCTGAAAATTGATTATGGATTTCACGTCTTATCTTAGTGAGAAGACGACTATTATTCTGGGACTTTAACTAAATTGAACTAAACTTGCTTATATTTAATTTTGCAAGTATTGTTGAGCAAACTATCTTGCTTTTAAAAACCAGAGGTTAGAATGAAACTGCAACCCAATTCAATATTTGAACTACTTTTTCAATTAGTGTTAGTGATCTTAATTTGCATCAACTTCACTAATGTAAGTTAATGTCTGAGAATTAGAAAATATATGACAAAGTTGTGCTAATGGTGCAACAAGCCAGAAAAAACTTGGCCTAAAATGAACAAAATGCATCATAATTTCCACAGGAATAAGCAGCACAACTGTTCACAAAGTTTTCAACACTGATAATAATCAGAAATGTTTCTTGATCATCAAATCATAATAATAGAATATTTCTGAAGGATCATGTGACACTGAATGATACTGAAAATTCAGCTTTGATCACAGGAATAAATTACATTTGAAAATATATTGCAATAGAAAACCAATATTTGAAATGGCAATATTAATATCTTACTGTATATTTGATCAAATAAATGCCGCATTGAGAGCATGAGACTTATTTCCAAAACATTTAAAATTGTTAAAGTCCCAAACTTTGTATTCACCCCTACAGACTATGTGTCTATGTATGACAAGACTAATTCAATCAAAGAAAAGACAAGAACATCATCAGCGTAAGGTTTTAAATTAATTTATAAAAAAAAAGCATTGACCCACTGAAGCAGAACAAACATCAATCATATTTTTTTTGCTTTTGTTTGAAACATATATAATCAGTCAGACTCATGGGCCTGACCAGAATCAAATCATTAAGCAGACACAATCGGCCTACACCAATACAGCCTAAAAACAAAAGGGAACAAAACAGAAAGAAAACAGGGGGAAAAAGTAAACAAAAGGAGTCTAATCAAGCAGATCTGGTCCGATTCAAAGCAGGTTCTTGTGTTTTTTTTTTCTTCTGGATTACGTTTAAATCGCCGGATCAGGTAGGTTTGTCTAGTCCGTTACATGCAAGCTGGATGAAAACAGTTCAACTACACATGGAAATGACACGTCCGCTCGAGCATCTGTGCATGTATGAAAATATGTCAGTGTAACAAAGCCGGTTTTGCTCAGATTTAAAAATAAACAAAGGAAAAACATAGGAAGGAAATACTCCATTAATACATTTTTCTCCATCTTAGAAAAGAAACTACGCTTAGTTTCACAGAGCAGAAAAGAGACAGGCGTCCCACGTCCTCTTCTGCTCGTATGCTGCTGCTTATATATATCGTTATTGTTATTATTACTTTTTAAAACGTCTCTATAAATGAAAACACACCCAGATCCTACGCTCCACGTATGAACGACAAAATACTGCATATTATCCACTACGACAATTGCAGGGGATTGTGGGGGATGCTGTCAGGCTAGCTGCCGAAAGTTTAGGAATATGTGATGTGTTTTGGAATATTTTGATCCCTTTGGCTGAAGACAGTCTCCACATACAGCCCTAGTATGCACTATAAAAAAAAAAAAAAAAAAAAAAAAAACCTTCAACCTATTTGTGGTTCATGGTGTGTAATTCCATTCCAGGACATCCTCTTGGCTTTTCCCCCTCCACAATCTGAATGCCAAACTTTGGAATGTTGGATGGAAGCCCGTGTTCCGCTGTCAGAGATCCAGATTCCACAAGCGGGAGTTCTGGAATTCTCAGTCTACTGTGAACAACACAAGGGTTCCGGAGGTTCTAGAATCTTTCGGGTTCCGGCGGTCCAGAGAGGATCAACATCTGCACATCCGGAGGGCATCGCACGTCGCAAAACATCCGGGAAAGAGTGCATATTTGTTTTTTTTTTTTTTTTTTTTCAAGATGCTTCCAATTTTGGCCGCGAGATGCTAAATATCACCGTGACCCCCAAGAGCAGAATCCAAGCCAATCAAACGCCTCCGATCGGACAACATCTGCAGGGTCTGTGAAAGTCTGTAATAAAATGCCCAGTTACGGACCAGATGGCAGTTGCTCTTGTGTTTCGGGGTGCGAGTTCTTGTTCAGTCAGGCTCGAGTCATAAAACGGAAAACAGGCAGCTGATTGCTGCGAAAAAAACGAAACGTATTACAACAGTAACGGACGCTATTTTATGCGTTTGGTTTTCTTTTTTTGACGTTAGAATTTATTTTTGCTTCACTTGAAAAGGTTAACAGCGGTTGTCCAGCCTGAAAGCCTTCAGTTTTGGCACCATGAGCTGGATGGAAGAGAAACCGTGATGAGAGGAAAAGAAAAAGGAAAAAAAGGAAAACAGAAGGAGGGAAAGTGGTGGTGGTGGTGTTCAATGGGTGACTAGTTGTGGTTGCCGTGCTGGTTGGTGGAGTCTGTGTCCGCGGCGGTTCCGTTCGGGTCAGAGGTGATTTTCTGTTCTTCGTCCTCGGTTTTCAATCGTTTGCTCTCCGGCGGCTCGCTTGCTTTTTCACCGTTCTGCCTCTTCGTGGGGAGAGAGGCGGACGCCGAGGCGTGAGCGGCCAACATGTGTAACGGACTCGACACTGAAGACAAACAGAAAGAGACATTTAACATTAATTACATTTTTTCCTTCGCCCAGTCAACCAATATTTTGATGCAAAATCATCTGTTACTTAGCAGAAACTTGACAATCATTAGACAGATATCAACATGTGACACCCTCATCACTATATATATATATGTGTGTGTATGTGTGAAGGTGAACAACAACAAAACCAACAAAGAAACAATTTTGTATTTGAAGTCCCCCTGTGGTGAAAATCAAGTTTTTAATGTTGTTTATGTGTCTATGTGGTGTTTTTAATATGCTTTAAGACAAACCATGTGTAAATTCATAAGTCGACACCATTGCTGAGTATTTCCTCCTTAAAACTGCAGTGAATCAAAGACAGTCTCAAAAACGTTTTGAAATCGCTGGTGTTTCTGACGTCACAAACTACCTTGTAACCAATCAGATCAACGTGTGATCGTCAACCAGTGGATCTCTGCTGGTGTGAGTGAGTGGAGGTGGGGCTCATTTGCATATTCATAGAACCACGTATAATAAATGAGGCAAGGGTGTAGAGTTACATTCAAGATATTTTAAGGCATGAAGACATTTTTTTTAGGAAAAAAAAAAACAGAACCTTAAATGTGTCATTTCGGTGATCAAAGAAGAGTTTTAAGTGATAAAATGATTGACTGCAGGGGGACTTTAAATTCCACTGTTCTGTAATAATATCCTTCCTCTGATTATATCATTAATAACGGAATACCTGAGTTGGCCTGGCTCTGTATTGCCGTGGCAATAGGCATTACATGAGTGCCATTTTGGGTGATGGCTTTGATTGGCAGTTGGTGCTGACCCAATGGGGCTTGTTGCACTATGGTAACTGTTTGAAGGGGCGTGGCTCCGGCGCTGCTCTGAATGATCCTATTGGCTGTGCCTATGGAGTCGTGAGTGATGCCAGGAACCGACTCTACCTTGACTAAAGAGAGACAGAACACATGTTTGTTACTAACGTTATCTGAAGAAATGAAAACCAGTTCATGTTCCTTGACCTGAGCTCGTCACCTTTGACCTCCTCGTACTCCCCGTTCTCCAGCGGCTCTGGTTTGATGGCGTTCTGCAGGTTGGCTCCGCTCAGGGCACTGACGGTCATCGCCGGGATCTGGTGGACCACGTGCACCGTCTGCATCAGCGGCTGCGCACACGTGGAGGACGTGACGGGGGTGGCCAGCGCGTACGTCACGGGCTTCATCGACTGAGTCAGCGGGCGCTGGACCGCGATCAGGACCGGCTGGGAGGTGATGGGAGACACTGAGAGAGAGAGAGAAAACATGCACACGCTCAGTGATCGTATGTCAACTGATATATACTACTGATGCACAGGTTCTGACTGGTACCAGTAACAGGTTGTTAAAGCTGAATAACAAAACATAAATAAATATTAAAAGACAAAGAGAAGTCCAGATTCTGACAGATAAAAATGAAAACTGTGTGCTTATTAGTTATTTATATGAAAACAAAGTGTCTATTTATGTTAAGGCTCATAAAAAACTAATAATTAGTAGTCTATAATTTTACTGTAAACTAAACAATATTGATGCACAGATTCTGACTGATACTGGTAAGCAGTGATTATTTAATAAAATTATAAAATAAAATAAAAATAAAAATAAGGAGTAGTCGATAATATTATAATATCATCTAAATCAGACAAAATACAGATAATACAAATGATAAAAATAAAATGAAGACATAAGCATTGTAATTTTACCATTGTAAATTATTGTATAGTAACTATTGTTATTATTATTTTATTTTTTTTCAACCGCTGTAAACGCTTTGAAGCCGAGCAAAAATTCTAATGTCAACAGATGAACGATAACCAAGATCATGAATTTCTGAGAGAGATCTAAAAGATCAGCCCAAGTGAATGTTAGTTCATCTGTGATGGAGTACCTGAGGTGTTCTGGGTAAAACGGGCCTCCTGAATCACGGCTAGTTTGGGTTGGACGGCAGCAGCAGGAGGGGGCGGAGCCGAGGCGGGCTCGGGCTCCATGGGAACCGGTGAGCCTTCGCGTGATAGGCTGTCGGGAGTCTGGACGCCGCTGGAGTGGGCGGAGAGAACGCCCGCGTGATTGGGCGACGCCGGGGCGCTCCTGTCATCAAACACGGACACATTTCACATACACTACCCTTCAGAAATTTTTTTATTCAAAAGCAACTAATATTCAGCAATGAAATCATCAAATGTGACAGCAAAGTCATTTATAATGTTACAAATGATTTCTATGTCAAAAAAATGCTGTTCTTTCGAACTTTCTATTCATCAAAGAATCCTGAATAAAAGGTTTCTACAAGAATATATTAATCAGCACAACTGGTTTTCAACACTGATAATAATCAGAAATGTTTCTTGATCATCAAATCATCATATTAGAATGATTTCTGAAGGATCATGTGACACTGAAGACTGGAGTAATGATGCTGAAAATTCAGCTTTGACCACAAGGAATAAATTACAGTTTAACACAGAGAAGAGCTAATATTTCACAATATTACTGATTTGACTGTATTTTTGATCAAATAAATGCAGCCTTGCTGAACAGAAGAGACTTCTTCCAGAAACATTTACCAACCCCAAACTTTTAAACAGTTGTGTCGAATGCAACATTTAAGATAATCATAACTAGTGTTATGACAAAAGTAAAGATTTAGTGACGTTCACAAGCAAAAATACTCAACATGTAAATGAATCCGCTAATATTTTGATACTTGATTTTTTTATCTCAATTTCCCTTTTCTCTTTATTTTCTTTTTATTGTATTGTAAAGCACTTTGGTTGTGTTAAACTTGTGCTCTATAAATAAAACTTGACTTGACTAATAGATAGATAGATAGTTTTATTTAACGTCATGTCAGCATCTAAGGCTATTTTAATGGCAAAAATTCAATAACAAAAATACTAATTTCATATAAATACAATAAAACCAAGCAAACAAACACAAGAAGTCAAATTATACGACTTGACTAATAGTTAATCTGCTAATATTTTGAAACTTGATTTGTATCTCCATTTCCTTTTCTTTTTATTGATTTATTTGTATTGTATTGTAAAGCACTTTGGTTGTGTTCAACTTGTGCTCTATAAATAAAACTAATAAGACTAATATTTTCGAGTCGTGTGAAATGGCATGTGATAAAGGTTAGTGTTGGGACCTGGATGAGAGGGGTCCCAGCGGGGTCCTGAAGCAGGGGACGCCCCGCGGCCTGCGTTTCCTGAAGGCCTGCTCCACCAGCTTGCTCTCGGACGACGGGTCGATCCTCCAGAACGAACCCTTGCCCGGCTCCTCCTGAGAGCGCGGGACTTTGATGAAGTACCGATTCAGGGACAGGTTGTGACGAATCGAGTTCTGAGACAGAGAAATTTATTCATAATGTCAACTGAAATCCCCAATTACCAAGCAATGCTACATTGTGTTCAGTCTGTGCTGTAAAAAGGTCACATTAGCAATTAAAGAAAAAAAACTTCAGCAAAACATGGTCAGGTCAAAGTGTCCGAATAATATTTGGTCCCAAATTTGTATACATTTTACTGTTGCCTTGGCTTTTGGCTTGCTTAGTTGGGGACATTTAATATTCAACAATATTATTGATCTGCCTTACTTAGGGGTGGACGATGACGCAATTTTCTTCTAGAAACAAACTTTGTTGTATTATTTTTATGTTATCAATGTGAAGCTGCTTGGATACAATCTGTACTGTAAAAAGCGCTATATAAATAAAGGTGACTTGACTTGGTAGTCACTGTATGAGGAAATTTGGGGTATAATGTGTCACAGTTTACTTTATTTTGCTCTCCTCACTTACATCAATGAACTATAGTGTCCTGCAACCACTAGTAAAAAAACAACAACAAAAAACCATTATATCTGTTGTCTGAATAATTTTTGGTTTGACTGTATATTACAAACAAAGAGAGTAACAGAGAGCATCTACTTAAAAATGCAACAAACTTAAAACTCAACAGTCATGGAGCGCCTAAGATGCTTTATGTTTTCCAGATATTGTTGATGATTCACTATAAGCCTGTGTGAACAGCCTCATCTCTGGTTGATCTGGTGTGTGTGTGTGTGTGTGTGACACTGACCTGCCAGCCCTTGTCTGCCGTCCTGTAGTACGGGTAGTTCTTGGTGATGTGCGTGTAGATGCCGTTTAGTGTTAACTGCTTGTCCTGCGCCATCGTGATCGCCTGCACGATCAACTGAGCGTACGAGTACGGGGGCTTGGAGTCGTCCTGGAGAGAGAAAGAGAGATTTCACCGTTACCATGAACTAAAGATCATTTAGAATAGATGGACAATTTTCTCCAGGTCTTATACACTACCCGTCAAAAGTTGGGAGTAATTATGATCTGTTTTTGAAAGGAGTCACTTCTGCTCAGCAAGGCTGCGTTTATTTGATCAACAATACAGTGAAAACAGTAATATATTATTACAATTTAAGATAGCTGTTTTCTATGTGAATATATGTTAAAATGTAATTTATTCCTGTGATGATTGATCATTACTCCAGTCTTCAGTGTCACATGATCCTTCAGAAATCATTCTAATATGATGATTTGATGCTCAAGAAACATTTGTGATTATTATCAGTGTTGTGCTGCTTCATATTTTGTTAAAACCATAAGCAATAGCTTTTAATCAGTGACAATTGTATTATACGTGTTGCCTATGTGATGCTTTCTCTTGTTTTGTTCTGTGTGACATTAAAGCACATTGGTCAACTTGTGTTGTTTTAATTGTGCTATATAAATAAAGTTGCTATTGCTATGATACATTTCTTTCAGAATAATTTGCTGAACGGAGTAAAAAAAATAAAAAATAAAATAATATTTCAAATATAAATCTTTTGAAACGGTCACTTTTGATTTAATACATCCTTGGATAAAAGCAATAATTATTATTCTTTGTAAAATCTCACTTACCCCTCACTTGCGTTATCCTTTGAATTGTAAAGTGTATAATTTTTTCCATAAAAAATATGAAGCAGTGCAACTGTTTTCAACACTAATAATAATCAGAAATGTTTCTTGATCATCAAATCATCATATTAGAATGATTTCTGAAGGATCATGTGACACTGAAGACTGGAGTAATGATGCTGAAAATACAGCTTTGATCACAGGAATAAATTACATTTTAACATATATTAAAATAGAAAACACTTATTTCAAGTAGTAATAATATTTCACAATTTTACTGTTAATATCACAATTTACATACAAATAAATGCAGCCTTGGGGAGTATAAGCAACTTCTTAAAAATACAAAAAAAATCTCATAATTTTTCCAAACTTTTGTCCGGTAGTGATGTTTATCCTAAGATTTGGCACCTTTGGACTGTCTCCTTCTGACGCCTCTTTGTCATTCTCGGACTGAGAGTTATCATTCATGAGCTGCAGGTCAGGCACGATTCGGCCCAGCCTGTAGCCGGACGATCCCGCACCCCGCGGACTGGACGGGCACGAGTTAGCAGCGCTGAGGGACACACACGACACAAAAAATGCATTACCATACACACCAAAATCATTTAGTAAAATGGGCCGCTGGAAACAGATGGAACGCAGGGAAGGAGGAGGTTTCATTTTCCCTGCAGAACAGGAAACTGCCTCATTTATGTGGGAGCCAAACTCAATTAAATCACTCAAATCAGAAGTGGCTCATAAAGGACATGCAGCTGCAGACACAATTCAAACGCAGACACTCAAAAACCACCAAACCTGATGAGGCACGAACACCAACGTTTCAGTTTCAACTCGCCTTGAAGCTTCATAGATCAGAAAAACTTTCTCTGCTTTATCAATTATATCTTATCTTTCAGTAAGTGTTTTCATTAACTAAAACTATTAAATTATTCAATTATATTTAAAAAAAGTTAAATGTTATCTGAAAATAAAATAAAATAGAAAAATATTAAAAAAATAAAAAAATAAAAAAAAAAATCAAGAAAAAGGCAACATTTCTATTTTGATTAGTTAAAGTATAATATATATAAAAATATTATAAAACAAGCAGCGATTATCGGGGCCAAGTGCAAGACGACGATAAGACATGCCAACATGGCTGGGAGTGTCAGACCAACTGCAACAATGAGCAATTAAAGATATTTAAACATGATTTTAGACAAAATGGCTGAATAATCATACAGTAATTAAAAATATGATTTACTGGTTTATCACTTTCGACCAATAGGGGCGCAGTTACAAAACTGATGTGGTGTGGTCAGAGTGAGGTGACAATGACATACAAAGTTTGGTGTCAATATGTCAAGGCATTGCAGAGATAAAGCCTGAATAGTCATTTTGGCATCATGCCTCAACTTTGCTGCTGCAGTATACGAAAACAATTTTGTCTATCGACACGAAATCCATAACTTTTAGTCGGCTCAGTCTGAAGATGATACGATTCGATTTTGGTGAAAATCGGACAAACGGTTTAGGAGAAGTTCGAAAAAGTAGGTTTTAAAAGAAAATAAAGATGGCGGACAGGAAGTTTGGCTGACTATGACAAAATTGATATCCATGTTTTCGGCATAACACAAGGGAATCAAAATGCAGCATGTAGCCTCAGGTCATGCTTGTGATGACATGTACCAAGTTTGGTCTGAATGCGATAAAGCGTTGCAGAGATATAGCCTTGCGTCTGTTTTCACAAGCGCTACGTAAAATTAGTTTGCGCGGTATTCGAGAACGGTTTGACGAATCAACTTGAATTCTGATCTGGTCCAATTTTCATGCAAATCAGAGCAACCATCTAGGACGAGTTCAAAAAAGTAGGTTTTTCAAAAAATTCAAAATGGCAGAAACATTTTCATGACGGAAAATGACCAATCGAATCGGCTTGAGCTACGGAATCAGAGGGGAAACGAATTTAGAATTTTAGCCGTTAAAGGAGAACTCCGGTCAATTTTAACATTGAGCTCATTTTTTTGTACATTTGGAGTGCTGTCAGTACAGAGAACAACGACAAAAATCGGTGTTGCCTACACCGTGTTATCCTCTTTTTAAAATTTGCACCCTGTTGACTTCAATGGGGCAATGTTTAAACCTGCTTTTAGCCTCTTAATATCCTTGATGTGTCATTACAAGTGCACAGGTCATGTGAGTGATTCCTTCAGAGTGAACGCGGGTGAATCTGACTGCAGTAGATGTGAAAGATATGAATAAAAATGATGTTTATTCAGCCAGCGCACATACCTGTATTTACATCCTGTTTTCGGTCGAAGTCCAAAGTAGTCGATTGCCGAGTTCACGCCCATAGGTTTAGTTACCTATGATCACGAACGTGAACTCGACAATCGACTGTGCACTTGTAATAACACATCAAGGATATTAAGAGGCTAAAAGCAGGTTTAAACATTGCCCCATTGAAGTCAACAGGGTGCAAATTTTAAAAAGAGGATAACACGGTGTAGGCAACACCGATTTTTGTCGTTGTTCTCTGTACTGACAGCACTCCAAATGTACAAAAAAATGAGCTCAATGTTAAAATTGACCGGAGTTCTCCTTTAAGGTTCAAAAGTTATTAGCATAAACATGAGTGAAACTTTGGACAGTTGGTGGCGCTAGAGGGATTGAGTTAGAGACTCCAAATTTGCTATGGTGACTGTTCAGACTGTCCTCTATGAGTGTGCCAAATTTCATAACTTTCCTGCAAGCGGTTCCATGGGCTGCCATAGACTTCCAGAGTGAAAGAATAAGAAGAACAACGCCAACGATTTCAAGAGGTGCCTACGCACTTTCAGTGCTTGGCCCCTAATAACTCAATATTCTCAGGTTCACGTTGACAAAATCATAAAAATATTGTATATAATTTTGTTATATTTTTTAGGGATGCACCAATATGAATACGACCGATACCGATATGGTGGCCGATATATCCCTAAACTTGTTCATAAATCACTCAGCCTTAAACCTGATGGTGTGTGTGTGTGTATTTGTACCTGATGGGGTGTGTGTCTGTGTGTGTGCGTGTGTGTGTGTGTGTGTGTGTGTGTGTATACCTGATGGTGCCGGTGGGCGAGGGCAAGGGGCTCATGAGGTGAGCGATGTTATCGGGAATGTTGATGGTTAAAGGGGAGATCTGTGGCTGAACCGCTTTAACCGGAGACTCCGGTTCCCTCTTCTCACGCTTGACGCTCGCCAGTGCCGTGAAAGTGATTTTGATGTTCGTACTGGGGAACCGAAACGTGCACCTGAGAAAGAGAGAGAAAGATAATTATCAACTAAAGAGATGTAATCCTTATGGATCAAACAAGCATCAACATGAACCATCATACCAAGCCAAAACAAAGATTCACGCTTCCAAAAACACATGGGTGGAGCGTTTACAGTGGAAAGCAGGGCTTTTAACATCTGAAAAGGGTCTGAAGTGACAATATTCATTTACGATGTTTATAACAATTAACGCATAAAAACAGCTCGCGTTTCATAAATGAGGTCCAGCGAATAAGCTCATGTAGGAATATTAAAGTTGTTTACATGCAAAACGAAACCACAGAAACAGGCAAATCTCTAGGTGTGTCCATCTCTGCTTGATAAAAGAGCACAGTTCACGATGTTTATATGACCTTATGTGCAGTCGGCTTAATAAGTGTAATCGGTGTAAGATTATTAGATGCATGTAAACACCCTCGATGTGTTTCAGACACAGGTTTTCTTATGACCGAGATGACTGTGGTAATAAAGCTCAGGAGTATAAGTGGATCTCCAAGCGATGCTAAAATTAACCGCCCCTTGATGAACTAATATTCAGTCTCAACACTAACAGCCCCAGGAGTAAACAAGTCACCTCATCCCTGAAAACATGGTACGGCTCACACAGAAACCAGTTATTTAAGCTTTGCAAATCACAATAAAAAAAAAAAACATCACTATTCTCCCCAAATAAATGCGGTTGAAAAAAGCCTTTATTAAAAAAAAAAAAAAAAAAAAGTTAATTATACTTTACTTATCTGCACCAAATTAGCATTAAGCAGCAATATTTGCAATAATGTGAAAACAAATTTAATTAAAGTACGCTTCCAGTATTTCTCAATTAAGCGATCGTCGCTTCAAGCTGCTCAAAGTTATGACACGATTACTGACACACTAAAAAGACTCACAGCATTTTAATATCCTTTTCATTTATAAACAACATCCTGTTTAACCCGAGAGGACAGAACGAAAAGAAAAGCACACAAGCGCCCCCTTGGAGGAGTTCGGAAACGATGCGCTACTTCTGATGGACAAGGGCCATTTCTCTCCTTTTCTTTTAGCGTCATGGTCCATATGGTTGGCACTAGGTGACGTGTTTTTGTGCCAAGCCTTGTACTAAACTTTGCGCCAGGCCCCTGAAGCCCTAGCACACACACCAATCACACCCAGCGTCTTCAATTATCCCAGAATACAGCGGAAGACTATCCCTGCTTATTCACTAACAAATGAAAGGAGGATTCAATCCTGCTCTCGTTCAGAAACAGAGACGGCACTGGTACGTGTCTGGAATAAACACAGCCCTGAGTTGAGTTACCACCAACATTAGGACGCCGCTTTACGGGAATTCAAAAAAGGTGCTGATCTGAAATAAGTTTCAACGTGAAGATAAATTCTTCAGGCTGCAAAACACTATTTGATGCTTGTGCTGTCCGATACTTTTTTTATTTAATGCATTGATTTCTATTTCAGTGACATTTTTATGTCTAACGTTTTCATTTTGTCCGTACCTTTGACTAGTGTTTGCACATTATTTTTAGCTATCGTTCCTTAAAACACAGCACCAACAGTCCATTGGTCTGCCATTGACAATCTAATTGGGGAAAAACAGCAACAAAACAACGAACTAACATTTTACATGTGAAGTTAAACGCATCCTTCTCTAATTGGGTGGGTTGTTTCTTAGTTTTGCAAACTTTGGCTTTTATTCTTTAGTTAACTACAACATTTTCATTACACTAAAATGTTCAAATTAAGGTAATTTCATTTCATTAAATTGGTATTTTTCAGTAGATACAGGTTTTGAAATTGCTGTAACGCTTTACAATAATTTGTTAACATTAATGTATTAGCGAATATGACCTAACAATGAACAATTTTCTAAATCATTTATTAACCTTGATTAATGTCATTTAATAAAAATACAATTGGTCATCATTTATTCATGTTAGTTCATTAACTAAACGGTGAGATTAAAAGGGGTGTGGTATAATGCCCTTTTCACAAGATGTAAAATAAGTCTCTGATGTTCCCAGGGTGTGTGTGTGAAGTTCTAGCTCAAAATATCCCACATATATTTTTATACAGCATGTTAAAGTTGTTACTTTCTGGGGCTCAGAAAAACACACCGTTTTAGTGTGTATCCCTTTAAATGCAAATGAGCTGCTGCTCTCGGCACAGAGGGCGGAGCTACAACAGATTGTGTGTGTGTGTGTGTGTGTGTGTGTGTGTGTGTGTGTGTGTGTGTTAGCAGCTCTGATTACCTCACGCAGACATGCACTGAAATTTTAGCCTTTTATGTTCAAACCAGAGTCAGACAATGATGGAGAGACTCAAGAAGTGACATGTAGAAGCAACAGGACGTTTCTGAATGGTTAGTTGATGAATTTATGTTGCTGATGTGGAGTTAACTATCTTCAAGTCATTGATTAGCATATTCTGTCATGATAATCTATAAATCGTGTTCCCGTGGGCAGGGTTTTATACATTTTAGGGTTAGACCTCACGAACCCGTGAAGAAGCTTGTGTAGTCCCTATCAGCCGTTTGGTGTAGTCCTTAAAAACCCTCCCTAATCTCCCTTTGCTTTGAACTTTGAGCGTCGTAACTTTGCAGATGTTGTTTATGCTCAAACAGCAACATTACACACTAACTAAAGTTTTAAAAAGTGAAATCATAAATCAACCACCCCTTTAACTAAGATTAATAAATTCTATAGAAGTATTGTTCATTGTTAGATCAGGTAAACTAACCAATGTTAACTGATGAAACAGTGTTTGTTACCAAACCTATAATCTCTGTAGGAGGCAAATATGTACTTGATTAGACTGAAGGAAACATGTGGCACAAACTACAATAAATAATTGACTTATAAACAAAAAAGCAACATTTTCCACATCCAGCAATATAAAAGATAAGAATAATACCACATGATCTGACAGATAAAGTCTCGTCCTTCTGATTTCTTCTACAGTCGAACACATCGGCGTTGTGATTTCTCACGTGTCGGTTCATTCAGATCCGCACCGGTCATGAACGAGCAGCTTGTGACGCTTTATCAACAACATCTGCGGGACATTTCTGCAGTAATGAGTCCATTCCTTCAGCTCATGTTGTCGAAAACAGGATTCTTTCTCTTCGAACAATAGTTTGATGTCAGTAATTTATAGAAATTCCTCGCCAGTCTAACCCCAACATTCACTGAAACTAACTCACAAAAAAAAAAAAAAAAAAAAAGTAGAAATATTCATGATTAAGACATCACAATCATGTTAATAAGCTGCAATGACCAACATCATTTACATAAACACTCAGTATATTGTTAACTGAAACTATTAAAAACATTTGTTTATTGAAATTAAATTTTTTTACGAAAATGTTTCCTTTGCAACTAACTGAAATAAGTGCAAGTTAAAGCACTAAAAATTACTAACTGGAAATAATGAAACCTGAACTAAAAGTAAAAATAAAAATAATTTATGCCTAAATGGCAATGTTTAAAAAGAACAAAAACTACTACTAAAAAAAATAAAAATAAATTATATATATATATATATATATATATATATATATATATATATATATATATATATATATATATATATATATATATATATATATATATATATATATATATATATATATATATATATATATAAAAGAAGATTTAAAATATGAATACCTACAACTGTGTATAAATAATACTAATATAACAATGAAGGTTAGTGAATCATAACATTTACAAACACAAGACTTGGAAAATGAGCATGGAAAATGTTAATGAAAAACTACTAGAGTGCAGCCGTTTTTAACAAGTATGTTTCAGAGAAGAAAATAACCAACCACTCTGATTTATCGACTCTTTCAATAAACCTTCATTCATCTTTGCCAGTTGCTTTTGTCAAATATCTAACAATCGTTTTGTTGATGCAAATTTAATTAAGTATTCAGGATAAAATCTTAACTGTGTTTCTGCTCCAAGCAGCCATTTCAATACAATTCAGTCATGGCAACTACGAGGGGCTCTTTAAAACAGGAATGTTGGGATCCCAACCCCTCACATTCCTCCCTGTGGGTGGTGTGTGTGTGTGTGTGTGTGTGTGTGTTCTGAACAGACTTGTTCCCGCATATCTCCTTGCTTCTCTCCCACGAAACCCAAAAACACTCAAAGATTCTACAAAAATACACTACCGATCTCACACAGGAAGCATGGTTTGCTCAAAACCCCAAACTTTGATGTGTTTTTCTTGTTAAAATCATGACTGAAAAGAAAAAGTGTGATTTAAGCACTCAATCTTAGGCCCTGTTTACACCTGGTATTAAACGGATAGTTCACCCAAAAATGAAAATTAGCCCATGATTTACTCACCCTGAAGCCATCCTAGGTGTATATGTCTTTCTTCTTTCGAATACAATCAGAGTTATATAAAAACAATGTCCTGTCTCTTCCAAGCTTTATAATGGCAGTGGATGGGTTTATGTCTTTGGAAGAACATTAAAATGAATCTATTCATGATTAAAGTGCTCCAGACGGCTCTGGGGGTTAATAAAGGCCTTCTGAAGTGAAGCGATGCGCTTGTGTATAAAAATATTTAAAACTTTATCGACTAAAGTAACTAGCTTCCGGCAGACGGCCGTACGCATCGATTTACGCTTAAAGAGTAACACTTGAACTTGATTGACGCACAATGTAAATGACAGCAATTGACGCTTCTCGCGGTTTAAACAAACAGTTTACACCTGGTGTTTTAATCTGTCTCTTTAGTCCACTCTAAACCACTTCTGTCCTGATGTCTTCGAGGGGAGGGTCTATGTGCGGGTAAATGTGTGCATTTTTTCAGATCTTTCCATCTAATGGACAAAATAAGCTCACACAATTTACATATGAACACAACCGGAGACGACGGGAAAACATATGGAGAGCAGCAGCTTTAAGACCAGCCGAACGCTGTGAGTGTGTGTTAGAAATCAGGAACGGAGAGAGAACATTGTGCTTGGTATGTTTTTCATCTTCAACCCAAACTTGGGTCTCCAGCCGACAGTTTAAATCCCGTCTGGCTAGAGCGTTTCCCATAATGTTTACGCATTAGTTCAGTAGACGGAGAGACGGTCTTTTGTGGGGGTTCTTTCAGGTTTCAGTAAGTCAAATTTAAGATCTTTTTAAGACCATAAAGATTTTTTTTAAAAGTTCAAATTTAAACATTACCAAAAAAAAACAATTTCAAATCAAAGAAATTCTGAAAAAATCTTTTTATTTCAATTTTTACACAATGAAATCAATTGCTAATAAAATTAGCATCAATATGCACTTTTTGCTTACATAAACATTAAAATAATACCATTAAAAATGATGGCCAGATTTCAAAAGAGTGTCTTGCAACATGTTATCTACTAATATGTACAAGTTCAAATGAAGTTGTAACAAAAAAAGGCTTTATAAAAAGATAAACCTCACATATTTCAGCCTTTAAATCATTTTTTATAAAACGAATGAGTCAAAAATGATAAATTACTGACATTTACAATGCACTTTAGCTTATCTTTTATTATTAATAGTAAAATTCGGTCCGATTTTCCCGTGGCGTCTGTCGTTGCTATGCAACCATGCACTGCGCTCTCCACAACGACAAAGTGGTTTTAGTAGCTAATGGATTTCCACCACTGAAAAACGCTTGCTGTAGCTCTGCTACAAGATTTATTTACGGAGAAGAGGAAAAACACCCGTAGTGTTTGGGTGCACCCCCATCTTTCATGTTGACTGAGCTTTCAATGTTGTACGGAAAGGGTGAAGCTGATTGGTTGGTTATTGTCACATGATCTGCAGTGCACTTGAGGCATTCTGAAAAGTTGCGATTTTTTTCATCTCGCTGCGCCTGGAAAAAAATGAGCGTGCCGCTTCAATTATGAGTGCGCTTGCCTTTGGTAAAACAGCAAAAAGTGTTGGCCCTAACTAATGACACAGAAGGTATTTGACTATGGTGGGAGTGTTCGTCCTCCCCAGTCTGCACCGCTCAACACTTAAAGCAGAGGAATCACGCCAAAACGTACACTCTTTACAAACTGGGTTTAGCAACACCAAAACACAGTTAGTGCAACTTGTCTAGTTTTTGTCGAGTATGTATCAAATTAAACTTCATCTAACTGGTCTGTCTGTCTATTTCCCACATTATTTTGTTTGCAAGTACACTAAGGAACAACAGATACTTGTCATAACAACAATAAATCTATTTTAATGAAATCATTTCATTGGCAGTGTGAAATATTTTCGGCATGTTAAGCTTCATGAGTGTAAGATCCTCACAACAGCTACAGAAGAGAGCGAGAACTGAGTTAGTGGAGTCTAAAACTAGATCACGTCATCAGCTGGGGTGTATATGCTCAGAGATGGACCAAAGCAAACCCTAATGACTTCCAGACAGAAACAATCCCATTCCCAGTGACTCACTGTCTTACAACACTATAACAGATATTAAAGCTTGACTCACTCCTCCGGCGGTAAAGTCCTGTCTAGAGCCATGACAGTAAACCAAGATGTAGGCACAGAGGGAAAGACTGGGACTAAACTATAAAATTAAGCCATGACTAAACTATAAAATCAAGCCATGACTAAACTATAAAATAATGAATAAATTAAAAAAAATTAAAAAAATAAAACGTCATTAGAGATTAGTTTGGCATTTTTCAAATCTTAAAAGGTTAGTTCACCCCAAAAAAATAACAATTCTGTCATTAATTACTCACCCTCACGTCGTTCCAAACCCGTAATACATTCGTTCATCTTCAAAAAAATTTTTTTTAGGATATCAGAGATTTCTGTCCCTCCATTGACAGCCTACGCAACTACCACTTTCAAGGTCCAGAAAACTAGTAAAGAGATAATTAAAGTAATCCATGTGACTCCAGTGGTTTAAAATCCATGTGACTCCAGTGGTTTAACCCCAATTTTATTAAGCAATACGAGTGCTTTATTTGAAATATATAATTTTTTTTTTTACAAAATATAAATTTCCAACGCGCGATGCATGCGTGTTCTGTTGCCGCGAGAGCAGATGTTGTTGCGTAAACGTGCATTGGAGATTTATATTTTGTAAATAAAGTGGTAAATTATGTTTTTTTTGTACAAACAAAGCACTCGCACCGCTTCATAATATGAGGTCTGAATGACACAAAGGGGTTTCGGCTGACAAAAATGCTTGTGAATCCCTGCACTAGACACATCTCTGATGGAGAGTCTGACAGACAAAACTCTTCCCGCTCTAAATCTTCTAGAGCTGCACGATTAAATCGATAAAAGATCTCAATCTTATTCCTAAACGACAACGA
This sequence comes from Rutilus rutilus, assembly GCF_951802725.1. Taxonomy (NCBI): domain Eukaryota; kingdom Metazoa; phylum Chordata; class Actinopteri; order Cypriniformes; family Leuciscidae; genus Rutilus; species Rutilus rutilus. The sequence continues at coordinate 27,371,393 of NC_140209.1, forward strand.
TTCGCCTGTGTCTATTAAACATTTCACAAAATCACAGCGAATAATTCAAAACTGGGTTGGCGCTGCCGATGAGCCAGAGAGAACAGCGATCATGTATCGGTGTGAAACCGCTTCATAAACAGTCTTTTCAACCACACAGTATCTTTATTTCTGTTACAAACATTCATATCGCAAAAGAACCGGAAAGGAAAATCTAAAGGAAATCACCTTTAGAAAGTAACATGGCACTTCAAATAAAGATATCGATTACATCGCTATGCCACCAGGAGGCGACAAGATACTGTTAGAAAAAGTCGTTGAATCATTCATTCAAGAGATTCGTTCAAAAACGCTGAATCATCCAGTCATGAAACAAGTGAAGTATCTATGAGTCATTGAATCATTCAAAATTTTAATAGACTACAGAAATTAACATTCGGTCAGAACCTCTAGTAAATTACATGTTATTTTGTCAAACTAGTTGTCAAGTTGAGAATCGTGATCTCTGTTTGACAAAAAAATTACCGTATTTTCCGCACTATAAGGCGCACTTAAAAGCCTTTATTTTTTTCAAAAAACGACAGTGCGCCTTATAATCCGGAGCGCCTTATATATGGATCTGGCGCCTTATGTTAACGTCTGTTAAACAACCGCTGACTTAAACCTTGTTTATACTTTCGCCTGACACCGGAGCGCGAGCCTCCGCTGACTGCGCGCGCAACTCCCCAAACAGACGAGGCATTTATACTTGACGCAACTGTTTTGTTTTAGACTGAACACCAGACCATACAACCGATTTAGACGCGCAAACTGGGCGCCGGTGTGATGAGATGTACTACTAATATCCGTCTGCTCGGGCAGATTCGGCTCAAAGTCATGCATCTTCGGATTCAGAGGCGCGCACGCTGTTAAGCCGAATCTGCCTGAGCAGACGGATATTATTTTTTTTTATTAACTTCGCGCTCATGCGGACGCGTCGAGTATAAACAAGGTATCTTGGTTTACATTTGGACTTTGGATGTGATCTTAGGCTTGAAAAGGTTGGTGACCACTGCATAACGCAAACCCAGTCAAACATTTGACTGCAGTATCTTCTATTCTATATGCGCCTTATAATCCGGTGCGCCCTATATATGAAAACAGTTCTAAAATAGGCCATTCATTGAAGGTGCGCCTTATAATCCGGTGCGCCTTATAGTGCGGAAAATACGGTAATAAATTGTGATTCTCAATTTATCCAGCATCGTTCAGCTCTAACATCTTCACAGCGTAAACTCCCTCACAGATGAGTTTCTGTTTCTGGTGCAGAAGGTCAGTGGGTTCAGATCCAGTGTTTGGGTTTCTCTGGGTTCAACCGACCCCAGCGGGAGGTGCATTTATTCAGCATAGTCTTTTACGACACATCCCAAACCAATGACCTTCTCCTCACCTGACACCTCACTGCTGCTTCTGCACATAAAAACATCATCATAATAAATCAGAAACACCCTGGAAAAGACCCCCAGGATCGATGAACATATTAAACAGTGTTTGACCGGGGCATAGAGACAAGAATAAGATGCTTTAAAACATTTCACCATGTTTGAATCCATTCCAAACAAAAAAAAAAAAAAAAAAAAAAAATGCTGAACGAGCTCATGGTTTCTTGTCTAGGCCTGGTCATGACATCTGTGGAGACGTCAGCATCCCTTTGTGCTGACAGAGAGCCAATCGGAGCGAATCTCCACTAATTAAATGCTCTTTAGCTTCTTGATCAATATTGTGACTCAGAGCGTCTCTACCTCAAACGTGCTGTCCATTACAGTCCATACAAACCATCTGGACGTACTGCACGTCTCCGCGGGTGCGACGCATTGATTTCTTGATAATTAAAGTGTGGACGTGGCTCTGTCTCTAATCTTTAGAGAAGTGGCAGTGTAATTAGCAACAGCATCCAGCACGTATGGCACGCCAACAGCTTTACAGACACACAAAACTGCTAAGGACAAACATTTATAAACAACCCGTTTCAGTGCCGTTTATAAGTCAGTCCTCACTGCGCTAGCCACGTCTAGGTCATGCATTAACTGATAAAACATGCCTCGAATGCAATGCAAGTCACTTTGGATAAAAGCATCTGGCAAACGCATAAATGCAAGAAGGAAATATGCACTTTTTCACTATACAAGGCTCTATGGTTTCCATGGCAGATGGAAACACAAAATCCAGTCATAAAATGGTTCAAGTCGTGTCTTTTGCGCGCCCAAGTTCATTATTTTAAATATAGTCTATTGTCTATAACGATGTCTATTTGCAACATGTTTTGGAAGCGTTGATCATTGTAGCCACTAGCCAATCACAGACGTATGTGTTGAGCGTGTGAACACAATTGGCCAATCAGAGGCGTTTAAGAATCCGCTCGAAATGCTGGTGTCGTCACATTTTTAAAAATGTTAAAATATAAAAGTCGGTACCTTTGACAACCCTTTCCCAGGTTTATTTTAAGGAAGCAGCTGGTAAACACAGAGATGTTCCCAGGTTTAAATAAGAGGTTGGTAAATTTTGAAAGTCGATAAGCAGTTAAATGTGTCAGTTTACACACACAGAAAAGTTTAAGCTTTTAAAAAGTATAAGCATAAAACGTTTAAATTAATTAAAATGTTCAATTTAATTTACAGACTGAATTTTTTTTGCGGTTTTCTAAAAGTTTGGACTTTAATAAAGAGAAAAAAAAAACTGCACTTAACCTTTTCACAGGCATTTTGTTTTCATAGTTAGACAGATACTGTGATGTATCGTTACAGGATTGTCTAGTAATATATTGATTAATATCGCAGAATTGCTGTGTCGTGAGCCATGTATCGTGAGGTACCCTGTGATCCCCACCCCTACTGCACAGTAGAATGTACTTTGTTAAATTATAATATCTAATATTAATAACACTAATACGGTTTATTTACTATTCCTTAAAAGATGTTTCATTTTTATCAAAACTTAATTTTGTAGATAACAGTTAACACTTTGTTTGCCATTAAAGATAAAAGGAATTGTTCAAATTTCATTTGCTTACACTGTAAAATATTAAATGTTTATGCATTCATCGGATTACCACATTATTTTGATAATAAATGTAGATATTAAACCATAAAACAGAATCCAGAAAAATTAATAGACACTAAAAATTCATACGGACATTTTATTGTTAACGTTTTATTAATTCAACTGATAAAATGTTCTTTTTGATTATAATTTTTTTTAAAACCATTACAATGGAATCCAGAAACATTACAACAAAAAAACTAAATTTAGGGAAAGAAATAACAGATTTCATACCTTAGCTTTAAAGATAAATATTGGCTATAAAAAGCCTTATTTACATTTTCTGAAGCCGCATCAAGTCTGTCAGCACAAAGACATCAGAGAGTCTCTTTATAACTCAAACAAACATGCATGCCTCCATATTTAGAAAGTGCTGCTAATCAGTCCAACTATATCAGCTCACTACCTTACTGCACTCTTAAAGTGACACCACGTATCAAGATGATCTAGAGGTGATGTGCATTTTTAAACCTGTGCAGAATTCAACAGAAAGGTTTGCTGAAATGAGACGAGCTGAAAAATGGCAGTGCATAAAATAGCTTTAAAGGCTGGCATTGTAGGGTGCAACAGATTTGTTGTTATATTGAGATATGTGGGTCATGTGTTAAAAAAAGCGAAGGGATAAGTGTGCACTACAGTCGTGCTTGACGCTGTGATTTGATGTCGTTCAAAAAGAGATACCTGAAATCTACAGTGCAAAGCGATTCTGAAATACGCTCGCCAGCCGTGGGTGAGACTAAGTACAAATCAGACAATTCATTCAAAACAGATAATGCACGATGATCACGATCCAAAGGTCGACTTCAGCATAATGTCAACACAACCAGATGTCCAACATCTTCTCAAGACAAACAAATAAGAAAATGCAAACATCTGACAGCTAAACCTACCTAACTGACAGACGGGGCTTTTCTGAGATGCCAAAAAAAATAAAAATAATAATCTATTGGAGGAAGAGCCTTTGATGCTGTCAGGATCTAAACCCCTAGTTAACATCTAACCCTGTGAGTGTTTACTGTTTACACTCCATCTGAGACAAAAACAACACTCATTCTTCCATGACACACAACACACATTTATTTATTTTGTGCACATTTCTGACAGGTGATAACAACATGTATATGCATTTGTTTAGAAGTGGTGTTTGAAATTCTAGTGAGCTGCCGACCTAGACAGCATTGCCTATCATGATGCCCCAAAATGCTGCTTCACACGCTTAAGATGCCCCAAAATGCTGCTTCACACGCTTAAGATGCCCCAAATTGCTGCTGCACACACTTATGATGCCCCAAATTGCTGCTGCACACGCTTATGATGCCCCAAAATGCTGCTGCACACGCTTATGATGCCCCAAAATGCTGCTGCACACGCCTATGATGCCCCAAATTGCTGCTGCACACGCTTATGATGCCCCAAATTGCTGCTGCACACGCTTATGATGCCCCAAATTGCTGCTGCACACGCTTATGATGCCCCAAAATGCTGCTGCACACGCCTATGATGCCCCAAATTGCTGCTGCACACGCCTATGATGCCCCAAATTGCTGCTGCACACGCTTATGATGCCCCAAATTGCTGCTGCACACGCTTATGATGCCCCAAATTGCTGCTGCACACGCTTATGATGCCCCAAAATGCTGCTGCACACGCCTATGATGCCCCAAATTGCTGCTGCACACGCCTATGATGCCCCAAATTGCTGCTGCACACGCCTATGATGCCCCAAATTGCTGCTGCACACGCTTATGCCCCAAATTGCTGCTGCACACGCTTATGATGCCCCAAATTGCTGCTTCACACGCCTATGATGCCCCAAATTGCTGCTTCACACGCCTATGATGCCCCAAATTGCTGCTGCACACGCCTATGATGCCCCAAATTGCTGCTGCACACGCCTATGATGCCCCAAATTGCTGCTGCACACGCCTATGATGCCCCAAATTGCTGCTGCACACGCTTATGATGCCCCCAAATGCTCCTGCACACGCCTATGATGCCCCAAATTGCTGCTGCACACGCCTATGATGCCCCAAATTGCTGCTGCACACGCTTATGATGCCCCAAATTGCTGCTGCACACGCTTATGATGCCCCAAAATGCTGCTCACACTTATGATGCCCCAAAATGCTGCTGCACACGCTTATGAAGCCCCAAAATGCTGCTGCACACGCTTATGATGCCCCAAAATGCTGCTGCACACGCTTATGATGCCCCAAAATGCTGCCCCAAAATGCTGCTCACACACTTATGATGCCCCAAAATGCTGCTCACACACTTATGATGCCCCAAAATGCTGCTGCACACGCTTATGATGCCCCAAAATGCTGCTGCACACGCCTATGATGCCCCAAATTGCTGCTCACACGCTTATGATGCCCCAAAATGCTGCTGCACACGCTTATGATGCCCCAAATTGCTGCTCACACGCTTATGATGCCCCAAAATGCTGCTGCACATGCTTATGATGCCCCAAATTGCTGCTGCACACACTTATGGAGCCCCAAATTGCTGCTGCACAAGCTTATGATGCCCCAAAATGCTGCTTCACAAGCTTTTGATGCCCCAAAATGCTGCTGCACACGCTTATGATGCCCCAAAATGCTGCTTCACAAGCTTTTGATGCCCCAAAATGCGGCTTCACACGCTTATGATGCCCCAAAATGCTGCATGCACCTATTGTTTCTCAAAAATTTTGCTACACACACCCTTGGATGCCCCAAAATGTTCCACACACCTTTAACACCCAAAAATGCTGCAAGCATGTATAATGCCCTCCCCCCCAAAATAATCTATACACACGATTCACGCAAAAGTGCACGCATGTGATGCTCTTAATCTGTAGCAGCATGTGTTCATGACACCCCAAACTTAATGCATGCGTTTATGGTGAAATAAGATGGGGTCTGCCATGCCCTCAAAAAAAGAAAAAAAAGAAAGAAAAGAAATTACCAGAATTGTTTTGGTGGCCCCAACAATTCTGCATGATGCTCTAAAAGGGGCCCCTGCTTCTCCACACAATGGCCAAAATGCTGCATGAACACATGAAGCGCGTGAATGCTGTCTAGTTAGGCAGCTCACTGGGGAATGAGACACAGCCCAGAGAGCCTCTGAAAGCGAAACGAAAATTTTGTGCGGCATAGGCACACTAGCACGTGCTCCCGGCGTTTCACCATAACAACAACAACAATAACATCGCCGAGGATGATGATGATGGTATGATAAGCATGATGAAGAATGATGAAGGTTATGATAACAACTCACATTCTCGGCAGCTGCAGGGGTGGCGCCCCCCGCCGCAGAAACACCCCGTCCACGAACACCCCGTTTTTCCCCAGACAGCGCAGATAAAACTCTCCTCCGCCCGGGCCCGAGCCAGTATCCTCGGCCGCCGCGGTGAAGATCTCCAGGTGCCGGCGGGAGATGAAGCTCGAGTGGCCCATGCTCACGTCCACCGAACCCTGCGACGAGTTCCGACCCACCGTCACCGAGCGCTTCTTCATCACATACTCAAACTCACGACCCTCCAAACGAGCCACCGCTGCCATCTTTATCTTTCCGCACACGGAACGGGGCACGATATGAATATGAAGGGAAAATATGAAACGTTAAACGTGCCCGACCGGAGACACCAGCATCAGCAGCGGCGGCGACTCGACCCACCGCCGCGATACACCAGAGAGAAAGGGAAGGGGGGATTAGCCAATCAAAGCGCGCTGGAGGAGGGGGTTCTGTGATTGACCGGTGCGCCGACCAATTAGAGGCGCTCTAAGGAATGCGGTAATTCAATCGCAGCCAATGAGATAAAAAACATGGACGATTTGACGGATTGAAGGTCGGTTGCGCTGTGCCCCAACACGCATGTATGCGGAGAGTTGTAAACACTGGACTGGAGATTTGTGTAAAGGACGTGAAATGGTTTTATAACAAATAAATAAATATAATAATATTACAATAAGAAAGTATCGAATACAAATAAAATAGGGATTTATAGAATAAAATAAATATTTTAAATAAAAATAAAAGATTCTTGTAATAGAGTGACTATTTAATTTAATTCATTTAAATGGTTATTTTTATTCGTATTTGTCTTACTGTTATGTTTTTTCTTCTTCCTCTCTCTCTCACTGTGTGTGCCTATTAATGCTTTGGGGATATTTCACGTACATCAATTCTGCCGATAAAAATACCTTTAAAGTAAAATTGTATTTTATACCAGAGTAATGGGCAGATTCTTAACATTTTAAACATGTTTAAAACATTTTAACAATGTTGGCAAAAAACAAACAAACCAAAAAAAAATGGTTTTTTTAATTTTAAATTTAGAATCTATAACTGTGGTTCAATATAATGAACTGAGGTTTTTAGCTCATCACCAATTTTACACATTCTAATGGTTCACATTTAATTAATATGTGACATGCATTTTGTATAATCCTTCACTGATCTTCAATCAAAAAAGCTTATAACAATGTATCTTTATAAAATAAAAATAAAGTGTATCTCTTGAGTGGGGGGAAAAACTCTTAAGCGTTCATTTCCCTGTATATTTGAAAACAGAGTAACCCTAGAGCAGAATCCCACTGGAATCCACTCCGTGTTTTACGGCTCTCCACGTCTGCAGTCGCCGATTCCCCCACAATCCTCAGCGCCCGTCAGCGTGTGTGTTTTGAGTATGGAGGTCATGAAAACAAACGCGATTTTTTGCCTCGTTTTAAGCGCGAAACCCCCCCATTTTCCTTAAACTACACGTAGAACGACGTTCTATACGTCCAGCAGACGTAATTTCCACGACGAAGTGCACGCGCACAGGGAGATGCGCGAGCATACGCGCAGAACATGTGCTCGTGCGGGGTGACGTCATCTCTTCCTGGTGTTTGTAAACAGTGCTCTATGGGTGTGACCCGCCCGGGCGCGTTCACGATCACACCCCGTTACACCCGAGAACGGCTCTGAGAGGAAGCACATGCTGTTTGTGGAACAATAGAGAATCTTGTCCTGCATAATCACTTTCACACGTACCACAATTGATTCACTTGTTTATTTTACAGTAAGAAGTATATAGTAGAAGAACCATGCTTATGGAGACGCACTAAGGTATTTTTTTCTTTGCCTTTGTTACCCTGTTATTTGAGCACATGCCATGATTCTTTACCCAGGGTTTCTGAAGGATGTAAGGTAACTTTAAGACTTTTCCGAGACCTTTTTAAACCAAGTAAAGAAAATTTAAGGAATAAACTGAATGGAACAAAGTATACCAATATGTTTTCTAAATGTGACTAAGTAGAAACACAATGAGTTGTTCCAACCGATCTCCATGTTACATTTTAACTATGGTTTCAACACCTACCACTAGAATATGCAAATAACTTTTGCGTTTCCTTCTGATGACACTGTAAAAAAAGTGCTGCTCTTCCTCAGTATTTCCAATGCAAATGCCTAAAGATTCCTAAATCAAGACATTTCATTGAGAAACAAAATGACATAAGAGGTCTTGTTTTCTGAAAATAAAATGATCAAATAAAAGAACAGATATCTGCCAATGGGCTTAGTTCAAGCAAAAACTAGCTTTTATAACTCATTGACACATATTTGTTCTTGTTTTAAGCATAAAGCTAAGCCCAAAAACAAGACTTTATATCATTTTGCATCTCAAGCAAATGTATTTTGATTTTAGGATGTTCAGATCCACACACACTTACACTTACACTCACAATCTCTCTCTCTCACACACACACACACACACACACACACACACACACACACACACACACACACACACACACACACACACACACACACACACACACACACACACAATCTCTATCTCTCTCACAATTATGTATTTTGGGAACACTATGGAAATTTAAGCAGTTTGCAACAAGTGTAAACAACAACAAAAACATCTTGCTTATACTAACTGCAAGTGGTAATACATGCAACTCACATAAAATGTCAATATAAGTGAAGTGCTTTTTATTTAAATGCATTAAGCGCCTATTGATTTGTGTTCAGGACTAGTCAGTTGTACATCAGCCACTAGAGGGAGACGTTACTCTCTTGTCTTTTGTTTCAGGAGGATGTGGGGATGACGGTCTTCCCAATGAAACAAATGTTTATCTGACATCAGTTCAATCCTCATGAACCTCTTTCAAATGACCAGCGGGGGAACAAAAGACTGCAGGGAAATGCCACACACTGACACCTGATAAAGCCTGATGCTACACTTACATTCATCATTCAGTAGACGCTTTCATCCAACGTGAGGTCAGGTGATTGTTGTGAGTGGTGTATGTGTCACCTAACACAATACACATCCAAACAATAGGACAGGACACACTGTTTTATTACCCAGATGAGCAAACGTGTTGAGAGTCTGGCGATGGAAAGACTTGTGAATTGATCACAAACCGACTGCATAAAAAAAAAAGGAGACAGCAGGTCAAAGTGTGATTTAATTCGCTGTCAATCAAATTTCTATTACCACACTGACTAAGCAGTGGATGTAAACACTTATGAGGTGCTTTTGTAATGTATTGAGACACATACAACATACATGACAAAGTTTGTTTTGCTTGTAGATTATTCTGTTATTTATTTGCATATTATGCCTGATGAGCAATAAAAAGGGCCAATCAAATGTAAGCGTTCTGCATTTCATCGATCACAAAATCATTACAGACACAGAATGATTGTAGGATAGATTAATGCTTTATTTAGCTTGAACACTACAAGTGACCAACATCACATCACATCCATCTGTATTAAAAACACAACAGCATTGTTAACTATGAAAACATTTATTGTATAATCACAGCAAATGAGTAATTTTAATAATTCATCTTCATGAATGGTTCGCTAGAATTAGCTGTGTCCGATATCCAACACTTCCCTTACTATATAGTAGGTGGAAAACGGTATCCACTGAAAGGATACTATGACAAAGATATAATTTTCCTTATTCAAACTGATATCCCCCCTCCAACCTGAAGAATGGAAGCTGCATCATACACTTGGATATTTATGAGCAATATCACACTCATAGCCATGCAAAATGGCTCTGTATCTATATCAGTAATTCAAGTGCTTTTCAAGTACCTTTTCATAAACATGGCTGTTTTCAAGGGTTTTCCAGGACTTCAAGGGTTTCCAGGAGTCAACTTCAAGCATTTTAAGCACCTTGTACGAACCCTGTCATTAGAACTTACTTTTTGAGCCGTCTTGAAGTAAATTCAAACTCAAATGTTGTACCTGTAAGGGTTAATGCCCTTCGAGGTGTCCATTGTCAGGTATTAATGGACGAGGGCGAGGCGTGAACCGTCCGACGCGCAGCCTCCGCCGAAGTCCATTAATACCTGACAATGGACACCTCGAAGGGCATTAACCCGCTTATACCATGGTCACTTGCCAAATAACACATTTTTGAAACATTAGTTTATATTTTAATTAGTTTTACAATCGAAATCTAAAGTTTTTACAAACAATAACTTGGGCTGTTTCTCAATTCCAAGAACGCAGAGAACGGACTTGTGTTCTCGTGGAGACCGGTCTTGCCAAGCTTCCTTGGAAGAACGAACTCGGAACCGGCCGCAATGACTTCTGGGACACCAGGCGAGTACTAGCTCAAGTCTGCATTCGATGCATCCTCGGTATCAAGAACACATCCGGGTTCTTTCATGCGTCCTCTGTACTTGCGTTCTTGAGAATTGGGTCTGAACTTCGACGGTTAATGATGATGACGTAAAACGAGAACACAAGGACGCAAGATCGCTGAAGAACGCATATTGAGAAACACCCTTGGTTTCCCTGGTTACGCCTGACGGTTTATTTAGCAACCGGAGATATTTATAGTCCGCTCGATTTACTTTGACTGCCTGTTGCTATGGTTACTCACAGCTGATGCGCATTTATTTATTAATTTCGAACGGTAAACAGTCAGTTTCACCAGAACTCCTTTACTAGGTGTCCTCTAGGGGTGTCCATGGTTAACCGATTAACCGTTAAAAATTGCGTAACCGAGTGAAACATTTTGCTCGGTTAAGTGGCGTCAATGGCGTGCACTGAATTTAGTTGTAATACATTTTTGCACCACCAGAGACCGCTAGACCAGTTTTCTAATATGAAGCGGGCAAAGAAAGCGCGCGTCCGAGAGTGAAGGCTGTGCGCGAGCGTGCGCGAGCCAGAAACAAACATAGTATCCGCGCCACTGATGGCAGCACAATAATATCTGTCTGCAGAGCCACAGCTTTACCCCAGCAGTTTTACCTCGAGCATGCGCAATTTCATCACAACAGTTTTACCCGCAGAGTCCGTTTACCGTTACATTAACCCATACAATTTGTATTATGCATTTCCTAAGCATGTACTTGCTAATCAAACACTTTATCTGAACAAACTACTGATCTATAAAACACAATCGGTCTTCCGACCTTTTACTATTGTGTTGATATGCGCGAGGGAGAGAGAGAGCAATACAGCGCTCGTGTTGTTTGAAGGCGGTGAGAGTGCGCGCGCGCGGCCGGGGCTCTCTCACTGTTTGTTCTTATGCGCCCTGTCCACTGATCTAAATAATTAGTTGTTACGACGACTTATTTGTTCCCTCGTTTTAATAAATCGTGGACACGTTGAACAAATTCCCTCCCTCATTTTGATTTAACGAATTACAACGTGGCCAAAAACAGTTTGATACTATTAATTAGTGAATGCTAAAGACCTATTTTTTGTGAATTGGTGAATATTCAGGTGAATTATTTCGTGGCCACGAATTAATAATAATTATTAAACTGTTTTTCTTACCTGTGAAGATAGCTCTTCAGTGAAGGCCGACTATTCTCGTACAGCTTTTTATTCCTTTTTTTGGTGTGTGTGTGTGAACGGGTGAATATTCAGGTGAATTGTTTCGTGGCCACGAATTAATAATACCTCCGCACGTTTTACAAGACCCTTCTCGATCGCAGCGGCAACGAGCACTTTGATCACTTGATTTAAAAAACAAAACATTTCAGCGCTAGATCGCCAAAAAAAAAAAAAAAAAAAAACGAACGAACGAAATGAATGCTCTGCTAGTTAACTGGAGATGTTTTGTTTATTTGTATTGGTATTCCTGCCGCGAGATGTTTCAAAAGTGGTGGGGACAATACAATATCGACCTTAGAAAATAGTGGTGGGGTCGTGGGGATATGTCTCACCCGCAAATTACGCCTATCTCGGGGTTGCGGCGCGCACACTATGGTTAACCGAGTATTAACCGCTAAGGGCCTCGGTTAACGGTTAATGAAAAACTTGAAAACGTGCAGCCCTAGTGTCCTCTATCACTTTTTAATGGACACCCTGCAGCCAATCAGAATCGAGTATTCACCCAGACCATGGTATAAACTCAGACATTGAATACTTCACTTTACAGTACCTGTCCACGTCCAGCACAACTGGTCATCTTGTACTCCAAAATAAACATCTATACTTGTTTTTTCACCTCTACATGGACATAATCCCAGTCACAATACCTGCAAAACACACAAAATGTTATTTAGATGTACCAAAACTCCCTTTAAAGCAAGTCATTTCAGTCGGCGGCCATCTTTGAAGCGCCAATTCAGTCATGCAAGAACAGCTCGTATCTCTTTGAATGGGGAAACATCGAATCCTCCAAAGCTGTTCACCAAGATTATGATTAAATTAATATTTGAAATCACCAATGAAACCTGACAACAACTGTCTCTGTTTCTAAACGCTCATATCATTGAACAAAGTCTGAGCTTCCTGTGTAACTAAAAGGCTTTTACCTCTCAGATGGTGTAAATACATCTGTGACTCAAAAATATAACTGACTCTATGGAGCATTAATGAAATATAGATAGAATAGGATATGCAGAATAAATATGCCTAGTAATAGTACAATAGAAAAATCTCTCTTACCACCGTCGTCTTCGTGTTCAAAATATCGCTAAAGGAAATGATGCGAGGTTCCGCAGATTTTCCCATTGGTCCTCACAGATCCTCTTTCCACCAATGCCAGAACCCTCTAGCCACGCCCCCATCTTTCACTCCACCAATAACAGAGACCGTTCAACACGCCGCCTTTTCAACACTGCTAGCCTCGTTCAAAATCCGTTTTTGTGCACATTATATTGAAATCTGATTATATTTAGCAAGTGTGAATGTCGAAAAAACATCACATGCAATGCAATTTGTATAAATCAGTTTCAAGCTACATTCATGCGGTTTGAATCCTATTCAAGTCGCATTTCTGGAAATCCGTTTCAGTCGGACCGCTCCCATTGGATTTCACATGGTATATGTAGTTTCTCACGCCACGATAAACGTAAATATCAGATGTTGTCATAGGAAACATGCTGAATGTCACTGCAGAAACAAGGGTGTAAATTACAATAGCCAATAGACGGAAGAGATGAAGGCACAGAATAAAGCTGCGCATTTTGATAATTCTCTTATATTATGCATGCAGCTTTTAGTTCATTTTTAACTGATAGACTACATGGAAATTTGTACATGTGAAAATGCATGTCACACTTAAATGCCTAGTGAAGGCAAAAGGGACATACTTGAGCCATTTTACCTTTTCTAGTTTAAAGTGAGCGCTTACGGTAATGGTCTTTCTGCACTACATCTTCTAATATTTTTATCTAGAGCCAGACACACTTCATTCGAGCCCTTTCCGCTTCCGTGCTAAAACGCTGCAGATTGCAGCAAATACAGTTATTTTTCTCTGTAATAGAGATGACTCAGACTGTTTGACAAGTTAATGCATAGCATACAATTAGCATTATTAATCAGCATAGTAAGAGCATTTCATATAAAAAAAAACAAAAAAACAATGTTATGAATTGGAAAATTATTTAGGGAAGGGAAGACGAGCTTTGAAATGACTAGTCAACTTTGTTTTGTGCTCATGATGAGAGTTTTGATTATTAGATTATGTACTTTGTTTGTTTTTAGTAGTTTATTTCTTTGAGCAAAATATTAAAATAGTCCATACATTTCTTAAGAGGTAAACCTGCTCTCCCAGTATGTTTTCTCAGTCCCAAGGCCTTCCTTGTGCCATACACAGAGGTCTCTAAATGTAAAAAAAAAAAAAAAATAATAATAATAATAATAATAGCCTGATGAAACAGCTGGGACAGTTTGCATAAACCTCTAACAGTAGTTAGACATTAAAGTTAAACACTAGTTAGACATTAAACCTCTAAGTTAGACATACATTTTTTTTTAATCAGTTACATAAAAACTGAGACTGGCCTCATTTGATACTGAAAGGTAAGACTGACTGCCCCTGACTAAATGCTAGTAGGTCATAACTGTCTTAGCATAATGGCTATGTTTATCACTAGCATTTATGTTATGCTATTCTAACCTTTTTATATTCATATCCAGTTAGGAGTAATATTTACCTTTTTTTGGAAAATATTTGTCAAAATTTCACTGCTTTGGCTCTCGGGGCCCAAGACTATGACGTCATCTCGGATGACTATTTTGAATGTAATGAAGATTTTTTCTTTTACAGAGTCCTACAGCTACCCCGAAGGAAATGTATAACTGAAATATAGAGACCGGACCTCTTGGAACTGTAATTCAATACCCCTGCTCTATAGAATCCTTTCATTCCATAAAAGGTTCTTTATGGTTCTTTGTTCTTTAGATTTTTAAAATGTTGGTGGGAGGAGGGTGGCTCAATTTAGCCCCTTTCACACAGCGCGTTGATCCCGGGAAATTGCCATAAAATTGCTGGAGTGCCTTTCTGTGAACGCAAACACGTCCCGGGATTGATGCCGGGATGGGGACCTAATAACATTGCCGGGATCAGTCCCGGAACGCGCCCTGTGTGAACAAAAGCCAGGACCAATGCCGTAAGGGGTGTGTTGCAGTGATGACGCGTACGTTAGGGCTGTCAAATTTTTGCTGTGTCAAGAGGAGATCAGATGATGACGTAACTGACGCAGGTTTTTTTTCTGTTAGCTTGTACAGTAGTACACAGCGCGGTGCGGTTGCGTTGTTTATTTGATAAATGGTGGGAAAAGGCTTCCTGCTGACGAAACCCCTCTCGGTTGGTGGCAAAAATATGTATGCACATATTGCGCGACTGGAAAAGACATACTTGACCACACCTGGATCCGGTCAGAGCTGAGTGTGTTTTCATCAGCTGGAAACATTGTCAACAGAAAGCGCTCAGCACTCGCTGCAGATCAAGTTGAGCTTCTGGTGTTTTTGACAAACAATATGTAGATGTAGTGAGTACAAGTGGATTGTTTCTGCTATTTTGTGTTGATGTAGTTCATTACGCTGTGTGTTGAAGCGTGTTTTCTCAGTTACCGATGCTCGAACACAGTTTTATGCACTATTGTAGCCTAATTGTCCTTGCATGCACATTGTCATTAAGGAAATTATATTTTATTTAAGAACAATTGTTTGAAAAGTTAATGCACTTTAAACAGTGAATGTCATTTCATTTCAATAAAAGATGTGATGCTTGATTTGGTTTATATTTATTTATTGCGCTCGCTTGAGTTAAAAGTGCTCAAGCGATGTCACGCGTTTTTTAAGCTGAAACATTTTTTTGTCACACACAGCAAACATCTCCTCACTATCCGCTAGCTGCCTGTCCCCTGAACACACTGAGTAAAAATGCGGTCTCTGTAGACAGCCCAGGCTCCACAAACGGTAACAAAAACAAACTGGGCCAACCCGTACCACTAAACATAACAAACAGTGTCCCAGCCAATAACCGGCAAGAATGATTTGGGGTGGGGGTTGGGGGGTTAGTGCGCGTGCACATGAAGGGGGGTTTGGGGACTGGAGTGGAAGAGAGAGAAGCATGCAGAAGTTAGCTGGAGGAGAGATGACAACGACTAACGACTATATTCTCTTGAATTCTGATATGGCCGACACACGACCAAAGAGACTACGTTCTGATGAACAAAAAGCTAAGAATAGGGAAAGGGAGAAGGAACGCGGGAAATCCCGAATTTACATCGGGAAAGCCTTCGAAAGGTGGCGAGAACTCCGCCGGCACAAGAGCTTCCAGTCCGACATTCAGGTGGCTCTGTTTTTGCTGGACAGGTTGGTAAATCCAGTCTGGCGTTCATGACTGTTTCAGGCACGCACGCAGGGAAGGAACGGGGAGGGGACGGGATGAGGAGGAGGGAGGGTCGAGCTAGCCTCCGTTTTGTTTGACAATACTTGGAACTAGGGCTGTTGGAACGAATTCCGAAATTCGAATATAATTCGAATATTAAAAAAATCAATACTATTCGAATGCTGAAGTTCCTATTCGAATATTGCTTTTTTATGAATTTTTTTAATGCAATCTTGCCTTTCTCGCCGCCTTGGCTTACACGCTTTTGTTTCATCTAATGAACAATAAAGTTTTTGAATCGTAACACAATTGTGCACGTTATCCACGCTGTATCATCATAACAATACTGTCAAAAATCGCGGAGAGCAATGTCTCCACGGAAACGGAGATCACCACTCAACAACAGTCCACACTACAACGTGAAAACGCCGTTTTCAAATGTATCCACTCTGGAGTGCGTTTTCATTAATAAAAACGCCGTCTCATTGTGGACGGAAGGCCAAAACGGAGAGAAAAATATACGTTATTGTTTATGACAACTTACAACCTGACAAGCTAGGCGATCTGTCCGAGGAACCGCCGCTAAACAGGCAAGAATTACTTATTTTCTGCCTCTCTCCTCATCAGGGGTTACCAGCTGTCCGCCAAACGGGCAATAACAGACAAACTAACGGTTTATCTGTGGAGATATGAGACCGATCAACATCACGCATTGGCGATCCATAAGACTGTGTAATGTTGTAAATATTAATAAAAGGATGAATTTGAGCATTTAATATTCGAATATTATTCGAATATTAAATAAAATAAGGAATGGAATTCGAATAGTATTATAGAGGAAGATTGACAGCCCTACTTGGAACGTCAACAAGAAGTGACGTCACCCAACATGGCTTAGAGCACCTTTAAGTGTTGCCTTAAGAATTCGAATTTAATTTGAATTTTGCTAATATTTAAGAAAGAAATTCATTTTGACAGCCCTAACGCACGTGCCATCGCAATGACATACTGACGCCACGTGTCTTTACGGGATGTGCGTGAACGCACTCACAGATTCCGGAAAATCACTGGCAGTGTGAATGCACCAAAATCAAACCATCCCAGGGCAAATCCCGGGACACATTATCCGTGTATTTTCCGGAATCTCCGTGTGAAAGGGGGTTTTGAGGCTTGTCGCAACCGACTTTTTTTGTCCAAAAACTCCTCAATTGTGTGGCGTCATTACCATTATTTTACTTCTCCAGATCCTACCCAATCCCAAATCTTAAATATCAAACATGTTTGATGTTTATGACTTTCGATCGGCTGCCTTTGACGGGATACCCGCAATAGCCAATGAGAGCGAGCAAGCGTCACCAACTGGATGGATCTTCTATGGCATCACTGTGAAAACCCTCTTTTGAAACCTTTATTTTTAAGAGTGTAGTGACTAAAGTCATGTGTCTTCTCTGAATTTCTTCTGTATGCCACATTACAAGTGGCCACCATAATATAAGTGCTCTGAAGCAAATTTAAGTCAGTGAGCAAGTATGAATAAAAAGGTGAAAGATTAAATCAGTAAATTGTCAGTAAAGGGACAGTGAGAAATGAGTGACATGTTCATTCTAGAGATGATCTGATTGCACAAAAACCAGTATACGTCCCTGTGAACGAGATGAGTCATTCATATTTTTGGTACATTTAGCCTAAAGAGAAAGCCTGAAAACATTAAATGTATATAAACCATAAAACTTCCATTAAGATGTCATGAGGTCTTTAGAGAAACAATGTATTGAACAAGCGGGAATTATTGGATTACGCCCTTATATTAGTTTTCTCATTAATTATGTGGATAAATCGAAATACAATCTTTATGTGATGAAATATATGGTTGGCCTCGTCCCGTTATCACTGCCATTAGCATCCCTTCTTCCTTATGGCTTGTCTTTCTCTCACACACACACATCATTTGCTCTGTGTGCCTCATTGTGGTATTTTCTGTATCTACCGATGTCCACCAGGATGCACAATCGGCATGGGTTATTAAAATAAAGAGCGCAGAGATCAATACTCAGCACTCCAGAAAGCCTTGCCGACAATTACATTGGAAAGCCCTTCCAGAAACCATTTAGGAAACCCGTGTTTTAACGCTACTGGGAGACTGTGGCAAACCGACGGCATCTCACTTACGCAGAATGGCATTTCAGGAGCTTTTACAAGAAACTACAAAACATATTCCAACCCCAAACAGAGAAAGAAATCTTGTGGCAATATATCAGAAGGGGTGTGTAATATGAATCGATTACACAATCCTGACATATGCATCATTCTTGAAACATTTATTTTTGAAACATGAATCATTTTCATTTTCTGCTTTAAATATATAAACATTAAATTAATGCATGCACGAATAAGTCGTTTGCGGCGCGCCCTCACAACTCTCGTGATATGCGCTAAACTGACTTGCATGATATTTTAGGGAAGTCTATCCATGGAAGAATTGTATGTTTAACGCATCTGGAACACTAGGTTGTGTAGCTTATACATGAACACTATTCTCCAATATTTAACATAAACCAATATTTAAAAAGGCTTTAAAAGTATTGTTAGTTCATGTAAATTTCTACATATAGCATATTTTTTTTATAAGTTATTAAATAAAGTGATGTAGCATCATTAAACAAAGTTGTTGTTTTTTTTTGCCCTCACTCTCTGACCCCCTGAAGGTCGCGGTGCAATTCACACCCTGACTAAGACACATTAGGGAAAGAATTTAAATAATCCCATGAATGCACTTCCATTAATGCAGAATCGAATCATTAATCATATTGCATTGTGAATCATCTCGAATTGAAGCATTCTGAATTTGTAAAAAATCATTCTTGAATTGAGCCGAAAACCAATGAATCACGAAGCGAATGGATTCGCTGTGTACCCGAAGATTCACAGCCATACATTTCAGGCATCTTGAATCAGATATAGGATTAAACTGCTTGTGTACAGAATTTCACAGTTCATAATTATTATATTATTTTATACGATATAATAATATAAATCATGCATAAGCTCTCTTTGTGTGTGTGTATATATGTACACCCCCATCTTTAATAAACAATTCCTATGGGTCTAAAGAGGGTAAATTATTGGTAACCTCAATAAATCACGTGTTTGTTGAGTAATAATGTCAAATACACGTTACCTGTCTTCGGATTGTTCTGCTGACAGCATGTCTTCAGATTCTGCCATTTCCCTGTGAACAAATAGGCATAATAAATCATAAACCCTAAATTCCAACACTATAATGAAATGCATTCATAATGCAATGAATGCACAATTTCTTTGTCAAGGATAGCACAAAGTTGCATTAACTTATTTCCATTGTGGTCCTTAATTTTTTTAACGAGACATTTTCAAGACAAACCATACACACACAAAAAAGAAATAACTATAACAAAAAAAAAAGAATTACACATATATCCATATCTATTAAGCCATACTATCTAAAAACAATCTCTTCAGACTTATACTAAAACCAACATTATCCGTTAAAACCTTAATGTCCTTAATGTTCACATACTCGTTTCTTCTACAGCCAGTTATTTTACTTTGAAATCTGTGTTCTGTGTTGAAATGTCTGTTTTTGTTTTAATCTGTGTGATCTCGCCCACTGCCAGTTCACCCAAAAGTATTTCGACACTCTGGGATGCCAGTTGGCAGGAAACACAGCGTATTACAGCCAGCAAACAAACTGGGTCAGAGATCGCAGATTACACACAACCTAAAAAGCCATGGACTCCATCTAAAAATCTCTATGAACGAGACGAGAGTGTATTAAAATACTGATAAATCAACTTGTCAACTTACAAGCAAGTCTCCTCTGCTTTCATTGTTAATTGCGCTCGTTCCTGTTGCGCGTCCTCAAACTGACAACAAGTCGAGTCTTTGGAGGAGGGGGCGACGGAAACAACGATCTACGATATTTTGAATTTGGACTGCAGTACCTATTTCGACCACTAGCTGTCATTCTTACAGACTGCGCCTTTAAAACTGCAGTGAATCAAAGACAGTCTCAAAAACACGGTTTGAAATCGCTGGTGTTTCTGACGTCACAAACTACATTATAACCAATCAGATCAACGTGTGATCGTCAACCAGTGGATCTCTGAGCTGCTGTGAGTGAGTGGAGGCGGGGCTCATTAGCATATTAATTAAATAAATAAATAAAATGTATTTGAATAAATAGTCAAGTCATCTACATTTATACAGCGCTTTTAACAATATAGATTGTTTCAAATCGGCTTTACGGTGATAATAGGAAATTAAAGTAACAGATTGTTTAGGCTTTACAGCAGCTCTAGGATAAAGTTAATGTCCAGCTAAAGTTAGTTTTGATTGATTGATTCACTTCCGTTGCAAAGATCATCAGTTATTAACTTAGACTAACATGATGACACCGTTCTAACAGAAAACACTCAAGGCGCTCCGGCCCGCCCATCCGCACAAAACAGTGACTGGTGGCTCGAGAACGCAAACCCTGAAATAGATTCCAAGGTGAAAACCTTGAAAAATTTTGGGAAAAAACGGTTATCTCTGCGCAAACCTAAAAAACGCCGACGTCACGTCATCAACCATATGATCTGCCAGTGCATTGGTTGATAGTAGGCCTTACACTGCAACCTATACTGTATGAACAGAGTTAGTTGTAATGGAAACGTGGGCACATACCTGTCCAACAGAAGACATGCCAACCTCGCATCGCTCGTCATACCCATGCTGGAGTAGTTGCTCCCAGAGAGCAAGATGTTAGTGGCCAGCATGTAATCCCCCGCTTGTATGCCACACCTTACTGTCGGCTGCGAGCTCCACCTCCACACAGTATGGCCATTGGGACAGGTCTGAGAGTCAAGAGCAGTAAGTTGAACAAATAAAATAAATAACGTCCTTCCATAATAGAGTGGTGCAGGTATGACATCACTTTGTAGGCAAAAGCGAGTAAACGAGTTGCATTTTAGCACTTCCAGTTCCATCGTCCCGAAGTCAGTGGGTTTTTATGAATGTTTTTTTTTGTTAAATGGCTAAAATAAGGTCTGTGGTGAACACAAGCTCAAGATACTTTCAGGTTTTTTTTCTACGACATTTGTGAAGCTGTTATGTGTCTTGAAAAAGGCGGCTGCTAGCAACCGGCTAATGGGACAACAGAGGCTGTCGAGGAGATTAAAGGGATACTTTTTTTGGAAATAGGCTCATTTTACAACTCCCCCAGAGTTAAACAGTTGAGTTTTACCGTTTTCGAATCCATTCAGCTGATCTCCGGGTCTGGCGGTACCACTTTTAGCATAGCTTAGCATAATGAATTGAACCGGACAGGACCATTAGCATCTCTCTCAAAAAAATGACCAAAGAGTTTCGATACTTTTCCTATTTAAAACTTGACTCTTCTGTAGTTACATCGTGTACTAAGACCGACGGAAAATGTAAAGTTGCGATTTTCTAGGCTGATATGGCTAGGAACTATACTCTCATTCCTGCGTAATAATCAAGTAACTTTGCTGCCGTACCATGGGTCCATCCAGCAGGCGTAATGATATGACGCAGCGCCTGAAAATAGGTCTAATAGGTTAGACTTAGTCCCGGTCACGTTGGAAGTTACCGAGCTGGGGACTATTTTCAGGTGCTGCGTCATATCATTACGCTTGCTGGATGGACCCATGGTACGGCAGCAACGTTTCTTGATTATTACGCAGGAATGAGAGTATAGTTCCTAGCCATATCAGCCTAGAAAATCGCAACTTTACATTTTCCGTCGGTCTTAGTACACGATGTAACTACAGAAGAGTCGAGTTTTAAATAGGAAAAATATCGAAACTCTTTGGTCATTTTTTTGAGAGAGATGCTAATGGTCTTGTCCGATTCAATGATCTATGCTAAGCTATGCTAAAAGTGGTACCGCCAGACCCGGAGATCGGAGATTGAAAACGGTAAAACTTGCATTTGAGAAAATTAAAGGGTTAGTTCAGCCAAAAATGAAAATTCTGTCAGTAATTACTCGCCCTCATGTTGTTCCAACCCCGTAAGACTTTCGTTCATCTTCGGGACACAAATTAAGATATTTTTGATGAAATCTGAGAGCTGTCTCACTCCTTCATAGGCTGCTAGGTAATCGATATCTGCCAGCCCAGAAAGGTTAGTGAAGACATCGTTACAATAGTCCAAGAGACTCCAGTGGCTCAACCTTAAGTTGGCTCACTATTGGCCAGCATCACATGCATCACACACATGACCAGCGTTGGCCAATAGTGAGCTTACGTTCTGATGTACAACCCAGAACGGGTTTACACTACGTCAACAGCTTAGGAGAATGACATGGAAGACATGGTTGAATAAAGTCGTTTTCTTTGCGCACAAAAAATATTCTCGTCACTTGATAAACTTATGGTTGAGCCACTGTAGTCTCTTGGACTATTTTAACAATGTCTTTACTAACTTTTCTGGGCTGGCAGATATCGATTACCTAGCAGCCTATGAAGGAGTGAGACAGCTCTCAGATTTCATCAAAAATATCTTAATTTGTGTTCTGAAGATGAACGAAAGTCTTACGGGGTTGGAACAACATGAGGGTGAGTGATTACTGACAGAATTATCATTTTTGGCTGAACTAACCCTTTAATTTTCTCAAATGCAAGTATAGTGTAATCAATAATAAATGTGTAATAAGTAATCATGGGGTAATTCCTTTAACATTCTCAAATGAAAGTATACATTGATTCACATTCTCTATACACAAGCTTTTACAACCAAGTAATCAAGTCTCGCAAAACCACGTTCACTGCACATACACGACTTGGTTACAGTGCTTTACAGTGTTATACAGTTCCTCACCCATTCCATGATGCTCGCTGTACCCCTGCATGTGATGGAGACCTGGAAGGGGGGAAGGCACTGGCACCTCACATGACTGGCGTCACACCTGTACGGGCACCTTTTCACAGGCAGCGTGAGGAACGATGCCAGCTGCTTCAGACAGTCCTCATAGGCGATGGATGCCCGTTTCCCTGTGAGGTCGTCCTCGGTGAAGATCTCGGGAGGAGAGGGAAAGATGGGCGGGGGAGTGGATGGAGGTTTTGTGTCACGGACGTCATAAACAATCTCATCCGGTCTGATGTCGTCCAACGCTCCATCGTTCCTGTCAGCGCACGAAATATATTCATCACAGGTTTAGCCAATACGCATCTCACACTCACATACAGTCAAACCAAATCTATTCAGACACCTTCAACATTTCTCACATTATCACAGTTTATTCGCTATAGTTTAGAAAACGGTAATATGACAAGAACTCAGAGTTATCAGATCAGGTGATATTTCACTGGTTTTGTCCCTCCTTCTGTTAGACTGTCTCACACATGAATTAAATTTAACAGCTGACAGATATTCAACCTAAGTACACAATTAGATAATAGCAATTTAGTAGAGATGCACCGATTGATCGGCTGGTGACCGGAATTGGCCGATTTTCACGTGATCGGCCATGACCGGCGACCAGCCGGTCAGTCTGACAAATGCCGATTTTATGCCGGTCAAATGCACTCGGGCGCCGCATGATTAACATCGCGCAACATCAGCATCACACGTGCACACGGAACACACATGTAGGAAACCTCGTGAATTACATCCGTTCAGACCGCAAGCGCGTATTTTTTTTTGCCGTGCATGTTAATCAATGAGTGCATTCACAACGGGAGCAGGAGCAGCGCGTGAGCGTCAAGCAGGAGCGTCGCGAGCAGTGAAGCGCGTGTTTCGGCGCCGAGTCTATTTGCTGCACTGCTCACGCTCAATTAAAGGGAAAGCACACTTTTGATGGACAAAATAGCCTAAATAGGGTTTCACAAAAAAGTGCCCAAAATGCACAGAATTTGCATGTTTTAACAAGAACTGGTGTAGGCCATGTCAGAAAAGAAGACTAATATTTATAGAAAATGTACCCATTTAAACTTGTTTTATTATTCAGTTTGTACAAGTGATTGCAATAGGCCTGTGTGTGTGTGCTTTGAGAAATATCTTTATACTGCAAGGCTATATTTATTT
Source organism: Rutilus rutilus (assembly GCF_951802725.1). Lineage (NCBI taxonomy): Eukaryota > Metazoa > Chordata > Actinopteri > Cypriniformes > Leuciscidae > Rutilus > Rutilus rutilus. The sequence goes on from NC_140209.1 coordinate 27,395,601, forward strand.
TATTTTTTATTTATATATTATTTTATTGCCATTCCCTGTTTTCATACAGACGTTTAGTTTGCTAAATACATATATAAAAAAATGATTGGATATTGAATGTGAAAAGGAAATGGTTCTTCCAACACTGCACTTCAGATGTGTGTGAATTACCCACACCTGGAGTAATTTATATAGTTCTATTTTATAGCGTTTATCTGTTAAAAAAAATATGTACTATGCAAATTGTACAATGTTCTATTACAGAAAAGATATAAAATAAATATTTGTGTGTGCTGTAAAGTGGTTAGAAAAAATGAAATCGGAATCGGCTAAAATCGGTATCGGCAGGTCAAACTTAATGAAAAATCGGAAATCGGAATCAGCCCAGAAAATTGTAATCGGTGCATCTCTACAATTTAGCTCAACCGATTACCAAGCAATGCTTCATTTTGTTCAGTCTGTGCTGTAAAAAGGTCGCATTAACAATTAAAGAAAAAACACTTAAGCAAAACATGGTCAGGTCAAAGTGTCTGAATAATATTTGGTCCCATACATTTTACTGGTAGTCACTGTATGAGGAATTTTTGGGTATAATATGTGACAGTTAACTTTACTTTGCTCCTCACTTACATAAATGAACTATAGTGTCCTGCAACAACTAGTAAAAAAAAAATATCACAAATTATATCTGGTGTCTGAATAATGTTTGGTTTGACTGTACATGTTGCAAATGAAGATTCAGTTTGGTCACAGATTGAGTGTGTAGTGCATTACAAGGAAAAAAAATGTCAGTTAAATATGGGTAGTGACTTTAGACTCGTCCCATTGTACACAATAACAACACTATAGATTTAAGTAACATTGAGCCAGCAATAGGTTGGTTCGGTAAGAGCAATATACAACATACCGTCCACAAAGACGAGGAACAAATTCATCATCTTGGCTGTCATAGCAATCAGATTTCTGTTCTTCTTCTTCTTCATCATCTTCTTCTTCCTCATCATCTGTTCCCCAATCATAACTGTAAAATTTGAGATTAGTAAACTAGGAATCATACGACATTATATACTATATGCAATATTATTAAAAACAACTACAACAAATATTACAACGTGCACAGTGTGTTAGTGAGGTCAGTGATCATTTATATGATAAAGTTTTCATCGTTGTGGACACTCAAATTTTGAAGACTAGATATAAAAAAAGAATTCTGCATATGTATACTTCTTGTTCACTGTCATGTTAACTAAGACACCACATTTTTGGGGTGAACTACCCCTTTAAATATTCTCTTAATGTTGCAACTCTTCTCTATAGAGACTGTGTCTCTATTTTACAGACATTACATTTGTGCAACTGTCTATACAAGTAATACAAAAAATGCACTCAAATTGACTTTAACAACAAACTTCTTAGTGTTAGCTACTTATGTACTCATACACTTCACAACGTGGTTTGCAAACGAATATGTATTCAGATACTGACCATTCTGAGAGTGTTGTTGGACCTTCATAACTGGACTGAGCAGGAGCCTTCGAGTTACGCTTACGTCGTCTACCAGGAATGGGGGTGTTTTTACCCTCGTATCTATAAAAGAAAATGCCATAATCAACTTATGCACAGAAAATTACACATAATTAGCGTTAGATGCAATAGTTTAGTTCAGTCACATCTATTCAGTTGCATTCGCATTCGTAAATCCGAGTCAAACTTGTAGTTTTCGTCACGATTATCCGTGTTAAACACTGTCTCAATAAAACCATTAAATATCCATTCCAACTCGAAGCCTGACTATTAGCTAGCTAACTTTAGCTGAAGCTCAAATATTAACGTTAACGTTACCTATCCAGGAGAAAACCAGCCAACTCTGAATTCTTTTTAAAGTCTTTCTGGGCTTTAAGCTGTTTCCATCTCTCAAACGCATCTCCGATATTTATCCGCTTTTTATTGTAATTCAGGTCATAGCGTTTTTTAGACGGATGCCTGGGCTTTTTAGGTCGAGTAGAATCTGCGGTCTCTGAGACAGTTCGTTCGCTGGCTTCCATGATGGCAACTGTGATTTTCCGCTAACTGGCAACCCGGCAGTGGGCGGGGCCACACGGACCACAACAATAACAGACGTTCCGGCACGGGTTGCCAAGTTTTCAAGTAACCATTTGTTCACTTCGACCTGTTATTTGTTGGTTTAAAGGTGCTCTAAGCCATGTTGGGTGACGTCACTTCTTGTTGTCGTTCTAAGTATTGTCAAACAAAACGGAGGCTAGCTCGACCCTCCCTCC
>NC_140209.1:27402858-27717858 GCF_951802725.1 Rutilus rutilus
AAACGATCATGCACGCGCATTTCTTAAAGCGACAGACACACGATATTCAGATCGACGTTCTACTGATGGCTCATTCTGCTGGGTAAGTCATAGTTGTTTTGTAACATAATTTTATAACCAAGTAAATATAATAGCCGTTACTTGCACATTCAATATTGTGTATTCTAAAATAGGCTAATGCAGAGAATGTGTTTTTTTTTTTTTTTTACTTTGTATGCATGAACATTATGTTATCAACTACATAGCTCGCTTCCAGCTTTGCTCCCAGCTAACGGAATAGTCATTTTAAATATAAATGGTTACTAGCAAGGTGTCATAACGTTGCCTATTATCATTTATTTACCAAGAACAGTTCTGTACGAGGGAGAGGGGGAGAGGTCGGGCTGCTTCCCAAGAGCTACAGCCTACCACAGCTGATGTTGATATTTTCAACACACAGTTTCACATCCAAACAAGTCAGCACTAGCAGCTACTCACCTGTCCAGAAGAAACAGTGCAACCTCGGCGTCCGATTTAAAAATGTTCAGTTCTTTAAGTTCTCTCCACCTTTCAAAAGCTTTCCCGATAACTATTCGTGTCTTGGAATAAACACGATGGTATTCCCTCGACCTAATCCTCGACCTCCTCTTGGGGATTGACTCAGCCATGTTCAATTTCTCTTGTTCGTAGATAGACGCTGGCTTCTTCTTCAGCTCATACTTCGCGTGCAGCCGTCACCGTGCACGAGCGCAAAACCTCACAACACCCACTGCCTGTCTGTGATTGGTTGGAACACTATTTATTTTGAGTGGTTGGTGAAACCAACTGTTTTTGTGTGCAGATCTCAGAGCCTAGGCTGCCTACAGAGACGCGGTTTTTAGACGGCATGCTTATGGGCGGGCAGCTAGCGGATCATTAGGAAAGATTAGATGAATGTGGTCATTTATGTTTGGGCCTGAAATCAATGATACAACTTAAGTTTCCTTTTAGTGTAAGCTTTGATCAACAACAAATCCAACATATGGCCTTTGGTTACTACAAAGCTTTTCTTTTCTTTTTTTTTTACCACAGAATAAAAAAAAAGATAAAAGGTAATTGTAACTTTTTAATCTCACAATTCTGACTTTTTTCTTGCAATTGCAAGTTTACATCTCACAATTCTGACTTTGTGTTTCTCAGAATTGAGGCATGCACTAGGAATTGAGAAAAGAAAAAAAAGGCAGAATTGTGAGATAAAAAGTCACAATTACCTTTTTATTTTATTTTCCATTGTGGAAATAAGCTTGAATATAGGTTCCACACGTGTAAGGGGGAAAACATAAAGATGCACAGTCCGGCACACATTCCTCCTCCTCTCCTCTACCTCTACCTCTAATCTTCTCCCTTGTCCTGATCCGACTACTCTCCTCCAACTATTCCTCTCCCTCGCCTCCTCGGAGTTGTTCGGCATCCACAATGAACAAAAACAATTCAAGTCCTATTTTACATGTCCATGTAATGGAAAGAACTTCAACACCTGACTATGTCTCAGACTGAGATTGGATCCAGGTATTTCCTCAATAGTTCAGTGATCTGTTACCCAAAAAATGCTTATCAGTTGTTTCAATATTTATATATATATATATTGCAGAAGTTAAGAATAAATGTAAGTTTTGGAACATAGGTCTTCATTTCTGTCATACTGTGTTTTAGCATTTATAAATAAGACCAGAAAGATCCATGATTTTAGTATTGGGTAGGCCTATAAGCTAAAAAAGAAAATGTAAACATATTAGAAACGTGTTAATTGACTGTATATTGAGTTAAAACTACATGAATTGTGTTAATTGTACGGTCACAACAGTTGTGCTAATTGTGTTTAGAGTTTTGAAAATGTGATACAGATTGGACAATTGAAAACAATCGTAGCTACTAAAAGTAAATGAATAATCTATTGAAATCATCAAATGACTATTGTAGCCTACAATAAATAATATATAGCCCATTTGCTTACCTGTCTATTAAAAAACATGCGAGAGCGGAGTCTTTGTCAATTCTAAGTTTGTCTCGAAGTTCTCTCCATCTGCAAAACGCCACGCCGATATTTATCCTGGTTTTATTTCTCCTTTTATCCCAAAGCCTGCTTGCCTCTGTTGGTCTACGTTTACGTTTTTTGGGAATTTCTGTAATCGCCAAAGCATAATTGTGATCCATCATGATGACTGAACAACACAACAGCGGCGTGTGCTAGATGCTGTATCATAGATGTATATAAAAACATAGATACCTCATTGGAGACTTACGTTTAGCAGCCCATTGAAACGGCCGCTAATGAGGCATCTATGTATATATGCTGTGGTTTCTACAAGCGGAAACCGAGGATAGCGCGGATTTTACGTCACTGATAGGCGACAATGACAAGGGACGACCATTATTTACTTTTAAAATAATGCATAGAATATATCCAGTAAAACATGTGCTGGAACGTTTTTATCCTGCAATTTTTGTAAAGGTGAAAAGTAAACAATTTTTCATTTATTTTACCATTGCATACAATAATATTTTGGATTGATGTGGAGCGTTTAAGAAAAAATTGAACATTGATTTACAGCTGAGTGGATTTGACATAATGATGCGCTTCAATGAATGGGGTTGAGAAAGATAAGGTATATTTCATACAATTGTTAATATTAAAGTTTCATATGACTCCAAACCTAACTTTTCTTGCTTTTTTTTTGCTTGATTTTAAGCTTTATTGTTCTGTTTTGTGTAATTGCACAAGTAAAAAGGCAATTAGAGCTTATAGCATTGTAAGCATGATGTTGTATAAAGAAGCACCCGTTTTCTGTTGTTTGTAATACTTTTTTTCTTGTTCTCTGGCACTGTTCTTATTTTATTTTACTTTATTTATTTTGTATTTGTTTTACTTTAAGTGATTATGTCTCATTGTATTGTTCTGGTTCATGGCATTAATAAAAATAAAAACGACCATTATTTAAAAAACTTTTTTTTCTGTGTTTTTGAAAGAGCTTAAAGGTGCGCTAAGCGATGTCGGGAGACGTAACTTATTGTTGACGTTCGAACTGTTGTCAAACAAAACAGAGGCTACCTAGACCCTCCCTTAAGCCTGTTTTATGCTTCTGCGTCGAATCGACGGCGTACCCCCGCAGACCCCTCTGCGTCGCCGCGAACCCCTCTCCAACCCCTCCGCCGTAGCTCGACGTGCACCTCCAAAAAATTGTAACTACGCGTCGAGGCGACGCAGACCGCAAGGGCTTCGATTGGTGTATGAGAGCAGAGAGCAAGACTGAACATTTGCATCCTCGTGATTCAGTGCACTTTTGTAAATAGTTCATTTTCTTAGATAATGTTTTATATTACGGTTAACTTATATTGTGTTTCAGTTTTATATTGTGTGTTTCTTGTACCTATTACTCTTATTTTTTTTTTTTTTTTATTGTATACTTAAACCTTTGCCCTTTGTTCTTGGCGTGCTTTTTTACTCATTGCACATTAATAGATCAATGGTTGTTTTGAAAAAAAGTTTATTTACATTTGTTGTTCAACGTCGATTAGCTCCAGCTGCAACAACCATAGACGGGCAACAACACTCTCTCTCTTTCGCTCGCGCGGAACCAGCGCACGGAACCAAAACAAACTAGCAAAGAGATTCGCGAACCACACCCCACCTAGCGTTCTGGCGGTGAAATGCACCGCGATGCAATGCAACCCGACGCAGAACCATAAAACAGCCACGACGCCGTAGGAGTGACGACGTAGCTACGCCGTGGAGTTGACGCAGAAGCATAATGAGGCCTTTAGGGTGACCACCCATCCCGCTTTGCGCTGTACCGCACAGCATTTTCACCCCTTGTCCCGCATATTGAGAATATGTCCCGCATTTTCATCGGTCTATTGGTTTTTAATTATTATACTAAGAAAACGCGCATGCGTTCTTTTGCCTTTTTAAGAAAGCATTTTATTTATTCTTTTTTGCGGCGTAGTTTTTCACCTACAGGCTATTTAACAGCGCTTCGTCAGAAGTACAAACACAACAGCCTTTTTTTTAATCCTATCCAATGGTTGAAAAGAAAGGAGTAAACACGGTCACTAGTTGGTTGTGACAGCTGTCAATCAAAATGTGGACCGGTGAAATGAATTAAAATGAACTTAATTGTTAAATAACTAAATAATGAATAATTAATTAAATTAAACTATTTAATTTAACAGAACTTATCAACTTGTTGCCTGCTGTGGTTGTTTTAATTCACATCCTTTCTAAAAATATGAACGTTTTTGGTTTAATATATTCTTAATATATAAGACTGTCAATGATCTAATTTCATGTTGTTTTATATTTTATTTGTTCATTGTTTATTTAGTTGGATTTTAATTGGACTTGGTCAGAACTGTTTATAAGATAGTTATCTGCATGATGCCTGCTGCCTTTGGGCTCAGTGATGTTGAATTTAAATGACATGTCAAATAAAGACATGTTATATGTTACATTGTGATGTAGGCTAATGGTGTTTTCTGGAAGGGACTAAAGAACAAAGCATTTTTATCAGCTGAAAGGCAGAATTCAAATGTTTTTATTAAGTTAGACATTATATAATAATAATAAAAAAACGAACAAAAAGTCCATCTTTAAAGATAATCAGTCTAGGGTGCAGAAACACAGGGGTGGTTTATGTTTTAGTGTTGGTAAAATGTCCCACACAATTATTATAAATCGTCCCACATTTGGTTTGTTTGATGGTGGTCACCCTACCCTCCCTCGTCCTCATCCTCATCCTCATCCTCATCCCGTCTCCTCCCCTCCCTTCCGGTGTGCCGGGGTCCCAGCGCGCGTGCGCAACGTCAAGACGAAAATCATGACCTCATAATTCCGCGCAAGCTTCGTTCAGAGTGTTTTGGTTTTTACCATAGACTGTACTTACTCTCCATCGCAGTTATGTACATTTTACGTTGTTTGTTAGATAATTTGCAATTACATACAGGTTTTAAAGTATAGAATGTATTGTTTTCACATGTTTTATTGCTCAGCCAGAAAGTAAAATGGATTTACCCACCTGTCCAGCAAAAACAGAGCCACCTGAATGTCGGACTGGAAGCTCTTCTGCCGGCGGAGTTCTCGCCACCTTTCGAAGGCTTTCCCGATGTAAATTCGGTACTTCGCGCGTTCCTTATCCTTGTCCCTCTTCTTTGCAATTTGTTCATCGGAACGTAGTCTCTTTGGTCGTGTGTCGGCCATAATTCAGACTTCCCTCTTCATGCTTCTCTCTCCTCCACACACCCCTTCATGTGTACGCGCACTAACCCCCCCAAACCCCACCCTCCAATACTTCTTGCCAGTTACTGGCTGCCTGGAACTCTGTTTGTTATGTTTAGTGGTGCGGGTGAGCCCATTTTGTTTTTGTTGCCGTTTGTGGAGCCTGGGTTGTCTCCAGAGACCGCGTTTTTTTTACAGTGTGTTCATTTGTCCCCTACAAGCAGCTAGCGGATAGTGAGGAGACAACGTAACTAAACGTTTTAGCTCTTTAACTCTACTTTTCTCACTTGTATTCTGAAGACAATGAACATATGTTACCCTGGACCACAAAACCAGTCACATGGGTCACAATTTTGAAATTGAGATTTATACATAATATGAAAGCTCAATAAATAAGCTTTCCATATGGTTTGTAAGGATAGGACAATATTTGGTCGAGATTTGAACACCTGGAATCTGAGGGTGCAAACAAATCTAAACATTGAGAAAATCTCCTTTAAAGATGTCCATTTATGTTCACGATTGTGCTCACAAAAATAAACGTTTTATATATTTATGGTAGGAAATTTACAAAATATCATCATGGAACACGATCTTTACTTAATATCCTAATGATTTTTGGCATAAAAGAAAAATCGATAATTTTGTCCCATACAATGTATTGTTGGCTATTGACACAAATTTACCCGTGCGACTTATGACTGCTGGTTTTGTGATCCAGAGTCACATATTGTTAATACAAGGAAAGAAAAAAATGTCCAGGGTGCTCTGGGAGTTCAATAAAAAAGTGTTTGAAGGTGCTCTTTGGGGTTGGGAATTCAATTAAATGTAGGAAAAAGAAGACCCAAGGCACTCTTCTTCAGAATTATTTTAAAAGCCTTTATAACTGGCTATATCATAATAGGAAATTTAAAAAACATGGTTTAGCCAGTTAAATAAAGGCTTTAAAAATAATTCTGAAGAAGAGTGCCTTAGATTTTCGTTTTCCTACATTTAATTGTTAATACATTTTGTATATTGTATACAAAGTTGTATGTCATACATGTAAGCTCTATGTTTTTCAATAAAAAAATGAAGTAAAAAAATATTGTCATTATTTAAAATGGGAATTTCTCTGGATTTACAAACTTTTGGGGTTATGCAAGTACAACTGAAATATATCACACTGTGCAAGTGGTTTTTGGATATTGCTTACATATTATTGTGCCTTTAAAATAGGCCTGTCAAAAATGCATTCATCAAAATGTTTAAAACATTTAATGCAGAGCAACTTTAATGGAAAACAATATAATAACTACAAAACAAGATTCATTACCTCTCTTTTCTTTTGCAAGATATGCTTTCCTTGCAGCCATATCATTTGTAATGCGCTCCCTGAGTTCTCAGTCCTACTTTATATTATTAAGTGTCTTTAACTACCATGTACTGACATGTAAATGAATCATGTGATATAATGCACTTATTGTGTACATACATGTTTTACATTGTAAATATATATTTAAAAAAAATGGCTTCATATTACATCTGTAATTAATATCTGTAATAAGATCTATAATTACACTGTTGATCCTTCCTTCCCTTAACCATATATCCACCTCAATAGCAGCTTAAGTGTTTTGCAAAACAACATGAACAAGTACATTGTACTTAATAATTGTTTATGTGAGTATATGATAGTCGCATCTAAAATTATTGAAAAAAATATAAAAATAATTGAAAGTGTAAAACATCTTTAGCTTAAAACTAACATACTAGAACAATAGGCTACTTAAAAAAAATAAAAAAAATAATAGTCAATCTTAGCTTAAGTAATGTTTTTTTATAGATATATTTCATATAGGGACATTCATTGTGGTTGCACCACCTGATTTTTGCAACTAATCTTACAATGAACAGGTTATACTTTGGATGCCTGAATTAGCTTTAGCCTATATGCTAACAAGATCATACATTGGCTGCATCCGAATTCACATACTCTCTAGAGTAGGTATTTATTTTGAATAACTAATTACTTCACAACGGCTAAAAAAGTATGTTCTATAGTACGAATGTGTATAGTATGAATGTTTTTTTTTTTCAAGAACTTTATTGAACAATATAAAAAAACATACTGTATATGGCCTCATACAAAATATGAAATGTCTTAATCAGACAACAGACAGGCATCATAGCATAAGATGAAGGAAATATAAAGAAGTAAAGACGTAAAATAAAAATACATTAGTGTAAATAATAAATAAAGAAATACAAGACTAGGTCAAAGTAGATTAGATTTAGGCTTTCTGTTTCTTCATTAAAGGGGGGGTGAAATGCTATTTCATGCATACTGAGTTTTTTACACTGTTAAAGAGTTGGATTCCCATGCTAAACATGGACAAAGTTTCAAAAATTAAGTTGTACGTTTGATGGAGTATTTCTGTGCCAGAAAGAAATTTAACTTATTAAACTTATTTTAACGATAAGAAGTAATGACACATTTCCTTATGAAAAACGTAAAAGTGTTTTCTTTTCAGGAATCTATTCTTGTGTAAAAAATTATTTTATATGTATAATAATAAATGTGTTAACTGCCAAGTCATGTGTTTCATCTTTCATAAACATTCCAAATTGTACATTTTCAGTTGTTAATGGTAAATCTGCACATTTAGAAAATAACCAGTAATGCAAATCCTCCCAGAAGGCACAGGCAAATTTACAATCATAAAACAGATGAACAAAAAATTATGGATACACTCCAGTAAGAATTTTAAAGTGCACTTCCTTTGCTTTTGGTGCAGCTTAAAATCTTAACTTCAACACTGGAAAAATATCAAAAGCCTGAATTTTTATTTGAAGAAAAAGGGGTTACACTTTATTTGAATGTGTCATTGTTACAGTGTAATTATATATTTAAGTACTGAGTAATAATAATTAACTACATGTACTTACTATAGGGTTAGGGTAGGATTTGGATTTGAGGAGAGTTAATATGCATAATTTACTGTTATTACTATGGTAAGTACATAATGTAACAAGGACACTGTAAATACAGTGTTACCGAAAAAGGATATAATTCCTTAACAAAGGCTTTCCGAATTGTAGTACTGTAGTATAGTGAATTTAAGTTAGTGAGAGAAACTCCATTCACCAAAAGCTTAGGAAGACAGGGGGGTTACATTACTTTGAGATAAATTGAAAGACATCTGATTTATAGATTGTGTGATTGTTTGTGATGTTGTTGTGATGTTATCATACTGTTTGCTGTCGAATAAATACAATTTTGATCAGAAAGTCTCAAAAGACATAATAACTCCGGTATAATGTGTAGTATGAATGTATTAATTTTTGCCTACTCTTTTATCAGTAGGCTACTATGAATTCAGACATACTTCTTTTGTCACATAATGTTTTTCACCTATTTCGGATGCAGCAATATAATTTTTAAACACATTAAAGAAGTTTATGATAAAATAGTATTTTTCTAATTTTACATTGGCTGCACCATCTGACATGGAATGTGTACCAAACTACAGTACACATACTTGAAATGAGCAGTTTTACCAGTATTTGAGAGAGATCAACAAACCTTTCACTCTTCAACAGTGATCAGTCAGGCTCCTCAGGATGATACATTATCATGTTTACTGTTATTACCTTTTCACTTCATAATAAAAGAGCCATGTTTGTTTGCAGTTGTGCCACCCTGACATTTGAGAATATGAAAATTCCCAGGCAAAAGTTTTTCTTTTCTCTTTACAGCTTTAAACCTACTGATATTTATACAACTTGTTCATATGAAAGGTTGTAAACATAAATTATGACAGTATATTATTTTGAAATTCGTATTATTAAGACACCACTTTAAATGGTTTTTGTGCGGACGGCTGCACCACTTGACATTTTGGGGGTTTAAGATACGAAAACATGACATGATAGTTATTATTTGAATATACTGAAAATGAATTCAAACTAAAGTGATACAAGTCATGAATTTTAAAAAGGAAATAATGCACTTGGAAACAAAAATACTAAAGTAAAAATACTACTGTTCCCACATAGCAACATTGTGTCGGCCCAGATCCGGCCCACATCTGGCACATGTGGAATGATGATCTGGCCCACATGCAGCGTGGAATGATGGCACTTAGGCGGGTCTCTCCTGTTTGCCAGATCTGGGCCACAAGCAGGCCATAGCAATGCCACACGTCAGCCAAGAGCAAAGAAATAAACCAAAACTGGATCTTATCTGAGCCACAAAGTCTGTGTATATTAAATATGGAGTCATCTCAGCCTTAATAAGCCTGTTAACAAGCAGAACCACTGAAGGAAAGACGAGAACAGAAAAAGAGACGAGCAGAAACACAAGAACTACAACTGACTTCAGCCACAGCCTTAGATGAAATCAACTGAAGAGAAAAGAAGACATTAAATCTGTGAAGATCTCAGCAGAGGAGGATTAAACAACTCCACAAACAGCATTACCAGCTTCACTTATTACTAACCAGACTGACTTTATTTCTGTCAGACGTCTACAGAAGTTTTATTGAGAATTAACAGGGATTTAACTCTGTTTCATTTGAAGTCACCATAACAGTGATTAGTGTTTCCATTAGTTCGGCTCTTAACTCTTGAATCTTTTTTTTTTTTTTTTGGCTGCTGTGATAGTGTGTGTGTGTGTGTGTGTGTGTGTGTGTGTGTGTGTCAAGCACATTTGCAATAGCAAAGAAAGCTAAAGTGAAACGAGATCAGGTGATGATTACCTGTTGATGGATTTATATCAGTCTATACCATCATGAAATAGACTGATTCACTGATGTCTGTTGAATCTAACACTTATATTGTTCTATTAATACATTCACATCACACACCCTGTGTTACTGGAGCATGATATCCAGCAATATTATAACAATCAGTTAAAAGATTTGAACAAACATGAGCTCAAAATGTCAATCTACGATGACACACACAGACGTCTGGGACGTCACAATGTTGCTATGTGGGTACTCAAATCTGTAGTTTATTTATAAAGATAGTGCCTATTTGAAAATTTGATCTGAGGTTGTGAGATCCAGGCGATCAGCGGGCGCTCATTAACCCCGTCGAGAACAAACTTTCTTTGGCTAGTCCTTTTGACGTTTGCCGTTGGTTTTGATTTATCTATAATGGTTAAACATGAGATATAATTTGTTTTGTGTATATCTAATGGGCGATCTTCGGTCTCATGAATATACATTTTTTTTGCAGGCATATTGTTTTGGCTGAGGGTTAAGTTTCAGAACTTTATTTATTATTTATAGATGCCGTTGCACTAGAGCTTTGACTTTATATTTTTGACTTAATTATTTGCTTGTCTAAATTTCCTATTGTATAAGCTTCTACTTTATACTTGTACTTTTATAATGGCAATTATTGTTCATTAAAACTGACATGTAATGAAAAGGGTTGTGTTTTATGTCGTATTTCATTTTATTATAGATACAAATAAATACACCAAAGATAATCAGAGTACATGCACATATTACCTGAACCACATATTAATACATTTCATATTTTTAAAATGAAAACAAAAAGAGGCAGGGTTGTGTATTATATTTCGTTTTGTTTGTGTCTCTAAACTTTCCAAGAGCCGACTCTGCTCTGATTGGTCAGATGGCTCAGTCTGTTGTGATTGGTCTACTCTTCTCCGATTAGTCAGATGACCCAGTCTGTTGTGATTGGTCTACTCTGCTCTGATTGGTCTACTCTGCTCTGATTGGTCAGACGGTCCAGTCTGTTGTGATTGGTCTACTCTGCTCTGATTGGTCAGATGGCCCAGTCTGTTGTGATTGGTCTACTCTGCTCTGATTGGTCAGATGGCCCAGTCTGTTGTGATTGGTCTACTCTGCTCTGATTGGTCAGACGGTCCAGTCTGTTGTGATTGGTCTACTCTGCTCTGATTGGTCAGATGGCCCAGTCTGTTGTGATTGGTCTACTCTGCTCTGATTGGTCAGATGGTCCAGTCTGCTGTGATTGGTCTACTCTTCTCTGATTGGTCAGATGGCCCAGTCTGTTGTGATTGGTCGACCACTTGCAGTGTGTGTCAGAAACCTATTACTATATCTGAATTTCAGCTCTAGATCTACCTCAACAAATGATACACAGTGATACGAACGATGGCATCAGTTTTTTCATATCAATTCCAGCGTGAGTCCTCATTCTTTTGAAGTGCATGAAAAGTGTATTCACAGCTCAGAAAAGTTTTGTTGATGTCGATAACACGAATCAAACTCTTCCAGTCTCAGGCAGCTACAACTACAGCGTTTGAGGGTCAAAGTAGGTATTGTTTACGGCAGCCAATGAAGACCATAGCTAGGCATTATGCAAATTTGTTACATTGTAACATAGATATGTAACAGGAAGTGAGACTGGAATTGCTCACGACTCGTTTCAGCAGTTCAGAATAAATTCTTTATTTCGGGAGACATTAATTTATTTGTCGTGCACTTTGATCTTTAAAACTTTGCAGACTTTCTGCAACCAACGTAAGTCAGTTGGTCTCAACTGGTTTTGCTTCAGGTATCCAGAATTTACTTTGAACATCAAGTGTTTATCGTACCAAAGTAAACAAAAATGTCTTCAGAACTGAACACTGAAAAGTAATATTGGTATCACCATGAGAAATGTGTATGGACTTGCCATATGATCTCAACATGGTGGACACCATAAGAGGAAGCACTTTATGTAAAATAACAAAAGCTTATCCTGAGTCATGCATACAGGGTGGATCTCTCACATTCAGTGCTGACGTTTGTGCAGGCAATACCAGTTCATCTGGTTTCCAGAAAGCAATCTGACCAAAACACAAAATCATAAAAGACGACGCGACGCCCCTGGCTGTCATTGACCAAACAAAAACTTAATTTTATAAATTAATCTTATATGAAACATTCAAAGTAACCACAGCATGATTTCAGTACAGGTGTTCACATTCAGCATCACCATTGTCTGCTCTTATTGGTTATAATGAAAAGATTAATAATAGTTGATTTGTTAGCCTGTAAACGGAAGTAAAATCTTTGGAAAAGTCAAGACATGGATAGTAAATCAATAATTAGCTTTCAGTACAGTAATCAGTGTCTATGGGCTCAGCAATTCACCTGAGGTTTTCCAACGTTTTCCATAAAGTGCATGACAGGATCTCCCCAAAAGAGTCAAGAACTATGTATGTGATACTCAGCAATAAGTCTTTCATAATCAGGAAAAATGGAATGGCTAAAAATGAACAAGAATTCAAGATCGAATTGAAGAATCTTCCTCTCTTTTTTGGTCAAGTCTCTGCCATTAAAACTCATTGTCAGGATATCACTCCAGTTTTCTCATTCTGGAAGCATCTTGAGATGGAGAAAACTGTTAAAGTTTTAAATTCCCAAGCTTTTAACTCCCAAGACAAGTGGTCACAATGATGGTTCAACAGTTGACTCTGGCAGTGACCAGACTTCGTCCCTTCGACTTCCAAGAGTTCAGATTTTCAAATTCTCCAGTCCATATTCCTCCTCTTATCCATGTTCACTTGGGCAGGATTTCATGGTACGGTACTGTGAGGTTCCCCATGTACCAAAAGATCCAAAATACCAGACTGAGGAAGATGATGATCGGTCCAGAAAGGACAAAAAAGTCCCAATAATTGAGAGGTGCAAAAATGCCAATGAGCAAGAGAGCCAATCCGACTACGTCGAACAGAATGGCCAAGAAGAAAAAGATAATGCAGCGTCCCACTCTTTCCTTGCAGTCCATCTTGGAGAAGCTCAGGTAAGGAGAGCCAACATACGTACAGCAGGCTGATAACCTGAAGAATGAATGAATGAATGACAGGAACCCTTTCTTTGTAAGGCTTTTATGAAGCAGCTCACCCACATTCTTACGTAGTCCATTCCTTTGACGGCATGCTATGCAACAACCCAAACAAGCCCAACCGCCTGTCAAATGCTTACAGAAGAGGTCAAGACTATTTTTATGCATATTATCCAAGACTGTTTTCCTCACAATGAAAGTGGAACAACTGTGAAGTGAACTGATTCAGATCCTTCTAAAAGCCTTAGTCAAAGAACCACTGCGGATGCGGCATTAAGAGTTGTTTTCTGAGTTATGTAATACTCAAACAACTTCTATTAGTCACAGATAGTCACATTGCACATTTCAGCAAGGCACACGATTTTAGGTATCATTCAATTTCAATTCTGTTGAACACAAAATATGATATTTTGAAGAATGTCGGTAACCAGACAGTTGATGGACCCTATTGACTTCTATAGTAGGAAAAAAATAACACTATGGAAGTCAATGGGGGTTCATCAACTGTCAGGTTACCAACATATCTTCTTTTGTGTTCAACAGAAGAAAGGAATACATACAGGTTTGAAACAGCTTGAGGGTGAGTAAACGATGACATAATTTTCATTTTGAAGTGAACTAATCCTTCAATACTCAAGATTATGGGTTCAATAACCCTGAGATCGTGTCAAGTGATTCTTGACTGACAAAAAAACACCAATAAGCGAAAAAACAAATACAGTCATTAAGGGTGAAATGTGGTTTAATTTGATAGCATGGACGGTTTATACAAACTTGAGCTAAAGACTAATTTAACTCTACATGCATTTCATATTACATTGGTACAGTGAAAGCAGGATTTGTCAAGATTACATGTTTTATATTTGCATACACTACATCATGCAATTCTTCATGCACACACACCCATGCCTCACTCATTACTGAAAATATAATCTATATTAAAATATAGTTATGTTTCACATCTTGAAATTTCCTGATCTGGCATTATATAATTCTTCATATACTGTAGTTTTATGCCACAATATTTAGCAATAAAATAAAATGCACATTTGACCTGTCCACTAAAGCTCTAACGTATTGCAATTTCAGGCTGAAGCAGCATTTGCTGTCGGACTGGTTTGGTCGCTGATGACAGCACCGACTGTTGATTGGCTAACAAGTGAAATGACTTGACTCTATGGAGGAGTTTGCATGAACGCCCAGCTGCCACTTTGAAAGGGAAATGGATTCCTACAATGCATGAGGCGATGCATGAATTCACAAATGAGGATGTGCAAAAACAAGGGCTGAACCTGAGTATCACTTCAAAACAACACAGAATATCAACAGAAACACGACACAAGTGGACACAACATCACACAATAAAATAGCGATAGACTGATATATTGAACCGCATTGGTCACTTTGAAATGATCAACATTTGTTGGTGTTACTTCCACTTTTTGGAGGTAATTTGCCAACAGCTTTGCCAAAGCGTATAAAAGTGTGTAAATAATGTGCAAAGTAAGAGTTCACTGCATTTGACCAGTTTGGTGACACCACTAAATTCAATTACATAAGCCACAGATATCAGTAAAGGTTATCAGTAAAGAGTGGTTATATGAATCTCTCCATACAAACACAACAGACAGTTGTGTTTTAGTATATTAAAGCCGTAATTCTATACTTCAGACCCTGTTTGAAATGTGTGCAGTATCTAAGCGTACTGCTGATGACAAATAGTTGAAGACTATTGAAGACTTCTCGGCTAATTCAGTCATTGTTTCAGGACCTGGAAAATAAGAGCAGTTTTCTTAAACTTCCGTGTGAAAATATATCAGGCCTCATTCACGAGTAGAACAATGTCCCATGGAAATCATGCGTAAAACTATGCATGCTTACATAAATTCATGAACTAATTAGTGAGTTTGCTTCAATGAATGTGTCTTGATAATGGTCTAAATATATAATCAAAATACTAACAATAAACAATAATTGGTAACACTTTGCAATAAGGTTCATTAGTTAACATTAGTAAATGTGTTAACTAACATGAACTAACAATGAGTGATACATTTGTTACAGTCTTTATTAATCTTTGTTAATGTTAATAAAAATACAGCTGTTCATTGCATGTTAGTTCACAGTGCATTAACTAATGTTAACAAATACAACGTTTGATTTTAGTAATGTATTAGTAATTGTTGAAGTTAATATTAACTATGATTAATAAATGCTGTAGAAGTATTGTTCATTCATTAACTAATGAACCGTATTGTAAAGTGTTACCCAAAAATTGAATAAAGAAGCATGCAAGTGTGTAAATATAAGTAATATACCTAAATACAACATTATAATCCTATGTAAATAACTTGTAGGTTTAGTTTTGCAGATTATCTTGGTAAACAATTACACACCAACTAAAATAAGACACGGATGTATATTTATGAAAATATCATGGGCACAGCATGAAACTTTGTAGAGTTCGTGTCACATGGGAGTTTGTTTAGTTGAATTGAACTTCATTGAAGTGCCTTTATTATGCATTATTCAGGGTTCATATTTACTCGCCTCTTTTCACAGCAGATCATCGAAACTCTGTGGCTCTGTCTGATCACCTGGCTTCTCCTCCTGAGGTTTCCCGTCTGATTCTGAATCCTCATACCCTTCATTCTGGTAACAGGTGAACTGATCTTCTTTTGGCTTTTTCTCCTGAGATTCTTCATTGCATTCGCTCACATCTGATTCAGAACCCTCGACTGGGATTGCTTTGCCCGACTCCTCGTCCTCGTACCCTTGATTCTGGTAGTACATGAACTGATCATCACCTGACTTTTCTTTGGATAGTTCATCACATTTGATCATATCAAGATCCTTGTGTCCTGGGAAATATGTGGATTTGCCCCACGTC
Source organism: Rutilus rutilus (assembly GCF_951802725.1). Taxonomy (NCBI): domain Eukaryota; kingdom Metazoa; phylum Chordata; class Actinopteri; order Cypriniformes; family Leuciscidae; genus Rutilus; species Rutilus rutilus. Next base: position 27,418,788 of record NC_140209.1, read on the forward strand.
ACGTTTCGAATGGTGGACGATTTGCTTCCTGTTTTCTCACCTGTGCAAAACAAAGACAGATGGCTAGCTTCAATATAAAGATCAATATATACACACACACACACAAATACATGAGGATATACAGACTGGAGTTGCACACACTCTTAAAAATAAAGGTTCCAAATGAGGAATTTCACAGTGATGTCATAGAAGAACCATATGGGTTCCGGAAAGAACCTTTCAGTCAACAGTTCTTAAAATAACCTTTTTTTTTTTCTTAGTGTGAAGAACATTTTATATTCTAAAGAATCTTTTTCCACTATAAAGAACCTTTTGTGGAATGGAAAGATTCCATGAATGTGTTAAAGGTTCTTCATGGAACCTTCGATGCCAATAAAGAACCTTTATTTTTATGAATGTATCATTTAATTTTTAATTTAGTATTTAACCTTAAATTGAATTTTTGAAAAAACTAAAGAATAAGGATGCATGCACTTTAAGGCATTTTCTTCAATCATTCTTTATACGGAGATGGTGACAGAAAAAAAAAAAAGATGAGACGGGAGGAAAGAAATAGCTAAAATTCAAGTAGCTTGAATTAGTTGTATTCCCACAACTTATTATTTTCATCTTAAGAATCATATTATGAAGCATTTAAATAGCCTATATTTTTCTTCCCATCATCATGTCCTTTAGGCTCCATAACTTAAGTTTTAACAGAAGCCTTTTTATTTTATTTTATTAAGATAGAACTTTTTTTGGTAACATTTTACAATAAGGTTCATTAGTTAACATTAGTTAATGTATTAACTAACATGAACTAACAATGAGCAATAGGATTTGTTACAGTAGGCCTATTTATGAATCTTACAAAGCTTCTCATTGTTTGTTCATGTTAGTTCACAGTGCATTAACTAATGTTAACAACCTTTGATTTTAATAATGTATTAGTAAATGTTGAAATTAATATGAATTCAGATGACTAAATGTTGTAGAAGTATTCATGTTAACTAATGAACCTTATTGTAAAGTATTGGTATATGGTTCTTTGGAGATTACAAAAGTTCTCAATGATTCACGTAAATGTTGTTTTGGTTTGTGAGTTTCTCACCGCAGTTGTGTGGTTTGGAGAGTCTCTCCGTGAGTTTCCTCGCGAGCTCTTTGACGCTGCGCGCGGCGCTCGATTTGCGCGCCACACTTTCATCCTCCACCCTGATGTTCCCCACGTACCACATAAGCCACCAGGCCAGGCTGGCGAACAGCAGCAGCGCGCCGGAGTAAATGAGGAAATCCCCGTAAAACACGCCGTTCTGCCGCACGTCCCCGAACACGCCGACGAACAGCAGGATCACACCGATGATGTCGAAGACGATCGCCATTACGAATACCGGCAAACAGGTGCCGATGCACCGCAGCTCCTTCATCTTCAGGAGGAGGATGATGCTGTCGCTCCTGTGAGTATCGCGGAAGATCTGCCGAGTTCAGGTGAAACTCACCTGGCGCACGAGGGGAACGCCCTTGTAACGTCACTATGGCGGCAAGACATTGCAGTCAAATAGCCATCCTACATCGCATGTTTAATCCAGCGATATTACTACTATTTATGCAGGAAAAATAGTAGGCTACACCTCCATTTTGGCCTCTTTTTTGACTATATGTTATTTAGAGTCAATAATAGTCTATTCCTAAGCAAAAAAAAAAACTAATACCTCAGTATGTTGGAATCAGTGTCAGATTGTACATCCTAAAAATTTGCCTGTCAAATGTGGGCTCAAGTAAATCAAATGAGAGATCTTTTTCTTTTCTTTTTTTTCTACCAAAGCCACACATCTTTCTGGTCCAGTCATGTTTTAGTTTCTTATCTCAGACGCTTTCTGATTGGATGGTATGATGAGAAAAGAAAAGGTTTTATGCCAGCTTGACTTCCTTAGACTTTAATAAGATGTTGTTAAAGGAGTAGTTCACTTTCAAATGAAAATTAGCCCATGATTTACTCACCCTCAAGCCATCTTGGGTGTATACGGCTTTCTTCTTTCAGATGAATACAATCGGAGTTATATTAAAAAATGTCCTGGCTCTTCCAAGTTTTATAATGGCAGTGGATGGCAACCAACAGATTGAAGCTCAAAAATGTGCATCCATCCGTCATTTTAAAAAAAAATAGTTTTTATATATTTAAAACTTTATATAGTAAAATAACTAGCTTCCGGCCAAACGAACATACGGATTCCACTTAAGTGTAAAGTGCAACTTATGCGAGTAATGCTGATATACAGTATACGGTACACCATGACGCACTACTACGCTACTTCTGATGTCACGAGTTGCGCATTAGGGGCAAGCAGTATGTTTGTTTGGCCGGAAGCTATTTTACTTTGTAATGTGTTAAATATGAATATTTTTCTTACACAAACTCATCGGTTTGCTTCAGAAGGCCTTTATTAACTCACAGGAGCCGTTTGGAGTTCGTTTATGACGGCTGGATGCACGTTTTTGAGCTTCAATCTGTTGGTTGCCATCCACTGCCATTATAAAACTTGGAAGAGCCAGGATATTTTTTAATGTAACTCTAATTGTATTTGTCTGAAAGAAGAAAGCCATATACACCTAGGATGGCTTGAGGGTGAGTAAATCATGGGCTAATTTTTATTTTAAAGTGAACTAATCCTTTAATGTTAGCATGGTAAAAAAAAAAAAAAAAGCCTTAAGGAATACAAGGATTGCTAATTGAATTTGAAAGCGGCAAAAGGATAGAAATGGGATCAAAGAATCTACCAAGAATCAAGTACTGGATGAAATGAAATGATGAAAAATATATTTTAGTTTATCCAGTAGACCTGTGTTTGATTCTCTGTGGATTCTTAATCAATCTCACCAGGATTAATTTGAAATAATAACAAATTATATGATCAATAAGTTATGACAGCACATGTGTTTAGATTGCTTTAACTGATCAAAATAAGTTAGCCTAAGCAATTTTCAACTTTTTTTCATAAGTACACGATTCAACTCATTTTTAAGGCAGTTTAATGCAATTTAAGTTGAAATTACTTAAACATCCGAGTTGAACTTAAGCAACTTTTTTACAATAAAAACCTTTTGGGATTATAACAGTTTTGGGATTATAAGGACCCAAAGTGTTCATCACATCAGACAGACAACATAAACAGCCTCCGAACAGCTGAATAATCCAAAAGTAGGCTACTTATTAAAGCAAGTTAGCGCCCATATATAAGAAATATAAAATTGTTTGCCAACATAATGTTTCAATGGTCTCGCATATAGCCAGACCTTCAGATTGACTCCTTAGCAGCTTTCACTGGCCAAGGAGAGCCAAGAGGCCGTCTAACTGACACACAAAGCAACCAATCACAGCTCGTTTAGTTCAGCGTCATGTTTAGGGGTGTGAAAATGTATAGTCAATGTCCCCACAATAACAGACCGGTGTGCAATTCATTCAGGAACGTTGTGCAATTTTACTGCTGATTTACTGTACAATTTACTGAGAAATCCTGTTGAATTCAACCAATCAGACTTCGAAACTCCTGAAGTGTTTCCCATTTTATGTGCCATAAATGCATCAGACGTTCAGCCAACTGTCCGTGGTCAAGACGTCTGAGGCTGAGACTAATGTTTCAATAACACCAGGACACTCTGAAAAAAATATCATCGAACAAACCAGGTCCAAAACCACATTGGCTTAGCTAATGCACATGTACACAAAGTTGAATGGAGGAGCGTGGAGGAATAAAAGGTCTTATTCACCACAGAGCGGGCATTTATTAATGCCATCTTAGGCAGAGGAATGTAATGTTTTGCTATGTATCCTCCGTGTATTCCTCGTTTCCTCCTTCGCTTTCTCTGCGAGCCACCGGCGGCGACTCGTATGATTTGTAGAAGGGGCAGTCCACGTCCAAGGTGTGAGAGTTTGTGAATGAGTCTACAACAGAGACTCCGATGTCTAGGAGAGCTTGATGGTCGTATACTAGAAGCGTACAGCAGGTTAAAGATACAGCAGACAACCAGAGAAGAAAACACGAGAGTAACAGACGGCAAGCCAAACACACTTGGTTTCAAAAATCTGACACTCGTCACCAAAGACAAATTTGTAGAAAGGCTGAACGCAAATGGAAACGGGACAGGCTACTTGTCTCATTCCAAATGTTCAAAGACTCTCTAACATCATACCAGAATTCTGCTAAGTCTGCGAAAGCTGCTTATTTTTCTAACTTAATTTAATCCAATCACTCTAACCCAAAGGTTCTGTTTTCAGTCATTCAGTCTGTTGTAAATCCTTCGGTTAACACATTGTCTGTTGCCTCAGATGCTCTATGTGAAGACTTCCAAAGATTTTTTTATTAACAAAATCACTAACTTAAGACTTAGTGTCTGTCCTAATTTAACTGTCCCCCCAATCTTGACACCTGGGAGGTTTTTGATCAAACCAACCTCCAGACACTGAAAGACGTGACTGTCAAGCTCAAACCTTCATTTTGTCCTAATGATATCATTCACCCGAGATTTTTAAAATGAATCATTGATTCGGTTGGGCCAGGTAGGGTATCTCTTATCAACAAGTGTCTCAAAACGGGCTCTGTTCCTGCCAATCTTAAAGTGGCTACGGTCACTCCTCTGCTCAAGAAGCCTTCACTAGATCCTTCTGTTTTAATACATTTTCTGCCTATCTCTGTCTTACCTTTCATTTCTAAGCTATTGGAGAAAATTGTGCTGGATCAACACTTTGTCAAATAATTGTATCTATGAGGTTTTTCAATCTGAGGACTGCTCACAGCACTGAGTCCACCCTCCTCAGAGTGCTAAATTATATTTATGATTTAATTATAAGCCCTGATTTAGAGAGTCTATCGGCTTTTAAATCCCCAGGGGTGCGGAACTTAGGTGTTCTTGTTGACCAGCCTTTAAAATTTCCATCCATCCATCCATCCATCCATCTTCTACCGCTTATCCGGGGCCGGGTCGCGGGGGCAGCAGTCTAAGCAGGGATGCCCAGACTTCCCTCTCCCTAGACACTTCCTCCAGCTCTTCCGGGGGGACACCGAGGCGTTCCCAGGCCAGCCGGGAGACATAGTCTCTCCAGCGTGTCCTAGGTCTTCCCCGGGGTCTCCTCCTGGTGGGACATGCCCGGAACACCTTCCCGGGAAGGCGTCCAGGAGGCATCCGGAAAAGATGCCCGAGCCACCTCAACTGACCCCTCTTGATGTGGAGGAGCAGCGGCTCTACTCTGAGCTCCTCCCGAGTGACCGAGCTTCTCACCCTATCTCTAAGGGATCGCCCAGCCACCCTGCGGAGAAAGCTCATTTCGGCCGCTTGTATCCGGGATCTTGTCCTTTCGGTCATGACCCACAGCTCATGACCATAGGTGAGAGTAGGAACATAGATTGACTGGTAAATCGAGAGCTTCTCCTTGCGGCTCAGCTCCTTCTTCACCACGACAGACCAGTACAGGGACCGCATTACTGCAGAAGCTGCACCGATCCGCCTGTCAATCTCCCGTTCCATCCTTCCCTCACTCGTGAACAAGACCCCAAGATACTTGAACTCCTCCACTTGAGGCAGGAACTCTCCACCAACCTGAAGCGGGCAAACCACCCTTTTCCGACTGAGAACCATGGCCTCGGACTTGGAGGTGCTGATTTTCATCCCAGCCGCTTCACACTCGGCTGCAAACCGTCCCAGTGCATGCTGGAGGTCCTGGTCTGATGAGGCCAACACGACCTAAAATTTGACAAACTCATTTAATCCGTAATCAGTTCCAGTTTCTACCAACTTCGTCAACTGTCTAAAATCTAAGGCTTTCTCACCCCGAAAACTTTGGAAATGGCTCTTCATGCATTTATAACGTCTCGGTTAGATTTCTGCAATTCCTTATATTGTGCTATATAAGTTCTCAAATTGCTCGTCTTAAGTTATTCCAAAATGCTGCAGCCAGTCTTCTACATAAGTGTCGCAAATATGACCACATCTCTCCGATTCTCAAATCTCTACACACTGGCTGCCAGTCGACAGAGAATAGATTTAAAAATTCTACTCTTTGTTTTTAAATCTCTACATAACTTAGCTCCTGCCTATCTCTCTGAACTTGTCCATCCCTACACTCCTTCCAGAAGCCGAAGATCCTACGACCAGGCTCTGCTGGTAATCCTTCACATTAGACTCAAGCGTAGAGGGGAGCGTGCATTTGCGGTGCCAGGGCCACGACTCTGGGACACCCTGCCTCTAGAGATTAGAACTGCCCCTACCCTGTCTATCTTCAAGTCTGTTAAAAACCTACCTGTTTTCTTTAGCATCTTGATCTCTATTCTTAGGTTGGCTTGACTATTTTATATTTGAGTCTTATACTGCTTTGCCACTTCTGTTTTACTATTTTATATTTGAGTCTGATACTGTTTTGCTACTCTGATTTTAAGGTTGCTCTTAGCTTTGCTGCTTTAATTTGTGTTTTATGTGTTGTTATGCAGGTATTATTTTCTTATTATTTATCTGGTTGTTCTGTAAAGCACTTTGGTCAGTCTAGTGGCTGTTGTAAATGAGCTATATAAATAAAGTGAACTTCAGTATCTTTGCCAAGGAAGTGGCTCTCTTTACAGCCACAAAGCGATTTTTCCATTAAGACAAGATACTGCATGAATAGATAAAAATTAAATAGATATCGCCACACTCTCTCCAATTGATTAATCACTGTACATCAAGACAATGCTTCACATTACACGTTTTCTGAAATTGTATGTTTAAAAATACAAATGTGTAATTATATATAATTATAAAAAAAAAAATTTTACAGAGGAGAGTTTGAATAAATCTTTTCCATAGATCCGAAAATACTGTTTTTCATCTGACATTTTATTTTATTTTATTTTATTCCAGCTTTATTTCAATTAACAAAATGTTTATAAAGAAAAAAAAAGAAGAAAGAAGAAATGTAATGGAAGCGGAATCAAACAGTGCCAAAAAAAACACAAAAAAAACATAATGGTCTTGCCCAGGGGTGTCCAATCCCACTCCTGGAGGGCCACTGTCCTTCAGAGTTTAGCTTCAACCCCAATTTAACACACCTGAACCAGTTAATTAAGGTTGTCAGAATTACTCGGCTGTGTTCAAAATCGCCCCCTATACCCTTAGATAGGGCACTATTTGAGGGGATAGCCATTTGTAGTGGTGTCTGAAACCATAGTGGACACTATTGAGCGCACTCATTCAATCCCACAATGCACTGCAATAACGAGTGTACAACCAATGTACACTCAACAGCTATAGAATACCCATAATGCACTGTGAGAGTCGCGCATCGAATTAATACCCACGCCTGACCAGAAGATGGCGCGTGCAGCTGAATCATCCATCCATCCCTTTTCCAGATCGCTGGTCCAATGTGGGTACAGCGTAATATCAAACAGGTATAACTTCCTGTTTAATTGATTATTAAATTGTTAAATTAGAGTTTATACATAGATTACATGACAAAGTGAAATATTTGCATTACTACTGGAGCTGCCAGTTTGCTAAGTTTCAAATGATTATTAAACAGCACAAACTATGCAAAAGCAGCAGCTCTTGAGGCACTCAGTGTCTGAATTCACTCACTCGTTTTCATTCACTCCTTCAAGATTTCAAACACAGCCTAGAAACTTCCAGGCTGGTGTGTTGAGGCAAACTGGAGCTAAACTCTCCAGGACAGGGTTTGGACACATTAGGTTCTTCTCATAGGTTTATCTGAGGCTTGTATAAACTGCTGAGACGATTCGCTGCACTCTGATGCCTCATTTCCTGTGTGATGGGCATCAAAACCAAACCCACCACCAGCACCATCAGACCAATAGACAGAAGGGCGGGGCCTAAAATATTGGTGGTCATGGTGGAAACCCCAGTGAAGTAAAGTCCACTCAGCACCATCCCGGAGAGGAGCACGCTGCCCCCGGAGGTCATGAGGAGGATGGCCTGCCAGTAGTACTCGCAGTTGCCTGGAGGGGGCAGAGGGGTCCAGCGGATCTCTTTGCCGGTCAGGCTGAGGACCGTGGTCTCGGAGCGAGGTGTCAGCTGTTCGCGGGAACATGAGCGGGAACAGTCCTTGAGGGGCAGGTGCTCCGGGACAGACGGCATGTCTTCAGATATCCCACAGCTGCCCGTGGACTTGGCCGAGTCTGGGGAAATAATTCAACCAATGAATTCAAGCATACATTTTTTTAAAAAAAATTAAGTATGCATTATTATTCATATCGCAGTGCCTACGTCATTTGAAAATGTGCATGCGTGCATTTGCAAATCTTGCCGCTATGATGTTACGCTGCTATGCGGTCAGTGGTTTTTAGTGCATTGTTAAGCAGTTGCTAAAGTGTTCTGTGTCGTTGCTTTGCAGTTGCTAGGATGTTTCTATGGTGATCTTTGTCGTTGCTAGGCGGTTTCTTTCTTTTTAGAGTAAAAGCAGACCTGTACTTCACGTTTCTGTGATCTTTTAATCTGTAGATATGCTCAGGTTTCTCCTACAGTGGACTTTTTTCACCTGTTTTCTGGTCCAGCAGGCGAAAATCGTGCATCTGATCAGTTAGTAAAGTATCAGCACAAACTCTCATCAACAACACACATGATTGGAGGTATCGTTCATATCTGTAGCACCAATCTTTAGTTCAACACTTAGTGTGGACAGTAAAAATAGCGATGCTTTCATTGGCAAGCATTACTAATAAAGTCCAAAAAGAAGACTATGAACAATGTCATAAGCTACATGACAGTAAACAGACACCACACATTATATGCACTGTTGTTGTTTTTGTTGTTGTTGGTGATCTTAGTATAACTGTAGTGAAATAACTGTTTTATATGGTGTACAGGACCACACCCTGATGAGCTACTGTACATAAACATAAACAGCCCATAATAACAGAATATTATGCTATAGTATAAGTGAAGAGTGTTTAATAAAACGACTGTTAAATGCATCACTTATGTCCAATACAAAGATTTGCAAATAAATTGAAGTTATAAATATCAGTTCTGATCATTAATATACTCTAATATACTATAATCTTTCACTGTGAATAAATATGGTCAAAAAGAGACATAATTATAGGTCTTACCTGACAGAGCAATCTGTGTACTCGTGAGTATCCTCTTATCTGGAGTCCGATATCTGTCTGATCTGTCAGATGAGCATCATTCCTGTCAACTCCTCTGCTGTGAGATGATCCAAGACCTCAGAGGCATGTGTGTGTGTGTGTGTGTGTGTCTCTGTGTGTGCGCGTTAAAGTGCTTTGTATGGACGCTAAGTGGAATTTTCACCCCAACCCCCCCCCCCCCCCCCCACCTCTCCTCTGATTTCCACACTCTCTCATCCTCTCTTTACCAGCACAGTCCTGATAGTTTTTTCATGGATGGATGGATAGTTCAATTGGCAGGATCCCAAAATTAGATGGAAGGCAAAGAGAGAGGGCTTTAATGGTGGGAAGCAGGTATGGCGATTGAGCTATAATCTCATTTGCAAGAAAGAGATGACTTTTATCCACAACAATGGAAGGACGGATAGAATGAATGAATGAATGAATGAACGAACATAGTCAAGTCAAGTCACCTTTATTTATATAGCGCTTTATACAATACATATTGTTTCAACGCCGCTTTACAGTGATAACAGGAAAATTATGCATTTCAGCTTCAGTCAGTTCAGTGTTTGTTCAGTTCTGTTGTAAAGATGATCAATTAAGCAAGCCAGAGGTGAAAGTGGCAAGGAACCCAAACTCCATCAGGTGACAGATTGGAGGGAAAAAACCTAGGGAGAAACCAGGCTCAGTCGGGGCCACCGAACAAACACAGTGTGATTATGATTCAGGCAGCATTACAGATCAGATTGGATCGGAACATTCAAAATATTTAATCAGCTTCGGAGCCGAAGCTGGCCATAGGGCCTGTGCAGAGGACATGTCTGGTTCTTGTGGTCTCTGCTGAGGATCTGTGCTGATGGCTGTCATGTCGATAAGACCTTCATAGGGGATTGTCTAGTAGACAGGAACTCTGCTGGCATTCAGGGCCGTGCTTTGGTCGTGTCTAGGTGCAGGTCCACCATCTGATCTGGATATGGACCGGATCCGGCTGACTACAGGAAGTAAACCCCAGGATAAGAATGAGACAGACAGACTAATATTAGCATAGATGCCATTATTCTTACGATGCATAAGTACATTGGGTGTTATAAGAAGTGTTCCCGGTTCAGGATTACCTAATTTATGCAGCCTAACAGTCATTTAACTGATTTGTGTTATGTGTATGTCAGGTTAAAGAGATGTGTTTTAAAGCTACACTGTGTAATATTTTAAGTCGATTTTTTAGCAAAAAACACGTTATTTCAAAATGATACGTTCTCATTAATGTGTAATCACTTCAACCAACGAATTAAGTATTCTTGTAAGTGTATAATCTGCCATTTAGAATACATACGAGCGAGTCGCTCGAATGGCGGAAGCCATGTTGTGCATCCATCTTGAAAATACATGAGACAAAGAGGGACATACAAGCTTAGCCTTTCGCGTTTTTACACGCAATGACACCGTGACGAATGTGAGAGGGAGATTTGCTTGCGTTTGCCGGCAGATTTGAAATAATACGGCCACCGTAGGAGTTAAAACGTCCTCGGAATGGGAGGAGCTAGAAAGTAATATTCAGTTGGTAGTCATATACAATTTCACCACTAGATGGGAGTAAATCCTACACAGTGTAGCTTTAAGTCTAGATTCCTATCTGTATGCAATAACACTTTCCTTCCATGAAATGCGAAATACCTCTAGTTTTGTTTTCTTCTAGCTGCGCTCCATTTTTCGGGCTTCTTTCTTAAGTGTGTTCGTTGTACCACGGCGTCAAACTATTTTCCTTAATCTTCTTTAAGCCCAAAGGAGCAACCATGCAGTGCTGGAAAAGAGAGAGTCAATCGTTTCTGTTGCAACATCGAGTTCTTCTAAGCTATCTGGGATGCTGAGCAGATGAAACTGATAAGGAAGATTATTTATAAAGCAATCTTTATTGGTAGAATAGATAGATAGATAGATAGATAGATAGATAGATAGATAGATAGATAGATAGATAGATAGATAGATAGATAGATAGATAGATAGATAGATACTACGCCTGCGTCCCAATGTGCATACTATCCATCCTAAATAGTATGTGACATTAGTAATTGTCAATACTATTTAGGGCAGATAGGGTGGATAGTATGCACTTTGGGACGCAGGGTACATGTCTCCTAAACCAGGTGTTCTCCCACAATGCATTAGTGTGCACAATTTGTCAGTAATGGTGCTGTGGTTTTCCCAGCTGGCACAGAACCACAGATTCTGGTCCATGAGGACTTGATGGTATCATGATCTCATCTTCTATCTGTCAGGAATCCATTAATCACAGTGTAATTAAGTTTGAAACATGATGGTCAGATATTCCCAATAGAGCCTTTCCATCGTATTCTGAATCTGAAGTTCAGAGGAAGAGGAAATTATGTGTTCCATATAGCTGTGTTCAGATACAAGAAATGAATCTCACACCAAAACCTGAGAAGACAGGCTGGTAAGAGTACTGAGCTTTAAAAGTATGTAATGTGGAGCAGCTCACGTTTTCATATTAAGATCTTTGACTTTTGATTGCACATTGCAGACTTGATTGGTATCTTGGCGAATCTGAGCACAGTCTGAGACATTGTTGAGATCTCTTCTAAAACTCTTGCATCTGAGAAGCAGGAGATGTCAGTAAAAGTCTCTATTTGCCCTCCATTTTATTTCATGCAAGAGAATACGTGACATGTGAACTAAATAGTCAAATGCAACATTATTTAATAAAACTGGATGTAACTCAAAGACAGGAGGACAGCATTCATTCTCAGTTCACTCTCAATGCCCAGTGCATTCTGGGATAGAGGTGTCTAAACAAAAGCAAAGAGAAAAGTGTTGATTTCAAACAGATGTGACTCTGTGTGGGTTGCAGCGGTGTTACTACAATGAACCTATTTATCTAAACTGACAAGAAGTATTTAATTAAATATTCGAGTAAAAAAAGAATTCGTTAAATGACTTCTAAAACTTTAGAGATGACTCAGTTGAATCAAAGCGTTTGACTGAAGCGTTCATTCAAATGAATCAGACTTACCAGATCTCAACACTAGAGGGCAGTAGAGCTTTATTATTGACCATCTGAATCCAAACAGCAGGGGGTTTCAGAGAAAGCCATAGTCTAACTAAAATCTATACTGCCCGTGTTCTTTCTGAAAGACAATATTCAGAACACACTTGCTTACACGAGGACATGGGCAGACTCACACACACATACACACGCACTTCCAAGCTTGTGAGCTGTTTATCGACAGCCTTAGAAATATCACCCGAACTCCTGTAGAGCAGAACCACAGCAATAAAGCGATGCAAACCAGAACTTTAATGTTCCATCTCACCCAGAAACGGATCCGTCTGGTCAAAACACTGGTGAAAACATACTTAAAATGTATACTTACAATATATTATATAAATTAATATTAACCTAGATTAATAATAAATGCTGTAAAGCTATTATGCATTCTAAGTTTGTGATTTACATGCATTTGGCAGACACTTTATCCAAAAATGACATACTGCATTCAAGGTATACGTTATGAGTTAATAATAGGCCTATTAAACCAGAGTAGCAAGAAATCCGCTGCATTTTCCAAAACACATCCACCAGTTGAAGCTGGATTTTACAGCAGGGAATCCATCAGGTGAACGATGAAATAATGATGTGGTGTGAAAAAAAAAACTTGTTTCCCCCTTTTTTACACCAAATCATTAATTCATCGTTACAATATAATAACTTTTCCAATATAACGGCAGAGAGGAGGTGTCTGAATGTGAAGCTGTGTTTTTACAGCTGAAGTTGGCTTTAGATTGTATAGTTAGTCTTGCAGCAGTGCAGTTCTGTGATGATAAAGGCATTATGAAACCCCGAGAGCTTATGAAACCTCCAGCACTGCACTGGCGGTTCATTCAGGACCGCATTTTACCGTCATTCTTTATGGGCCAGCTCGTTTTTATGAGCCCTGTAAAATAAGCTGTGGTCACACTGATCACATCAGCACACAGCCATCGCTTATGATGATTAACGGGGTGATTTAAAGCTGCTGGGTGTCATTTTTTGTTTGGCTATGAGCATGGCACCCTGAAGAGTGATGCTTGCGTTCAGAGCTGTAGACGTTGTTAACTTAGTTAAAAGGAAAACACAGAGAGCCACAGATACAAACTCAAATAAATGAATTTTCAAAGAGAAAGAGTGTGAGAGAGAGAGAGATTTGGAAGCCCTTTCATGTTCCTCTTCACCGTAACATGAAAAGCCCTGCAGCCAGACATCTAACTCGATAAACCTGCTCCAAATCAGACAAATTACCCAGTATTCCAGTGCTAGCAGTTCACGCCAGGCTTCGAACAAAAGCCACACAGGGCTGCGGAGAACTCATCGGTCATGAAACACGGAAAACGGGATCTGAAGTTGGAGAATCTGGAACAGAGAAACATTTATTTTGCTAGTATAGGCCTACCTTTACACTGTTAAAAAACACTGCGGCCTACAAAAAAAAAAGCTATTATTATCACCAAATATTGGATTCAATCTTTTTTTTGTCAAATTGTTTTCTTTCAATTAGGATATAGGTTTAGTATTTATTTTTGAAACAGATTGATCGTAGGCCCCATTGAGCTGAGGATATGAAGTTAATCTCTGTGAAAAAGAAAGCCTATAATGCTCAAAATAGTTTGTTTGTGTACATGAATGTGTGTGTGTGTTCATGCATGCAGAGGTCCAAGGCCTTTATCTTTGCAAGCGCACATGTAAATATGTGAACATGAACATGCTTCTAAACACAAAGTTTCTCTTATTTTAAATCTCCCCCATTTATTTTCTATGAATGGTGATTTTTGACCAATATAAGCTCAAATCAATGAGGCATGTTTCAACAATAAATACAAAACCTGTCCTAATTGAAAGAAAACAAGTTTTTCAAAACAAAAAGTTTGAATCCAATATTTGGTGATAATAGGCTATAGCATAACGAGAGATTTATAAGCTATTTTTGAAGGCCAGTCATTTGAACTCCACAAGTGTAACAAGGTGGGGGGAAAATCCCCCAAAAAGTACAAAAATGATTCCAAAAATGTTGGGTAGTAAAACCCTGTTCGGGCAAAGTCAGTAGGCTACATTTTAGTCCAATGCTTTAAGATTAACATTTTAAGGAAAAATAAAATCATCTTTGGGTCAAAATGGACCGAACACAACAAGTTTTAATGAACGTTTAATAGGGACGAGAAAAGACGTCGCTAAAATCTCTATCAGAATGATTTTTTTTTTCTCCAGCTGATATGATAAAAACATCGACAGCCATCAGCCAATCAGAATCCACACAACCTTAAAGAGCGCGAGCATTTAAACTGACAGAAGACGTAACGGCAGCGCGCGCTCATAATAATAAACTAATGTTATCGTGTGTTGGTGTGTGGCCCATAAGTTATCGTTATAGTCATCCTAATAGTAATCGTTTTTGGACACAGAAAAACGATATACAGTACCAGTGTCAAAAGTTTGGAAACATTACTATTTTTAATGTTTTTGAAAGAAGTCTCTTATGCTCATCAAGCCTGCAGTTAAAAAAATAGAATATTATGAAATATTATTACAATTTTAAATAATGGTTCTCTTTTTTAATATACTTTAAAATGTAATTTATTTTTGTGATGCAAAGCTGAATTTTCATCAGCAAGTACTCCAGTCTTTGGTGTCTTATGATCCTTCAGAAATCATTCTAATATGATGATTTGATACTCAGTTATTATCAATGATGGAAACAGTTGTGCTGTTTAATATATTTTTTTGGAATACTTTTTTCAGGATTCATTGATGAGTAAACCGTTAACAGCATTTATTAATAAAAACAGCATTTATTCAAAATAAAAACATTTCTAACAATATAAATCGTTACCATCACCTTTTATCAATTTAACGCATTCTTGTTGAATTAAAGTACTAATTTCTTTAAAAAAATTTTTTATTGTTTCCAAACTTTTGAACGGTAGTGAATATTGTTACAAAAGATTTCTCTTCTAAATAAATAAAGTTCTTTTTAACTTTTTATTCATCAAATAATCCTGAAAAAAGTATCTCAGGTTATAAAAAAATATTAAGCAGCACAACTGTTTCCAACATTGATCATAAATCAGCATATTAGAATGATTTCTGAAGGATCATAAGACACTAAAGACTGGAGTACTTGCTGATGAAAATTCAGCTTTGCATCACAAAAATAAATTACATTTTAAAGTATATTAAAAAAGAGAAGCATTATTTTAAATTGTAATAATATTTCATAATATTACTGTTTTTTTTATTGTTTTTTGTTTTTTTAACTGCAGGCTTGATGAGCATAAAAGACTTCTTTCAAAAACATTAAAAATAGTCATGTTTCCAAACTTTTGACTGGTACTGTAATTGAAATCACCATCAGAATGATTTTTTTTTTTTTTTTTTTAAGCTGATGAAGGATAAATAGGCTACATTAACAGCCAATCAGAATCCACTCAAGTTTACAGAGCTCGTGATTTTAAAGCTGCAGATTGTGAAGACATACCGTCACAGAAAAAAAAAAAACATTACACCAAAATCATACTAAAATACGAGGTGGTGACTTATAGTGAGCTGCCAGTAGCTATGGCAATATACTCCAAATTATGCTTCTTTCTCCAAATTAAAGCAGCATTGTGTGCATCCTTCATGGAGAAGACAATCTCAGAATGCATTGCAATGAAATCTGTGAAAAAAGCTGCATATGTAGACGTCACAGTGGACAGCAAGACCGCAGGAACTGACTATTTAGCATTAATGCAGCATATGAGACACACATCATTAATGTGGCTGTCAAGATGGGTGATCACATTAGTTACTTATGCAAGTACTCACCGGCAGACCGGCCCATTTCTCTTGGTCTCTTTGTTTACTGGTGTTGATTTATCATGTTCCCTTCCTTTGACAGGAGCTCCTTATTTATTTAACACAGTGTGGGTAGGATATGTGTGTGGTAAAGATTGTTACCAAGCCCTCGCTGGTCCCAAAAGATCTTTCTCTGACGTATGTTTGACTGAACGGCCACCCTATTCAACACATGAGCATTTATGACAGATGCTTTCTATGAAAACAATTACAATCAGCTCCTTTTTCTTCTTGAAGGTACATTTATTTATAAAGAAATCTTTACTTAGAAAAAGCACTCGAACATGTGACAGTAACATATCACAGTAAACATTAAAGAATAAGACATTAACACTCCATTGCACTGTATTCAACAACCAAAATAAGAAACCTAATTATGTAAAGGAAATATAATCAAACTTAAAGGTACAGTATGTAAGTTTCGCCACTAGAGGTTGCTTATTCGAAACATTAAAGGGATAGTTCACTGTGAAATAAATTTTTGATATGTTTTAGCTTACCTCAAGGGCATCCAAGATGTAGGTGTCTTTGTTTCCGCAGTAGTTTCAATTTTGATATTTTTAGGTCAAACCGTTCTTGTCTGTCAGTCATATAATGCAGGTCTATGGTCACTGTCTCAAAACACAAGCACAGAGTCCAAATTAAAACAATTCCCCATCGTCCAAATTAAACAATTCCCCATTGTAAGTACACATTGATGGCCTAAGACACGAAACGAGCGGTTTGTGTGAGAAAACGAACAGTATTTATATTGTTGTTATCTCTTGAAAACAGCACACGTCAAAATGATCTGACGGCACGGGCGGGTATAGATATATACATAGCCTTGGCTACATAGCCTTGGCTACGGTTTCGTTCCAATGAACTGCAGTAGCCAAGGCGACATCTATTTATATATCTATACCCGCCTGCGCCGTCAGATCATTTTGACGTATGCTGTTTTCAAGAGATAACAACAATATAAATACTGTTCGTTTTCTCACACAAACCGCTCGTTTCGTGTCTTAGGCCATCAATGTGTACTTACGATGGGGAATTGTTTAATTTGGACGATGGGGAATTGGGACTTGTCGAGTTGCTTAAGTTTATTTTACAATTAAAGTTACGTTTGATGCTTGCCGGTTTCTGCCTCCTTCTTCCCTAAACTTCCATTTTGTTAGTTACGTTTGATCACTTAAATTCACATTATTTTATTTCATTCTAATGAAACGGCAGCCAGTTCTGAATTATTACACATACAGGTCACTTTATTTGGCCAACTATAACATTTTGAGGTAATGCAGCCCTATTTTACTCGGTCAAAACAATCATACTAAAAATACATTTGAGTCTGTGAAAGTTATAATGTTACTCTACTTTGCAGTAAGCTAGAAAAAAACTAAAATAATTTACAATCTTTTACTGTAAACAAAAGGTTTTGTCTAGATAAAGATGATTTTAGCTGGTGTGTTAGGAAGCTTGTTTCCACCACAGATAAAAAAATAAAAAAGGTAATTGCAACTTTTTTATCCCACAATTCTGACTTTACTTTTTTCCTCAGAATTGCGAGTTTATATCTTGTCCCAATTCTAACTTTATAACATGAGATATAAACTTGCAATTGCGTGTTATAAAATCAGAATTGCATGATATAAAGTTTTAATTCTGACTTTTTTTTCTCAGAATTGAGTGTATATTTAGCATTTCTGACTTTATAACAATTGCATGTCATAAAGTTAAAATTGTGAGATATAAACTCGCAACTCTGAGGAAAAAAGTCAGTATTTTTTTCCCTTTAGAATTGGACTTTATAACTCACAATTGCAAGTTTATATCTCACAATTCTGAGAAAAGATGTCAGAATTGCGAGATATAAACTCGCAATTGCGAGAAAAAAAAGTCAGAATTGGTATATATGGTATGGTAGTTTAAATCTTGCAATTCGGACTTTATAACACGCAATTTTGACTTTATATCTTGAAACTGCGAGAAATAAATTTGCAATGTCTTTTGAAATGTCTTATTAGCTAGGTTTGCCTTCATCAAGACCATAAACATGCAAAATGATTGACAGTCAGAGAGCATCTCTGAAAAACTGCATACAACACAATAAGTTAATCCATCCATTCTCTGCAGATTCATTAATATTTGAATGGTGTTTCAGATGTTTTCTCCGACAGATTGCTCCCATCTCGGGTTTCAGAAACAACAGACATCAAAAACCATCAGTCGATGGCGCATCTTGCAGGATATTAGGATGTTTATTTCATAATTATTGTGTGCTGTGAAGATGTCGGGAGTAAACAGCTCATCATCTCTGATCAAACAGAAAACTTTTGAGTCTGTTTAGGTAATAGTTAACATGCACATTTGAAAACCTGCGATAGAGAAACACAGTGAGTCAGAGACATTTGACTGAGAGAGAGCAAACACTGGGTGTTCAACACTGATTTCATTAGGAAAGATAATTTCAAAACTGACATGTTTGCACTCAATAATATTTCCAGTGAAAGCAAGTTTTCAAGAGATGAGAATGATGAGCAGGGCTTGATAAACGAACACTGAATCAAAGCACAGACTGTTCCTTCTCTGCCTGTGACGTCAGAAAACATAACATGAGCCAGATCTTACTTTTTTTCCTCAGAGGTTTATTGAAAATGTTTGGTCCATTTTTTTGCACCAATATTATAATAATATTACAATCAATTATTTATTTTTACGTCTTTTATGTAAACACCGTAACTGCAAATGTTTAACACCCATATTTTTTTTATACAGATTAATAAAACCATTGCCAATGAAATATGCTGCTCAAACGGTTACTATCATAGTACAATAAACTTTTATTTCATAAGGTGAGGCAACATTTGATTTCTCATTACACAAGTATTAAATTTCAGTGCTGTTTTCTGAAATGTCCATTGATTCTTTGAGTTTTGCTGCCTTGGAGGCTCATATTTCATCATATGTTTCCATTCAAAGTTGTGAATTTAACTTGCGCACAAAATTGGAATATCGCATAAAACGATTTTGAATAAAGCAGCGTTTCCATTTCATGTGTTTAAGAGAACAAAACTGTCACTAACATGGGAAATTGGTGCAAAATATCTGTAATAAAAATGGAAGTCGCTGCAGTCGGGGAAGAAACTGGTTCTTGTTTCCTCTATCAAAAATGACTTGTGCTTCAGAACGCACAGATGAAACGCAATAAATTCTTGCGTTCAGACGCTGATGTTTGACTCAGATTTTTATATTTCAGACCGACCAAACCAACGTGATATTGAGACGCTGTGATGCGATTGGTCCGCTGGTTAGTCCAGTTATCCAATCACATCCTCTGTTGAGGCAAAGTCACGTTCGTTTTTTCTTGAACGTTAGGGATTTATTTGGTAAATGTGTTTCCATACTAGTTTATGCGCATGTCTTCTTATTGGATAAAAAATGTATCCACCTCAACTGATCACAATATATGCGAATGTATTCGTATCTTTCCATTTCCGTTTCTGTCCAGCATGTTTTTATGTGATATATCAAAATGCACATAAAAATAGGCAAATGGAAACAGCTATTCAGGAATTGCATATCGAGTTTGTGTGAAGTTCTGCACAGCATTAAACTAAACTGCACATATATTGATGTTTTTTTTTATTGATATTTTGACAAAAAACATCAAAAAATATTGAACAGATAGTCCCGCCCCCAAACTCACGTCATTGGTTGAGTCCGAAGTTGACGTGACAATCAATCAGATCAATGTTCTGAAAGCATCAGGCCCTGTTTACACCTGGTATTAAGATGCGTTTTGGTGGATCGGATCACAAGTGGACGACACTAAACACAGGTGTAAACGGGGTCTAAAACGCTTTGAGCTTGTCCACTTTCCACCACTTCCAGAGGTAGTGGAAAACACATTCAACCGGAGTGCTTTCATAGTGTAACGCTCATGTGGTCAAATGTGTTTGAAACACTGTCTACTCTCCGTCTACTGACCGAATGAGTAAACATTAGGGGAAACGCTCTAGTCAGACGGGATTTAAACTGTCGGCTGGAGACCCAAGTTTGGGTTGAAGATGAAAAACATACCAAGCACAATGTTCTCTCGTCATTCCTGATTTCTAACACACACTCACAGTGTTCGGCTGGTCTTAAAGCTGCTGCTCTCCATATGTTTTCCCGTCGTCTCCGGTTGTGTTCATATGTAAATTGTGTGAGCTTATTTTGTCCATTAGATGGAAAGATCTGAAAAGTCCACACATTTACCAGCACATAGACCCTCTCCTCGAAGACATCAGGACAGAAGTGGTTGAAAGTGGACAAAAGAGACAGATTAAAACATCAGGTGTAAACGGGAATGTTTCCCTCATCCCTCGTCCACTTGTGATCCGATCGACCAAAACACATCTTAATACCAGGTGTAAACAGAGCCTCAAAGTCACACAGTTTCATTCTACAGGAGTTGAAAGTACCAGTGACTGACTCTTAACCTTCGGACTATCGGAACATCCTAGAAGCTTCACCTGTAAAGACATGAAAACTGTGAAGCTCTTGAATCCTCTGCACTGCGTCTGCCCTCCGCATCCAGAATCTCAAGCCGGATCTGAACCCATTGACTCCTGTAATACACGTCGTTCCTCTAAGAGCACAAAGGCCCCTGTCAGCGCTTACCGCGGTAAAGTCAGCCAAAGCAATAAGGAAGAGTTATGAGGCCAAAGATCCTGAACAAGACTCCCTTTCTGTGGAGGAGAGAAAATTACAGCAGCGCTGTTGACATTCAGAGCAACAGGAAAACAAGAAATCATCAACATTACACTCCTTTACATTGATTTTACCGTGGTAGAAAAGAGTGTATTCTTAGGCATGACACAAGTGGAGTTTTCCTTTACTGTGGTAAAATCACTGTATTGCACAACATTTAGAGGCTTATTGTGGTGCTTGCAACAGAAGTATAATAATGTATATATATTTTAAAGTTCTTCTGT
The DNA here is from genome assembly GCF_951802725.1 of Rutilus rutilus. NCBI lineage: Eukaryota > Metazoa > Chordata > Actinopteri > Cypriniformes > Leuciscidae > Rutilus > Rutilus rutilus. The sequence continues at coordinate 27,439,721 of NC_140209.1, forward strand.
AAAATAGCAATTGCATGCAATTGCAAATGCAAAGCGATTAAAATGTAATTAAACACGCAGGGCATTTTGAATCACAGATAACACCAAATTATGACTATGAACCTATATTACACAAACACATTAGATCAACTTTATTCCCCCAAATATCATCTCAACTAGCCTTACAGAGTCTAAATTAAAAAGCTTTGTCTTAAAGCTACAATATGTAAGATTTTTGTAATAAAATATCCAAAAATCACTTGCACAGTGTGATGTATTTCCTGCAGTTGTGCAATATCTTACTGAAGCAATATCCCAAAAGTTCCCAAAGATTTTTAATTTCAGAGAAATTCCAGTTTTATGTAATGTCCGTCCCTGTCCCACTTGTCTCCTGTCAATGACGTAATATCCGCGTTATCCCTGGTTTCCGCTCGTACTGCCATAGTAACCATGGCGACAGATGTGGAGATGCGTCTAGCGGCACGCTCACGCTGTTGTTGTTTCGTTCAAACATTATGGACCATAGCAAGCGGACTTCGGGACAAAAGGAGAACTAAAACGAGGATCAATAATAGCGTGGCGTTTTCGAGATGCCGAGAGCTTCACGTCCACGACTAACTTGGACTTGACAGAGACGCCGCTCTTGCATGTGCTTTATTAGACAGGTGAGCAAATGTACATACAACTAATTAATGTTATATAGCTCAACATGATGAAATGTTAGAATATGATCAGTTTGTTATTCTAATGTTGATCTAGCTTACTGCTAGTCTCATACAGACAACAGACTAACACATAGAATAACATTATAACTTTCTACACACTCAAGTGCAGTTTAGTGTGATAGTGTAACGCTAGACCAAGTGAAACAGCGCTGCGTTACCTCACAAGTTTAATTCGTCTAATAAACTGACCTGTGTGAGTATTATTCAGCACTTGGCTGGTAAGTTAGTTCGGTAGAATGAAATGTCCTCATTCCTTTATCTCTGCTGGACTCGCGTGTGGCGCTGATATCTGTCTCTCATTAGCAATCGCGCCCTGCTTTACTCCACAGTCATGTTGAACACATCAATGTATTCACTCATCCTTAAACATTATTAGATCCATCGGCATGACGACAAGTTCCATCATTCCGCTTATCACTGCGTCATCAACCTACGCATTTGTTATTGTAAGAGGTTAGCGACCCCTAGCGGCAATTTTTTTTTTACATATTGTAGCTTTAAGGCTTTCCAAACTCCCAGCATGTTTTCTAGCATGAATAAATAATTGCTGTTTTAAGATTATGGTCTTTATGATGTTATTTTTTTGCTGTTGTTAACTACAACACTAATATCTTTGTTTTGCAAGCTGATTCTTTCATCAGAGGCAAAGAGTTCACATTACATACTAAACAAGAATGAAGACAAATTATATTTACATTTACGGTCATTCATTTAGCAGATGCTTTTATCCAAAGTGACTTACAAATAAGAGTTGCTAGTTGATATTTTGCAGCAAAGTGATATGTTTAAGTCGCTAATTGATAATTTGCACAGAATCTACAGTTTCTATGACAATATTTGGGGGATATTTGGACTTATTTACTGCAAAAGGAAGGATGTGGAAGGGGTGAACTTATTGTGAATGCATGAAATGCACCTATAATCAAAACTTTTCTTTTATGAAAGCATGAGGTTTGGTCTCAATACAGTTCTAATAAATGTGAATTAACTCATCATTCACCCAAAGCACTTTCTCTGTCTGTTGCGTTTCTGAATGTGAACGACTCACTGTTGACATTCCAGCGGGGCTTTATCACTGTCCTATATGGCTTTTAAAATAAAGAATTCAATAACAATAACTTTTTATGGGAAGCCCAAATGTCTCAATATTCTCATTAGATGCAATGTTCTAAGGTGAGTTTTATTGGGAGTTTATTCTTATAGGAGCACTTTAGTTTTACTCCTACATTTTATTTTTGAAACATAATTGTCACAGAAACTAAATGTTTTTTTGTGTAAGTCACTTTTATATGAATGCATCTGTGGAGAAATGTAAAACAACAGTGAACACCAGGCTGAAATAACCTAACACAAATGTACCATGGTAAACATAGTTTCTGTAAAAACAGCAATTTTGTTCCAGCAGTAAAATCATAATAAAACACTGATGTAACTATTTAAGCATTCATAATTTTTCTGTCATTTATTTAAAATTTAAAATTTTAAATGACAATATTTTCTTGTTTTCTTGTGGCATTTACAAAATCAACAATTTTTGTATAGTAACAATACATTTTGTACTGAATAAAATTTTGGTAATTGTTCTGTCTTTTCCCCCCACTTTTTTTTTTTTTTTTTTGGCATTAACTACATCAATTCAGTTTTCCAAAAGAATCAACAATTGTGGTACTTTGTGCATTTGTACCATGGTAAATTTATTACGAATAAATTATTCTTGTTTTTTTTATGGCATTAACCAAATGAATACAGTTTTTTCCAATAGTAATAATAAGTGTAGTATTCTGCACTGAATACATTTTTTTTAGCGTGGCAATTTTTGTCATTTAATTTTTTTTATTACATTATTTTATTTATGGCATTAACCAAATTAATACAGTTTATCTATACTAACAATAATTGTGTACCAAATATTATTTTTCAATGGTTGTCTTTTTTTCTGTTTTTATTAAGCTATTTACCAAATCAATACAGTTTTTCTATAGTAAAAACAATTGAGGTATTTTGTGCATTTTTACCATGGTAATGTTTGTTATTTCCCTCATTTATTTATGTATTTATTTTTACAGAATTGTCTAATTGTCTGTATTCATGAATACAGTTTTTCCAATAGTAATAATAGGCCTAAGTGTGGTATTTTGTGCCAAATATATTTTTTTACCATGTCCATGGCCATCATAAATTTAGTCTATTTTTAGCATTATTTTTATTTTAGTGGCATTAACCAAATCAACAGCATTTCTAAAGTCACAATAGCCTAAGTGTTTTTAAAAACATTTTTACCATATTAAAGCCTTAAGTTTAGGCTATAGATTAAGAGCACTCAATCAACCGAATAAACATGCAAGTCTTTGTTCTCCCAGCTGTAAAAGGACAGTCATGCTCCTCTTCCTCAGTTTCACAGGCTCAAACACTTCAATGACATGCAACAGCGTTTCAATACTCTGACCTGAGATCTCCTCCAGCGGCGAAGGGTAAAGGTGAATCTCTCGGACTCTCAGAGGACTGTCGATTGCATTTTCGATTCTTCTGAGGTGAAGAATCGATTCCTCCTTAAGCCCCACAGAAGTTCCCAGCTGCACATTTAGTTTCTCATCTCGATTTCCACTCCCACAGGAGCCACAATGCCCTGGGAACCATTGGAAAATCACCTCAAATGTAAATTCTGTCATCATTTACACACCTGCATGTCGCTCCAAACACATCTTGCTTTCTTGCATGCAAAGCTAAAAAGAAAGCTGAAAATGAAAACAGTTAAAGGGGTCATATAATGGTACATGCACTTTTACAAGTTGATTGTACTGAAATGTGTGTTGGCAGTGCCTGTACACAACCATTATATAATGATAAAAATCCATCCAGTGTTTTTTTTTTTTTATCTCCTTATATCTTTTCCCCTGTCTCAAATCGAGCCGTCTGACCGTGTGATGTCACACTGTCGGACGCCCCTCCCACGACTGTTAATTGACAGCAGCGTTTCAACACAGACCCGCCCTGAGCGAGCTGTCATCATAGTCCGCCATTATTGATACACTGGAGCAGAATGGCGTCTAAGCGATTGTGGTGTTCTGTTCTTGGGTATAATAGCGAACACAGCAGTCATTTTGATGTTCCTAAATCCGAACCGCTGAAGACGCAGTGGCTGAGTTTTGTTTTCGAAGGGAATATTCCCCACGATCAACGTCAATGCTTTCATGTTTGCGCAAATCATTTCACACACCAGACTGCTTTATAAACGAGGGTCAGTATAAAGCTAAAGTAAAACGTTTTTCATGACCATTAGCTGTAACATCAATCTGTCAATGAACTAACGTATACATCAGTAAACACATAGCGTTCGTATCTCACTACTCTACCCTGCCAGTACACACAAAGATAGATCAAAGTGACATTACGTTAACCAACCATTCAGAAACGTCCTGTTCGAGCCTTAATTGTCGAACTTCTTTGGGGCCGCCATCTTGTTCCGGGTCCGACTCCAGTTCATATTGATACGGTTGCACAGATGTGTCCTTAGAGACTCCCGCTGCCATTCTTTCTCCAAAATATACCCTCAACTGTTGTCAAGGCAACACTCCACGTGTGTTGTGTCAAAACGCCCCACAGAACAGAGGGGCGGGGTGAGCAAAGCTCATTATCATTTAAAGACACATGCACTTAAATGGCGTGCTGAAAACAGAGCTGTTTTTGACCAGGTAAAATTAGTGTTTTCTTACAATACTAATGAGAATTTTTAATTAAAGTATATTACAACCTTTTCATTTAGACCCTAGTAAAGAATCATATTAACTTGTACAAAAATGGCATTATATGACCCCTTTAACAATAGACACAAAAAGCACCATTAAAGCATCACAACAGTCTATATGATTCACGCACTATTGCCCGGTTTCACAGACAATGCTTAAGCTAGTCCCAGACTGAACTTTGAACTGTTTTAAATTAAGCATAGCGTCAGTTCTGGCAGGTCACGTTAGTCAAACTCACATCAGCTGACTCTCAGCTGATCCACGTCTACCTATAGTAATAGGACGCCTATAACTGTATACATATATAAGCTCCTTCAGTATTACCATCAGCTATCGCGTTTCTCTTGAGCTAATTACCTTCCTCCCTCCCCAGCTCCTCCTCTCGTCAGTCAGAATGGCATTGTGATTCCCCTTGAATCAGAATAAATTCTCTAATTATGTTGTACTTTAAAATCTTGAATTAATGATATCTGCAACACATTCATGTTGGTTCTGTTCTGTTTACCCTAAGGGGGGTTATTGCTGCTCTCCCTGCTCTTATCCATGCTAGGCTGCATCGCAGGGAGTTCTTGCCCAGAACTGAACCATACCACCAACCCTAACTGTATGCTAATTGTCAATCGTATTTGACGATAGTGGTCCTGACAGAACTGAAAGTAACTTGCACTGATATATCTTAAAGGTGACATATTATGTCCCTTTTCACAAGATGTAATTTAAATCTTTGATGTCTCCAGAATGTGTCTGTGAAATTTCAGCTCAAAATACCCCCCGGAACATTTATCATAGCTTGTCAAATCTTCCCCTTTGCCGATCCTTTACACGAGCTTCGAATACCCCAGCAATAACATAACAGCAAATAATCTCACTCATCCAACATCCCAGAAATAACCACAGAGAGACTTTTAGAAGCACCTGGATGTTTCTGAATGGTTAGCGGATACATTTATTATGTAGTTGTTGTGGAGTTACATTGATTCATTTGGTAGACTTGCATGTACAGTCGTGTTTAACTTTTACACAGTTCTCTGAGGTCTTTATAAGACAGCTGTGCCATTTTTTGGTCAAATAGTGTTCAGTGCTCGTCTGTGCAGCAATGACAGAACAGTTTACATGCTTTGCTCAAACTTTTGCCATTGCGTTAGAACTGGTTACACTGTTGTTGCTTGCTAAACCAAATGTCGGCGCCGTGGGTGTAAACGTGCTCTAAGCCATGTTGGGAGACGTCACTTCTTGTTGACGTTCAAATTATTGTCAAACAAAACGGAGGGTAGCTCGACCCTCCCTCCTCCTCATCCCGTCCCCTCCCCGTTCCTTCCCTGCGTGCGTGCCTGAAACAGTCATGAACGCCAGACTGGATTTACCCACCTGTCCAGCAAAAACAGAGCCACCTGAATGTCGGACTGGAAGATCTTGTGCCGGCGGAGTTCTCGCCACCTTTCGAAGGCTTTCCCGATGTAAATTCGGGATTTCCCGCATTCCTTCTCCCTTTCCCTATTCTTAGCTTTTTGTTCATCAGAACGTAGTCTCTTTGGTCGTGTGTCGGCCATATCAGAATTCAAGAGAATATAGTCGTTAGTCGTTGTCATCTCTCCTCCAGCTAACTTCTGCATGCTTCTCTCTCTTCCACTCCAGTCCCCAAACCCCCCTTCATGTGCACGCGCACTAACCCCCCAACCCCCACCCCAAATCATTCTTGCCGGTTATTGGCTGGGACACTGTTTGTTATGTTTAGTGGTACGGGTTGGCCCAGTTTGTTTTTGTTGCCGTTTGTGGAGCCTGGGCTGTCTACAGAGACCGCGTTTTTTCACAGTGTGTTCAGGGGACAGGGAGCTAGTGGATAGTGAGGAGATGTTTGCTGTGTGTGACAAAAAAATGTTTGGCCTAAAAAACGCGTGACATCGCTTAGAGCACCTTTAAGGGGCGGTTCCTTTCCTACATCAGAAGTGGAGCGAAATCTGATTGGCTTATTTTTTGACGTGTTTGCAGAGAAAGGCTTACCTAAACAAAGTTACTGGGTTGTCACTTTTCGCATTTTCTGGGTTGGTAGATGCACCGGGGACCCAATTATAGCACTTGAACATTGAAAACGTCAAATTTTCATGATATGTCCCCTTTAAAATAGGTCAGTGCCATTGTTTTGTCTCAAGATGCTCTGCTATAGGTCTTAAATCTCATTTGTGCACACACTCAAAACATAACTTTGCATTTGAGTACATTAATGCAAATTGTTGTATCCACACCAGCTTGTTTTTTCACAAACCACTGTTCAAACAAAGCAAGTACTGCATTCTCAGCATTGCCACACGAGGCGCTAGAGCAGTTAGTTCAGTTAAACTGTTGACATGTTTGCAGCAGATACCCGAATAATAACTCATAAAGTTTGAAGGTACAGGCATTTAAATCTAATTTCTCTAGGGATTTATTTGTATATTCATACATTAAAGGTATTAATACCGTATAATTCTCTTTCTTACAATAACAAAAAGCAAATAAGTCATTACATGCAAATTCCAGACAGCTGCTCTGATTCATTTTCCCAAACCGACAGAGAAGCTGCATTTAGATTTGTTGTTGTTGTTGTTGTCGGTCTCTTGGAGGATTTGTGCAGTGCAAGCAGTCTAAGCCGGGTTAAAATAATTACCCTCAGCTCTCTAGCTGTCATATTCCTGCAGCCGCAACATTTCAGATATCACAGTTTATTATAAAGTAGCATTTACACCGAGCGACATGCTGCATTATTCATGAAGGGTTTTTTTTGCCCTCCAGTTTACTTCCCTGAACTCTGATCGAGATTCACTGGAGACAATCACTGTGCAAAGACATCTGTTTTTCAGCGCGCTCATGTTTAACACCATTTAAATGCATTTCTACTGGGACAAAAAGAAACCGTATGAATGTGAAGTATGATTCAGATGGGGGCTGAAAATATTACACATTGTCAGCAGCAACTCTAAATTTTGGTATTCATTTGAAAGAAATGAATACTTATATTCATCAAGGAAGCATTAAATTGATCAAGACATTTATAATGTAACAGAAGATTTCTATTTTAAATAAACACTGTTCTTTTGAACTTTATTCATTAAAGAATCCTGGGAAAAATGTATCACCGTTTCCACAAAAATATTATTCAACACAACTGTTTTCAGCGTCGATGATAATAATAAATGTTTCTTGAGCACACTAAAGTTAAACCCTATGCCCAAAATAATTGGATTGAGTGGGATAAACTTAAATTCAACAAATTACTTCAATAAAATTAACTTTTATGAGTATTTAGAACTTAACTTAACAAAACTGACACATTTTAAGTAATCTGAATTGTTTCATCGTTTTGAGTTTTAAGAACTTGTTTCTTTTAATTTAGACAAACTTAGCTGAAACTGGGCTGGGATTTCTATTTCCCAGCATGATTTGCCATGACACTCGAAAGGGAGAGTAGATATCAAAATTAAGTTTATATAATGTTTTTGATGCAAGATTATAGCGTTTAATGTTTTACTATGCTAATTTAGAAAAGTTTCTGTTACGTTGGGTTTTTTGGAGAGTCATCATGGTGACGAGTGGAGCATGAACTTGGTCTGAGAACAGGTATATGTTTATTGTTCTAAAGTCCTGTACTCATTCAGGAATTGCTATGCTATACTAATGCTATCAAAGCATAGTGTTACCAAGTTATAATTTACTGAATTAGCTAGTTAAAGCTAGCCAAGTTTCCACTACTAAAAATATTTTAGTTGCTATTACATGATCATTTTAAGTTAAATGTATAAATTAGCTTACTGAAATATTTCAAGTTAAGAGTAATTATGTATAAAATGTAGGAGTACAAAATAAAAATCGGCCAGTTCTGCTGGCTTAAACTTTTAATTTCTTAACTTCTCTCAAAAACATTAAAAAACTTAAAATCCTTCCGACCCCAAACTTCCTCAAGAATATATATAGTTTAGGTATTTTCTTGATTGACCATTTGACATGTGTTGTTCTCAAACTAACCTCATTTCTTCTTTTTTTTTCCATCTAAATGCAAATGGTTGCTCTCATAACAGCAGCCATATCTGTGGCCCATTTACAGTGCTGTCATGAAGAATTAGAGCTCGCAGGCATTGTTCTCGTGTCCGGAAAGATGTATCACCCCACGGTCCCGGAGTGTAAAGGGACGGGGGCGTTTGTGTTCTGCTGGAACGGGACCAGCCGTCCTGCTGCGCTAACATCCATCTAAAACTTGTGCTCTTAAAGGGGTCAGAAAAAAACTACAGTATACTACGGAAACATACTTTAAGTTTTAGTCTTACTGTAAGAGCATGTATTGAAACCAATGATGATTGCTTTAAAGGCCCCCTTTAGTCAATAATTCTATCCCTTAAAACTCATCTTTAATTACCAAAATGACATATTTAAACTTTTTTCCTTAAAAAAAAAAAAACTCTTCATGCCTTAAAATATCTTGAATGTAACTCGACACCCTTGCCTCATTTAGTATACGCGGTTCTATGAATATGCAAATGAGCCCCGCCTCCACTCAATCACAGCAGCTCAGAGATCCACTCGTTGACGATCACATGTTGATCTGATTGGTTACAAGGTAGTTTGTGACGTCAGAAACAACAACGATTTCAAACCGTGTTTTTGAGACTGTCTTTGATTCACTGCAGTTTTAAGGAGAAAATACTCAGAAATGGTGTCGACTTATGAATTTGCACATGGTTTGTCTTAAAGCATATTAAAAACACCACATAGACATTTAAACAACATTAAAAACTTGATTTTCACCACAGGGGGACTTTAGGACAAAATGCACAAAAATAATTCCCCTAAAATCTCAAATACAAATATTGCTGTTGGTGCATTTCAGCATTCTAGCAAATTCATGTAGAAAAATATAAAGGCTCACTGAAGATTTATTTCTATTTTTAAATGACATTATACAATATTTTTGTGGCATCAAATCAAAATTTTTTTTGTATAGTAACACTAAATGTGGTAGCCTGGATGCCAGCCGAACTTAGCCCCGCCCACAACATTTTATGGTCGGGAAGTTCGGTCTGGACTTGATCCGTTGTGGAGCTATGATGCCCGAACCAAAGCTATTCGGACCAATCAAATTGTCAGGGCGGCTTTATACGATGATGGACAGATGATCAACAGTAACGTAATCATCCACATCACCAACGAGCGCTTGGGTTGAATTCGTTTACAACAAAGATGACTGCCGCTGAAGAACTGAGATTTCACGAGTTCACACTTAGAAAGGGGTGTCACCAACGGACGTCGCTCAAATGCCTCTGGGCGCAATTGGATAGACCTAAAACCAATCAGAGCGATAGTCATTGTGTAAAGCCCACCCCAACGTTTCTGATTGGTGCCGCGATTTCGACGGATTAGAAATGGGCTTGAATGAGCTCTTTGCCAGACTACTTGCAGAGCAAATCTAAATTTGCCGGAAGTTGTTTGGGTTTTCCCAGGCTATGAGGAGAGGGCTCCGGGCTCGGTATTCGGTCCGAACCCAAAGTACTCCCTCCCCGTATTCCTGGCTGTGGAAGAACAAGCCGAGAGTGAGTGGAGGGATGCTGAAAACTGTCAAGGAATGTTAGGTGAGTTGACAGAGTGAATAAATATATGCTTCCTCTCTTGCTGATAAGGTAGACATGGTAATTGTTTGATGACAAGTTGATTGGATTGATTATTTGAACGTGCTCCTCCCTAACTTTATGAAACATTATGTGGTTGATTCCACCATCGCGTCTGTTATAGTAGATATCAATCGCGCATTAATTTTAGGAACAGAGAACCGCGATCACGGCATTTGTCGATCGGAAAGATGAATGAAAAACATACGTCACTTACTCTGTTGCTCTGATTGGTTGTAGGTCTATCCAATTGAGTGCAGATGCATTTTCCTTCCTGGTTCGGTTGAAACACGCCCCATAATCACAGCCCAATAGAGCAGTATCAGACTCACATTCTGACTAGAATCTGAGTATGGCGACGTCAGGCTGTAAATGTGGTATTTTTTTACTGAATAACAATTCATTTCCATGGTAAATTGGGTATACAATGTAAACATACTGAAAGTTTTAGTCTTATTTTAAGTCTTACTGTATTGAAACCAATGGCGATTGCATAAAAAAAAAAAGAGGAACTAGCTTACAGCAAACACTGAACCAGACTATTTAAATGTTGAGCAAGCAATCTCATTGGCTGGCCAATCAGCTTGTGGCATGCGGTAATGATGTGATTGGTTGCAGATTGCATGTAAAGGACCGATCAGCCTGCGCCCTCTAGAGTTTCAGGACTGAACTAGATATTCAACATCACTGTTGGTGGATTTAAATTTAAATTAGTGCTGGGCAGCGATTAACTGCATACAAAAGTAAAAGTTTGTGTTTACATAATATATGTGTGTTTACTGTGTATAATTATGTTGTATATATAAATATACACACATGCATATATATTTAAGAAAAATGTGTTATTTATATATTAAATATTTATATATAATATAAATTATGTATAAATATATATACATATACATTCAAATAGTTCTTAAATATATACATGCATATGAGTGTATTTATATATACAAAATAATTATACACAGTAAACACACAAATATTATGTAAACACAAACTTTTATTTTGTATGCGGTTAATCGCTGCCCAGCACTAATTAAAATACAGTAATATAGCGCCTCATTGAAGCATTGGTGATCACAGCTATCCATTATGTAAACATAATTAAAAACTAAAACACTTGCACCAAACATCTGGTCCTCATCTGCCAACAGATGCATTCTTCAGTTGATGATGTTTCAGTTATGCGCGCACTAAATAATTTTCATTATATGACCCGCCTTCTCTCTGAACACAGACCTGAAAAACAACAACAAAACAGCCTTAAAAGAAAGATCAAACTATTGCATCAAAGGGCAGTTAGTGTTTACCATTTTGTCATTTACTTTTTTTTTTTTTCACAAAGCACCTTCGGCTCCAGAGTATTTTCAAAGTCTGTTTTGATGTCCGTGTATGTTACTGCAATAATAATGTTCCCTTTCGTTCAGTCACTTTGAGTTACGTCAGTGATTGACGAATGGAGGTTTCGCTTAGAAGCCTATCACCTTCGAGTTCTTACAAAACGAGCCAATGGCAAAACAATGCCATGGGACTGCGGAATTTGCATAGCGCAACTCCGCCCCACCGCGTGGGTATAAAGGAAGCAGCGCGGCAATCTCGCATTATGTTTTTGCTTCGGAGCCGAGTGTTCTCTTCACTCCTCTCCACTGCAAGTTGTCTACGAGTTCTAGATACGAGACGAGTGACTCTTCAGCGGTGTTGGTGTGACGGCGTGTTCCAGCGAGATCTCATTCCTGCTGCTGGTCTGTGCAGTGATCTGCTCTTCGTCACCTGGTGCTCTTCTCGCTGAGAAGAACCCAGAAAATGCCCGATCAGTGTCGTGCTTTCCTTCCTGCAAGATGGGTTGGAGCGAAGGCTGTCTCCCTCCACCCTCAAAGTGTATGTTGCCGCTATCACCGCAAATCACGATGCAGTTAAAGGTAAGTCCTTGAGGAAGCATGACCTGGTCATCAGGTTCCTTAGAGGAGTGAGGAGACTAAATCCTCCTTGCTCTCCTCTTGTACCCTCTTGGGACCTCTCAGTGGTCTTATCTGCCCTGCAGAGAGCTCCCTTTGAGCCTTTGCAATCAGTTGAGCTTAAGTTCCTGTCTATGAAGACAGCGCTCCTGGTTGCATTGGCCTCCATCAAGAGGGTAGGGGACCTGCAGGCATTTTCGGTTGAAGAAGCGTGCCTAGAATTCGGGCCGGCTAATTCTCACGCGATCCTGAGACCCCGGCCTTGATATGTGCCCAAGGTTCCCACCACTCCCTTTCGAGATCAGGTGGTGAACCTGCAAGCGCTGCCCTCAGAGGAGGCAAACCCAGCCTTGGCGCTGCTCTGTCCAGTACGCTCTCCGTGCTTACGTAGACAGAACGCAGTGTTTCAGGACCTCAGACCAGCTCTTTGTCTGTTATGGTGGGAAGCTGAAGGGAAAGGCTCTCTCCAAGCAAAGGTTGTCTCACTGGAGTGGACGCCATGTCCCCTTGGGGTTCGGGCACACTCCACTCCTCCATGTACATGGTTCCCCCTCTGGGCGACCCCCACATGTGTATTTCCACTGTAAGCTTCTCTGAGCGTGTATCTTTCCCTTGGCAAGCCACCTTGCCACCCCTGGGGTTGAAAGATACCACCCTGCGGGCTGGATACCCAAGTGTTCTCCATATGCAGCCCGCTCGTGGTTCATATTTGTATTCTGCAAGTCTTCCCTTTGGCCGGCATTGTTTTGCATATTTCCACTGAGATATGCTTCCCAGTGTACCTTGGTATTCCTGTGTTAAGTACTTTGTCCGTGCCAGTCTCACGACAGGGAGCTCAGACTTGCGCAGGGCACTGGAAGACAGCCGCTGTGGCGTGATTGAATTGGGACCCCCATTCGTCAGTCACTGACATAACTCGGAGTGACTGAACGAAAGGGAACGTCTCGGTTACACTCTCAGAAAAAAAGGTACAAAAGCTGTCGCTGTGGCGGTACCTTTTCAAAAGATACACTTTTGTACCTAAAGAGTACATATTAGTCCCTCAAAGGTACATATTAGCAGAGGTGGGAAATCCAGGGGCCAACGAGTAAAAGTCCTGCCATATGTTTATTCCACCCATGAACTCAGTCAGCTGATTTCACTAATTAGTTCTCTCTCCTGTCTGAATTAGCAAATCCAGGTGATTGGAACAAAATACAGAGGAGGACTTTTACTTCCTGAACCTGGACTTTACACCTCTGCATAGCAATGCCACATGTCAGCCAAGAGCAAAGAAATAAACCATAACTGGACTTTATCGTAGCCACAAAATCTGTGTATATTAAATATGGATTAATTTCAGCCACAGCCTCAGATGAAATCAACTGAAGAGAAAAGAAGACATTAAATCTGTGAAGATCTCAGCAGAGGAGGATTAAACAACTCCACAAACAGCATTACCAGCTTCACTTATTACTAACCAGACTGACTTTATGTCTGTCAGACGTCTACAGAAGTTTTATTGAGAATTAACAGAGGTTTAACTCTAATGTGTTTCATTTGAAGTCACCATAACAGTGATTAGTGCTTCCATTAGTTGGGCTCTTAACTCTTATTTGCTAATTCAGACAGGAGAGAGAACTAATTAGTGAAATGAGCTGACTGAGTTTATGGGTGGAATAAACATATGGCAGGACTTTTACTCGTTGGCCCCTGGATTTCCCACCTCTGCTAATATGTACCTTTGAGGGACTAATATGTACTCTTTAGGTACAAAAGTGTACCTTTTGAAAAGGTTTGACAGCTTTTGTACCTTTTTTTCTGAGAGTGTACGGATGTAACCCTCGTTCCCTGAGGAGGGAACGGAGACGTTACGTCCCCCTGCCACAACCGCTGTACCGCTGGAACAGCCGGGAGTGCAGTCTCGGCTCCTCAGCATAACATAATGCGAGATTGCCGCGCTGCTTCCTTTATACCCACGCGGTGGGGCGGAGTTGCGCCAAGCAAATTCCGCAGACCCATGGCATTGTTTTGCCATTGTCTCGTTTTGTAAGAACTCGAAGGTGATAGGCTTCTAAGTGAAACCCCCATTCGTCAATCACTGACGTAACGTCTCCGTTCCCTCCTCTGGGAACGAGGGTTACATACGTAACTGAGACGTTTGAGCTAACAAACCTCCCAGATATCTCCAAATATCTTGCAGATTTCTCTGTAGTAATTTTATAAAGTGAACTCCATTGTAGTTCTAGAGGCCGTTGAGAATAATGACTGATCTTGTATGCATGAGAGGAGGCGAGACTACAAAGCATCCAATCAAAGACACACAAAACATCTGTAAAACACGACACAATATCATAGAGGAGAATCATTAATGACACAGAGATGAATAATAATCTGCTAATGTGTGAACGTGTTCGGCTGAAAACCATTTAAGAGATTGATTGTATCCTGCAAGATCCGAGATTTCATTTACGACGGAGAGCTACTCTTTGAAAGGTTTTGTTTTTTGCTCTCCTCCCGACATTAAAGGCGATAACATTGTCCATCTGGTCATTACGGTGATCATTTAACAGCTCAGACTGAGGCCTTTATGATAGTGAGGTGTCCATCCATCCATCCATCCATCCATCCATCCATCCATCCATCCATCCATCCATCCATCCATCCATCCATCCATCCATCCATCCATCCATCCATCCATCCATCCATCCATCCATCCATCCATCCATCCATCCATCCATCCATCCATCCATCCATCCATCCATCCATCCATCCATCCATCTACAGCTACAGTTCTGGTTGTTTGTGGAATAATTAAGGCCAGTACATTTTTGGACTGTGTGTGTGTGTGTGTGTGTGTGTGCACAGTAGAGTGTTTATGCTGTCAGAATGTGTCATGATGGACACATGATCACATGATACAGTAACTGGTGTTGATATCCCATATATTGATCACACTGAACAATGTCCGATTTCATCAATGGTACACTGATAATGTGGACAGTCAGAACTAGATCGGACTCACAAAACAAATCACAATGATTGAACGAAACTTTTGAAAAAAACTGCAAATCTTACAAACAGCCGGACAGCACGATTTGCTCGTAGTAAAGGAGTGACAAGCAAAGCCCAAGTGAACAGCCAATCAAACAGGGACATTCGCAGCCGCTGGGAATCATTTGCTTCCTTCAATGTTCTGCGCACTGAAAAAAAATGTCAGGTAAGAATCCTGCTGTTGAAGATTAAAAGTCAAGAAGCTGTCAGAGTGTCTCTAACCAGCATCACAGTTGCGCTGAAAACACAGCAGGCTCATCAATAAATCACAAACACAAGCAGAAAAACACCAACTACATGCACGAATATGACAGAAAATACAGATACATGAAGTGATTTCACTGACAGCTTTTGTAAAACTGCAGTGAAGATGAGGAGTATTTACCTGAAATAAAACAAAAACAGAAGAAATTGATTATTAGTCTAATTCAGATTGGAATTTAAAAAACGAATAATTGTGAAATAGTGTTTAGAGCAATATATTTACAATGGATGTCTATATAGGGCAAGACAATGAATGTTAAAATGCACACGGTTTCAAAAGCATTCTCTACTAAACTTAAACATTGTGTTGACATGAGATCAGTGCAATTAAATCACTTACCAAAGTTTTCAGCGATGCGATGACAATTATTTCCACTCGTCATGATCATTTAGAGTCAGTAAACAGCCACTCTTCTGCTAAAATGACCATTTAGACACTCAAACAATGCACATTTTAAAGGAAAAATCCATGCAAATGCATTTAACTTTCAAATAGTTAAATAATTTTCTGTGGTTTTATGCTATTTTAACAAACAAACAATTAATTGTTCGGTTGTAATTATTTTCTGCGATAATCAACATTATGCTACAAATTCTGTCAACAGAGCTTGACTTGATTTTAATTGTGTTTAAGCTTTTTAACAAATAAACAAACAAAAAAGTGAAGACATAATTGTCTGTGGTTGTAAGCTTTTTAAATAAATAATTAAAACAAATGTTACTTTAATTTTTATTATTTAAAAAAAAGATAAAAAACTTTAATAAATAAATAAATTCTGAACTTTTAAAATAAACAAATCAATAACAATTTGAAATTATTTTCTGTGGTTTGAAGTTTTTTTAATATATATATATATATATATATATATATATATATATATATATATATATATATATATATATATATATATATATATATATATATTAAATCAATTAATAATCATGTGAAATAATTTTCTATGGTAATCAATATCATTCTACAAATGCTACTGATAAAGCTTAACTTTTATTGAACCCCAAACCTTCCTTTGACACCCTTGTAAATGGTGTCTATTTTATCATCAGCCATCTTTTGGTTATGTGCGACACAGCGAGTTTAATCTAATATTTCATTACAAATAATAATAATAAAAAAACTTAAGATAGGGCATCTGTGTGTGAATGTCAGAAAATCATACATTTCATTAAAACCTTATTTATTGAGAACCAACACAATAAAACAACACAAATCCCCTTCAGAGTTGTGCAGACTATCATTGCCGTGGCAAAGCATCATGGGAAATCCTTGATAGACTGATGGTAAACATCATAGACAGAAGGCTGTTAATTAACATCCATCTCGAGGGTATACGCAGATTTGATTGTATATAATAGAGTATTAAAGGCATATCTTCCATTATCATTAATTTTCCGTCACTCATTTTCTCATCTTGATTGCTTTTGATTGCTTTTGTCTGCTTGTTCAACATGTCAGAGATCTTGAAAGCAAAGGGAAGGATGATTCCTATTCAAAACTAGCAGACAATACGTACGAATGGCTGAATCAACCAAATTTATTCACCATTAGTCTACAAGTACAGATTAAAAAACACACACACACGCACGTTACTGTACACATTTGTGTCATCAAATATACTTCGGGTGGGTTGATGCTAGAAAATGTCCGAACAGAAGCAATGAAAATGCAAAAAGCAACCCATAGTAACCCACAAAGCGAACTCACTGTTTAACTGCTGCTAACCGAGTGTATATTTACAATCACCTACGCAGAAGGAAACGACACAGGTCCACTGAAAAAAATACATGAAACTGAGAAACCAAACAGAGATAATGCGACAAAGGAAAAGAAAAACAACGTCAGTTTTATTGTGCTTTTAAACCCTTTCCCCACTTCGGTATCGAAGCGGGACGTGTTTTGAGAAGAGGCACTCGCTAAAGTGCTTACACAAGTTTATATTCAAGAAGAATCGCTATCGCTATGTTTAGGACTCAAGTTAGAAATCATAAATCTATATACGCTACCGCTCAATGTTTGGAAAAATTACGATATTTCCATGTTTTTTGAAAGAAGTCTCTTCTGCTCACCAAGGCTGCCTTTATTTGATCAAAAATACAGTAAAAACAGTAAAACTGTTAAATATTATTACAATTTAAAATAACTGTTTACCATGGAACCTTGTTTCCGCCACGGAATAAACCAATTTAAAATGTAATTACGACTTTTTATCTCACAATTCTGACCTTTTTCTCTCACAATTGCAAGATATAAACTTGCAACTGCAAGAAAAAAAGTCGGAATTGCGAGATATAAACTTGCAACTGTGAGAAAAAAAGTTGGAATTGCAAGATAGAGACTTGCAACTGCGAGAAATAAACGTGCAACTGTGAGAAATAAAGTCAGAATTGCGAGATATAAACTTGCAAATGCGAGAAATAAATCAGAATTGCGAGAAATAAAATCGAAATTGCCAGATATAAACTTGCAACTGCGAGAAATAAAGTCAGAATTGCGAGATATAAACTTGCAACTGCGAGAAATAGAATTGTGAGATATAAACTTGCAACTGCGAGAAATAAAGTCAGAATTTGCAAGATATAATCTTGCAACTGCGAGAAATAAAGTCAGAATTGCAAGATAGAAACTCAGAATTGCGAGAAATGAAGTTGGAGTTGCGAGATATAAACTTGCAACTGCGAGAAATAGAATTGTGAGATATAAACTTGCAACTGCGAGAAATAAAGTCAGAATTTGCAAGATATAATCTTGCAACTGCGAGAAATAAAGTCAGAATTGCAAGATAGAAACTCAGAATTGCGAGAAATGAAGTTGGAGTTGCGAGATATAAACTTGCAACTGCGAGAAATAAAGTCAGAATTGCGAGATATAAACTTGCAACTGCGAGAAATAAAGTCAGAATTGCAAGATAGAAACTCAGAATTGCGAGAAATGAAGTTGGAGTTGCGAGATATAAACTTGTAACTGCAAGAAATAAAGTCAGAATTGCGAGATATAAACTTGTAACTGCGAGAAATAAAGTCAGAATTTCGAGATATAAACTTATATATAAAATAAAAAAAGTCGGAATTGCAACTGTGAAAAAAAAGTCAGAATTGCGAGATATAAACTTGCAAATGCGAGAAATAAATCAGAATTGCGAGAAATAAAATCGAAATTGCAGATATAAACTTGCAACTGCGAGAAATAAAGTCAGAATTGCGAGATATAAACTTGCAACTGCGAGAAATAGAATTGTGAGATATAAACTTGCAACTGCGAGAAATAAAGTCAGAATTTGCAAGATATAATCTTGCAACTGCGAGAAATAAAGTCAGAATTGCAAGATAGAAACTCAGAATTGCGAGAAATGAAGTTGGAGTTGCGAGATATAAACTTGCAACTGCGAGAAATAAAGTCAGAATTGCGAGATAGAAACTCAGAATTGCGAGAAATGAAGTTGGAGTTGCGAGATATAAACTTGTAACTGCAAGAAATAAAGTCAGAATTGCGAGATATAAACTTGTAACTGCGAGAAATAAAGTCAGAATTTCGAGATATAAACTTATATATAAAATAAAAAAAGTCGGAATTGCAACTGTGAAAAAAAAGTCAGAATTGCGAGATATAAACTTGCAAATGCGAGAAATAAATCAGAATTGCGAGAAATAAAATCGAAATTGCCAGATATAAACTTGCAACTGCGAGAAATAAAGTCAGAATTGCGAGATATAAACTTGCAACTGCGAGAAATAGAATTGTGAGATATAAACTTGCAACTGCGAGAAATAAAGTCAGAATTTGCAAGATATAATCTTGCAACTGCGAGAAATAAAGTCAGAATTGCAAGATAGAAACTCAGAATTGCGAGAAATGAAGTTGGAGTTGCGAGATATAAACTTGCAACTGCGAGAAATAAAGTCAGAATTGCAAGATAGAAACTCAGAATTGCGAGAAATGAAGTTGGAGTTGCGAGATATAAACTTGCAACTGCGAGAAATAAAGTCAGAATTGCGAGATATAAACTTGCAACTGCGAGAAATAAAGTCAGAATTGCAAGATAGAAACTCAGAATTGCGAGAAATGAAGTCAGAATTTCGAGATATAAACTTATATATAAAATAAAAAAAGTCGGAATTGCAACTGTGAAAAAAAAGTTGGAATTGCAAGATATAAACTTGCAAATGCGAGAAATAAAATCAGAATTGCGAGAAATAAAGTCAGAATTGCCAGATATAAACTTGCAACTGCGAGAAATAAAGTCAGAATTTGCGAGATATAAACTCGCAATTGCGAGAAATTAAATCTGAATTGCGAGAAATAAAGTCAGAATTGCCAGATATAAACTTGCAACTGAGAGAAATAAAGTCGGAATTACGAGATAGAAACTCGCAACTGCAAAAAATAGAATTGCGAGATAGAAACTTGCAACTGCGAGAAATAAAGGTGGAATTGCCAGATAGAAACTTGCAAATGCGAGAAATAAAATCAGAATTGCGAGAAATAAAGTCAGAATTGCCAGATATAAACTTGCAACTGCGAGAAATTAAGTTGGAATTACGAGATAGAAACTCAGAATTGTGAGAAAGAAACTTGCAATTGCGAAAAATAGAATTGCGAGATATAAACTTGGAACTGCGAGAAATAAAGTTGGAATTGCCAGATATAATCTTGCAACTGCGAGAAATAAAGTCAGAATTGCGAGATATAATCTTGCAACTACGATAAATAAAGTCAAAATTGAGAGATAAAAAGTCGCAATTACCTTTAAATTTTTTTATTCAATGGCAAGAAACAAACTTCCAGAGTTT
This sequence comes from Rutilus rutilus, assembly GCF_951802725.1. Classification (NCBI taxonomy): domain Eukaryota; kingdom Metazoa; phylum Chordata; class Actinopteri; order Cypriniformes; family Leuciscidae; genus Rutilus; species Rutilus rutilus. The sequence continues at coordinate 27,459,865 of NC_140209.1, forward strand.
TCTTTGTGAATATGTGTTAAAATGTAATTTATTTCTGCGATCAAAGCTGAATTTTCAGCATCATTACTCTTAGTCTTCAGTGTCAAATGATCCTTCAGAAATCATTCTAATATGATGATTTGGTGAGCCTTGGTGAGCAGAGACTCCTTTCAAAACCATAAAAAAAATCATAATAATTCCAAGCGGTTGACCAGCAGTGTAGGTTTTTTGATACTGAATGTATATAAAGTCAGTGCAGGTTCGCAACAGTTCAGTACTGATTCTGAAAAAAATAGTTTCAGGCCTCTGTTTCTAGTCCAGCGTCCACGCGCGAAGCCCTTGCGTTTGCTCTACGTGCGAGGAGATCCGGGTCGCTCCGGAAAGTGTGGATCCTATCCCAGCTGACCCAGAACTGATGGAGTGGAAAGCTTGCGCTGGAAGCGGGAACAGGTCAAGGTTGGACGCTTAAAAAAAAGAAACCTGTCCAGGGGGACACCACACATTTCCCGAGCCGGATTGTTTGTTGACATCATTCGCTCTCCCGTCTTCTCCCGTCTCTCTCAGACAGTTACTTCGGTCTTACTCGCGGTTCTGTACTGATGATGGTGGTGTCCAGGTATGTACTGCAGGTGGTCGACCGTGTGCATCTTTCGGTTGGCGAACGCCTGCCGTTTATTTCCCACCTGCGCGCTGTTAACAGTCAGTGTGTTGTAGGACTCGTTGTTGTGGGTTGTTGTGGGGTGCGAATGCATCTTCATCATTTTGTAGTGCCGGTCCATGACCGGCGTTGTCGGGATGAACATGTCCGTCTGGGAAAGCGCCCGCGACATGGCCTTCTCCCGGAAGTTGGAGCGCCGCAAGGAGAGCATCTTATCCGGGGAGAGCAGCGGATCCTGGGAGAGCAGTCGGTCGGCCGACAGCAGCTGCTCCTCGGAGAGGATTCGCCCGTGGTACGGAGACAGACCGCCGGCGCCGCCCGTGTATGAGGACAGGCCGTAGTCCCGGTGCGGCTTGGAGCGGGCGGGCGAGAGCACGTGGTCCTGGGATATGGTGCGCTGGACGCGTTTGGGCGAGAGCACGTGATCTTGAGACATGGCTCGCTGGACGCGCTTGGGCTTCTGGCGCTGCGCGGGCGGATCCACGTTCAGCTTGATCATGTGCGTCTGTAGGTTTCCGCCGCGAGGCGTCAGGTCGGACAAATGGTGCTTCCGTATGTAATACTCGTCATTGTCACCTGAGAACGAGAGATCAGAGCGGTGCTGTTATACCGTGAAAATAAAACTAACACTTTAGTTTAGGGTCCAATTCTCACTGTTAATTAAGCCCCTTTCACACAGCGCTTTGAACCCGGGAAATTGACGGCAAATTGCCAGAGTGCCTTCTGTGTGAACGCAAACACGACCCGGGATTGATGCCGGGATCGATGCCGGGTTGGGGACCTAGTAACATTGCCGTGTTCAGTCCCGGAACGCACACTGTGTGAACAAAAGCCGTAATAATGGCGTGTCGTAGTGATGACGCTGAAGCGCGGGATCGTTCGCCAGCTGTGAAACGGTACGTAATGCGCAAGTTTATGATCGAATCAGAGTAAAAAATGCACAAGCGTGGTTTATCAGCAAACTTAAGACGCTGCTGAGACATTACAAGTCACATCGATGTCACGTGTCTTTACGGGATTTTTACGGGTTGTGTGTGAACGCACTCTCTGATTCCGGCAAATCACTGGCAGTGTGAATGAACCAAAATCGAACGAACCCGGGTCAAATCCCGGGTCACTTTATCCGTGTATTTTCCGGAATCTCTGTGTGAAAGGGGCTTTTGTTGCTTACACAGGTAAATCGCAGAGTTAAATTAACTACTCTGCTCAGAGTACATATGGTCCCACTTTAAAGAGTATTAGGCTGTGTCCACCAAAGCGTTTTTTCACGCAGCTGGCGTATTTTTTCAATTGTTTTCAATGGGAGCGCTGCATTTTTAAAACGGCATGAGCTTAACGAGGCACTGAGCGTTTATTTCACGCTGAAGCGCTGAGCGCTCTGCGTTTTTTACAGCCCGCCGAGAGTTGAAGAATGTTCAACTTTGGGTAAAACACAGCGCTCATCACTGTGACTTTTTACCCAACCGTCCAATCACAGTGGAGGAGGGGCGGGACTAATACCACACCGACCAACCGCCACATTCTGCTTGTACAACGTTAACAGATGACAACAACAAGCATAATAACGGAACAAAATATTTTAAAACAAGAGCCAGAGAAAATACGTTACACTGTATCGACATTTTAATATAGAATCAACACAGAAACAAAATATGTGTGAAATGAGATACTAGTAACACTTTCGCGGATATTCCGTATCATAACAAGCAACGTGTCTCAACTGAAAAAAATGCTGCGCTGCCAAAATGCTCTCAAGCGCCCATAGCTAGGCGTTTTGGTGGACACATGGCCTTAAAGTAACTCTGAATCAGAGTTGAAGTTAATGAGATAATTAAGTGATTAATTAAGTGATGATTGGGTATTAGTGATGAACACCTGCTGTTAACAAGCAGAATCACGGAAGGAAAAAGAAACAATAAGAACAGAAAAAAAAGAAACGTAAGAGCTACAACTTAAGCCTTAGATAAAAAAACAAACAAATAAATCTAAATGAAAAAAAAAAAAGATAAAAACCACAAAAACACTACAAAATGACTAAAACTGACCTTTTGAAAAACATTTACATGAATTGAAATAAAATGTTAACTGATACACACGCGCACACACACACACACACACACACACACACACACACACACACACACACACACACACACACACACACACACACACACACACACTATAAACTTATACACAATTTATTTTATTTCAGTTAGTTGTAAAGGCAACATTTCTAGAATCTATAGTTCTATGTCTATTTATAATCTAGTTTAGTTTACATTGAAGTCCTAAAATAACTAAAACTAAAACAAAAATTTGAAACCTCAAATATAAAAGTAAAATCTCAAAATTCTAAATATAAATACATACTACAATGCTGTACTGGATCAGAGTAACATCAGCAGAAATGAAACAGAACAAAATCGGACTGATAATAAAATAACTCTGTTGTAACTCCCCCTAAAAAGTGCAGCTGATGCCGAAGCGACAGGTCCTGCAGAGACTATTCTGCAGATGTGCAATGGGGTTCTAAATTGTGTTTTTATGTCTCTGTTGCCTCGCTTTCTCTATTTGTATTGCTCTGTTAATCTTTTCTTTGTTTTTCTCAACAATGGCACAGGAAACACAATGTTTGGACTGAAACCGTTGAGACTATATGATGAGTCTCTGTGGAACAGGGAAATGTGTGTGTGTGTGTGTGTGTGTGTGCACGCGAGTGTGTGTGCGAGTGTGTACTTGTACAACTATCTTTGTGATAGGGATGTTTTAGGGATAAGGTTATAATTAGGTTAAGGGCCGGTTTAGGGTCAGGGTTCAGGTTAGGCACTTAGTTGTGATGGGTAAGGTTAGGGTAAGCGGCTAGAAATTGCATCATGTCAATGAATGTCCACATAAAGATAGATGTACAAGAATGTGTGTGTGTGTGTGTGTGTGTGTGGCCCATTTTGTAGTGTTTGTTGAGCAGCAGATGAACTCAAGGATAGGGCACTTCTCCTGAGATGTTGCTCTAGTCTTGTTAAAGCTTCTTTCTAGTTACTCATGAAGCAGTATGCGTCTGTGGCAGATGTTTGGGATGGTATCCTTTAGGGGTGTAACAGTAAATGTTCAATCCTGAACTATCACGGTTCGGACGTTACAGTTTGGTTTATACAGTCAGACGACGAATGTGGTGAGTCACAGGCGATCCACACCCCAATACAGAAGGGGGAGCGCGGTAATGCAACACTGTTTGCTAACCACCAACTTTTCTAAAAGGGTAGCTTTACCAAATTAAAATTATAACAAGTTACAGTGTTCTAGTAGCTTCCCCAAAATCCCTGCCCGTTTCCTTTCCGAACAGCCTCGGACAGAGAGCAAAGTTACGAGAAACATGAATGTGTTTGTCAGCGTTCAGTACAAGACTAGATATCGATTCAGCACTGAACTGTTTATCTTGGAGCTAATGAAGACAGGCTTGTGTAGTTCAGAATTACCATCACTGACACGGCAGGGTTTTGGCAGACGAACGGTTTCCAAAGGCCGAATGTTCCGATGCGAGGGCGTGACATTACAGAGAAAAGGTCAGCTGAACAGGCCTAAGGCCTCGCGCTGGCTAACGGTCACTCCAGGACCCCAGAGCTCAATTATACACTCACATAAGAGCGAATCTAATGCCACAGGCTTCAGCTGAGGAATATGAGCTACGGGCCATCCCACACTCTTCAAAATAAAAGTTATTTATCGGAATCGGTGGTTCCATGAAGAACCTTTAACACTTTCCATCTTTCCATTCCACAAAATTCCATTATGAGCCTCTTTTTGTCTTTCTATTTTTTTGTCATGCTAAATATCTTTGCATCTATATATATATATATATATAGATGCAAGGCAAAATATTTTATACAAATCTCAAAAAAAGTTGCTTTTTTGTTAAGTATCATATTTGATACACCATTTATGGCTCATATAGTTAGAGATAATATAGTGAGGATATGAAACTCTCACTCGAGTAGGAAAAACGCCTCAATTTTATTCAGAGGCCCAAACTGAGCAAAAAATATGCGATTTGTTGCAACTGCTGATATTTATATATAAAAAGTTAGATGAAATTCTGGAATGTAAATCGCTGAGATCTTTATAGCAGTCTAGCAGATACTCACATAAAATGCATATAAATGGATCAGTCGTCACTAAATCTGCCAATAATGTCTTAGTAAGATAATATTTGAATGTTTAGTTTTATCTAAGCTCTGTTGTTTTAAAACATATAATGTAATGCAATGATGATTGAGAGATGAACAAATAAACCTTCCTCAAAAACCTGATGATCATGTGTGAAAAACTCATAGATTTTTCTACAAAAATTATCGATAATCAAGTAACCGAAGTTGCTTCAGTCTGGTAAGTGTTCATCGTGAAATATTATTAACAATATAACAGTTATTCTATACGTTTACTTTATAAAAATCAGTAAAGATTTCACAGCAAAAGACCACGAGCTGAAGGAGGATGTTTTTACAACTACGCTAAAAAAGTCTTTTACTTGCTAAAAAACTATCAATCAGATGAAAAAAAGTAGATAATGTGCAACAGTCTTTTCAGCAGTTTTGATAATGTTGATCATTCAGAGGCCTTATAGATTTGTGTATCAAATACGATACAGTAGGATTTATAGGATTAAACTTATGACAAAGATCCCCAAAAAATTGCATGCTCTCTCTCTCTCTCTCTCTCTCTCTCTCTCTCTCTCTCTGTGCCATACGAAGCGTCTCCCTATTAAAACGAGACTAATTGTTCTTCATTACTGCTCATTACTCTCAGGTCTGCCTCCCTGTTCGCCTCACAGCAGGTGAAGTCCGAAATTACTCAAACCACACTGCAAACAGGGCTAGTGATTTAAGACACCAGAAGCACCATTATTTACTCCCCACTGGGAACAAAACCACGTCTAAAGCACTAAAACTGGGTTTGGCTCGCCTAGTGTTCAGTAATATCATTGATTCGACTGCACTGACACCATCAGATGAGAACAAAACTTCAACCGACTCGAGCTGAATAATGACACTATTGTCTTCTGTTTATTTGTTTCACAACTGACTAATTTTGCAAGATTGACTCAGTTATTGATCTGAACTGAATCAACACTGAGCCGTCTTGAGCTGAATAACAACACTATTGTCTTTTTAGAGCTGCTTTACAGCTGAATATGGATTTTTTTTCTCATATAATGAAGTTTGCATCATTGATTCTGCTATTTTCCTGTTTATCACGGTGAAGCTGCTTTGAATCAATAGTGAAATTAATAGCAATAAAGGTGACTTGACTGATTTTTCTCGTCTGTCATGGCAAGTTTGCTTTTGTGATCAGTGTCGGTTTGCACTTCAGAAAGAAGCTTCATTATGAATTCTTCTTGGTTTTCAATGTTTTTATTTTCTTCATTTGGTTTTGAATGTCATTCATTTAAGAGCCGTATAGTGGCATCCATCTGATCATAATGGTTTTGGACTATGTTAACGCAGCATGTCAATACTTTAATGTTTAATTTATCCTGCCCTTTATATTTAATGAAAGCCGTCTGGTTATTTGTCATTTAGCAGGTGCTTTTAACCGGAGAGATCCGCAGTGCGTTTATTATAAGCGCAGTCCCTGTGGAGCTGAGCGTCCCGCACAAGGTCACTGAAGTGAGAGGAAACCTTACTCATTTAAGAAACAACCTAATAGGGGTTTAATCCTACAACCCACCGAGATCCTGTGATGTGTGCTATACTGGTCAAAAGATTGGGGTTAGAAAGAGAAGTCTCTTCTGCTCACCAAGGCTTTATCTATTTGATTAAAAATACAGCAAAACATACTATTCAAAATAGCTGTTTTCTATGTGAATATACACTCTCCTAAAGGATTATTAGGAACACCTGTTCAATTTCTCATTAATGCAATTATCTAATCAACCAATCACATGGCAGTTGCTTCAATGCATTTAGGGGTGTGGTCCTGGTCAAGACAATCTCCTGAACTCCAAACTGAATGTCAGAATGGGAAAGAAAGGTGATTTAAGCAATTTTGAGCGTGGCATGGTTGTTGGTGCCAGACGGGCCGGTCTGAGTATTTCACAATCTGCTCAGTTACTGGGATTTTCACGCACAACCATTTCTAGGGTTTACAAAGAATGGTGTGAAAAGGGAAAAACATCCAGTATGCGGCAGTCCTGTGGGCGAAAATGCCTTGTTGATGCTAGAGGTCAGAGGAGAATGGGCCGACTGATTCAAGCTGATAGAAGAGCAACTTTGACTGAAATAACCACTCGTTACAACCGAGGTATGCAGCAAAGCATTTGTAAAGCCACAACACGCACAACCTTGAGGCGGATGGGCTACAACAGCAGAAGACCCCACCGGGTACCACTCATCTCCACTACAAATAGGAAAAAGAGGCTACAATTTGCACGAGCTCACCAAAATTGGACAGTTGAAGACTGGAAAAATGTTGCCTGGTCTGATGAGTCTCGATTTCTGTTGAGACATTCAGATGGTAGAGTCAGAATTTGGCGTAAACAGAATGAGAACATGGATCCATCATGCCTTGTTACCACTGTGCAGGCTGGTGGTGGTGGTGTAATGGTGTGGGAGATGTTTTTGGCACACTTCAGGCCCCTTAGTGCCAATTGGGCATCGTTTAAGGCGAGACACGGCAGGCAAAAACATCGTTTTTTTTTTTGCAAGTAAGCCTACACATTGGATTCACGTTTATTATTATATTTAATTATTTTTTATATTTTTTTTATATTTTGTTGTATTTATCCGCCGCACCTTAAAGGCCGGTCCGTGAAAATATTGTCTGATATTAAACCGGTCCGTCACATGATCCTTCAGAAATCACTCTAATATGAGGATTTGATGCTCAAGAAACATTTATGATTATTATCAATGTTGAAAACAGATGTACTGCTTCATATTTTTGTGGAAATTCTTTGATGATTATAAAAATATATATATATTTTTTATAAATATAATTCCAACATTATAAATGTCATACTGTAACTTTTTTTATCAATTGAATCCATCCTTGCTGAATAAAATTTCTTCCTTTAAAAATGTCTTTCTTACCCCAAACTTTTTAACTGTATTATATATATATATATATATATTACACATCAAACTGGGTTGCTAATGTGAATGTGAATTTACATTAGTGGCATAACTCAGAATAATTAATAAGATCTCCTTAAGAGCTTGACTGCTTCTCTTAAATAGAATTAATAAATAGAAAAGGCAGTGATCTCCATATGAATTCAAACATGTCTCCAAAATCATAATCTTGAGCTGCTGTGCACATAATATTTTTATAACTCTATATGCTTACTGTATGACACAAATTGTGTCTGTTTTTATCTCTCTCTGCCCTGAAAAAAAAAAGGATCACTGCATGAATAAAAAGGTGACTAAATATGAATAAATATATTTATTAAGCATTTATAGCGTCAATTAAAAATGCTTCATTATTTGGCAGATATTGCGCTAAAGTCACCTTTTTCATTCACGCAGTGATTTTAACTGCGTATCAGTGATTTATAATGCATTTGTAAATGAGTCATTAGTAATTAATGTACATCTTTATAAACCCTTCACAAAGGGAACTTTAATGTAAAGTGTTATCAGAACAACAACAACTGAGGAACAAAATATTGCAGATTGCAGCCAATATGGAAAAATATTTCTACCTGAAAATATAAGCACTGATAAATGATCATACAACATTTAAACTACATTCTTTAAACAAGTGTGCAATCAGAAATGTTGTTTGTTATTTGAAGTCTCTCTATACTTCCTCATAACCATAAAAGGAAAGCATAATTTTCTTTTACAGTACACTTTACACTTTTATATTAGTGTGATTGATTCAATGATGAGTAGACATGTATGAAACCTACAGTAAGATATATGGCAAATGATAGAGTTCTCAACGGGTCGGGTCGGCCCGACAAACCCGACGGGACCAGCGGGTTCGGGCCGGGTTCGGGTCGAAAATATAATCAAATGACTCGGGTCGGGTCGGACCTCGGGCTTAATCTTTTCCGCTCAGTAAAAAAAAAAAAAAAAAAAAAAAACATTTATTAATCATCGCTGCTGTTCACCGTAAAGAAAGTCTGGCTGCTGCGTAACGTGCATCATGGAGAGGGGCGGGGGCAGACCTGACGCCGCTGCGTGCGCGGCTGCGCGCCTTTATAGCCTGGAGAAGAAGATGGAGTTGGTGAAAAGTAAACTTGACTCAGGTGAATTCACCGTCGCTACTACAGCCTATTTATATATTTATAGTTTATTGTTTCAGTTGTTTGTATTGTTAAAAGGCGTGAACATTAAAGGTTGATTTGAATTCCCGTCTGCTGGTCATGATAATACGTGTATGAGAGAAAAAAAAAATCCGACGCGGCGTCGGGCCGCGGGCCGGGTTCGGGCAGATAATTCATGTTTATGTGTCGGGTTACATCGGGTCTGGGCTTTAAAAGCCACGGGCCGGGTCGGGTCGGGTTGTCATTTTCAGGCCCGTTGAGAACTCTAGCAAATTATATACAAATCCACCATCTTGTATGATTCTGGTCTCATTTTTTTAAGATAATTCTGCTCATAAATGTATGAAAAGTATGAATATTTCTCTCACTCACACTGGATGTGTTGTGTACAGTGAGGAAGGGAAGAGTATTTACCCAAGTCTGCTTTCAGGGCCATCTCGTAGGACGGCGGGAGGTGAGCGAGGTTCTGGAAGGAGCGGGAGAACGACATTTCGTACGGCTCCGTCTGGGATGTCAGGATGTTGTTCATTCTCGGCTTCTCTGCGGGGCGGAAAAGAAAAAGAGGCAGAGAAAGATGAAACACATCCGATACAAGCTCTGTGTTTGTGCAGGCCACCATGGCATCTGTCTGTGTGTGTGTGTAATCTTTTTTGAAGAACGTGTTTAATGAGGGTGAGTGTTGGTCCGGGCAGCAGCTGCTCACCCAGTAAAACACTTGTTGGGAATGTCGTTCCCTCATTTTAATTGTGTGCTCATGAGACTATGGACTGCCAGGCCTGGGATCTCCAATCTATTTTCAGTGGCATGTGTTTCTAGACTCGCATTCATGACATTATATAGGCACATTATATATGTCACACCACATACACACCGCAAAAAAACCTCGGTATTACTCAGTTTTTAGTAAAATATTTAAACATTCTTAAAGCAACAAACTTGAGAAGCAATCAGATATTAAGTCTGTTTTCTGGAAAAAAATATCAAAATTAAGTGACTTTATGTTTTCTCTTTTTTATTAATTTCATTTTCTGAGCCCATTGGCCCATTCTTGTTTTAAGTATAAACTCACTTAATTCTGATACCTTATTCAGAAAACAAGACTTAATACATTAAGTGAATTTGTGTCATTATGTAAATGCATCTTGATTTAAGAAAAATAAGTCAAAAATACTAAGAAAATAGTTTTTTTTGTTGCAGTGTATATACCAACATAGACATTGTACAAGTACTGTAACAAACACAGAACGAATGAACACCAACACTGGGAGATTATACACGAGAAATGAGAAATTATACACATGTGCAACATGTGTACTACTTACCATAGTGCTCTATTCTGTGTCCTAACAAACCCAAGTGAGAAAAACAAAATCAGTAACTTTTTTCTGCAGAATTTTAATTCACGGTGTCACATATTGTAAGGGCCGTTCTGTGTCAGATCAACCAAATTTCAGAAACTTGACTCGATACAATTTTTGATTTTGTTCATATTCTTTTCTGAAGAAAGACCGACATAAATAGAGATGAAAGGCAAAATATGAAATGTCATATTTATATTTACTGATTGATCCACAATTTTTGGAGAGGGCAGTAAAAATGGCACTTTTATCATTACAAAATGATTTTTTTTTTCCCCAATTGAATGCAGTTTTCCACATTTGGTTTTCAACCATTGAAAAAAATTACCATGGAGCCGCATTGAGATCTCAATATCTCTAGGATTGAACCATATTTGGCCTTCACTCTAAAATATGCTGGGTTGTGTCAACCCAAATTTGGGTCAAATATGGACAAACCCAGCTGCTGGGTTAAATTTTTTAATACAATTTTTAACTCAACGGTTGGGTTTGTCCATATTTTACCCAAATTTGGGTTAAACAACCCTGCATTTTTTTGTGTGAAATGAAGGGTCCAAAAGAAAAGTTAGAGAAGGAAAATCTAAGAGGATATCTTTAATATTTCTTGAGTTACAGGCATGCTAACTTTGGAATAAGAATATTTTTTGGTATGTTGTATGCAGTTGTTTTGATAGAGGGAAACAAGATACATTTCTAGTTTCAACATTATTTGTTCTTCAGACATTCCTCTTTGAAAAGAAAAGTATCAGCTGTGTGTAAAAGTGCCTGACATTTGGATTTGGCCCACTGAAAATGGATAAAATTCAACAATTTTAACATTGAGCCGCATTAAGATCCCAATATCTCTGGGATTGAACCATCGAGGGCCTTAAAAATGAAGATTGCAAAACAAAAGCTTGTTAAGAACCAAAATCTAAAAGGATAATGTGATATATTTAATATGTCTAGAGTTACAGGTGCATGTGCAAACTTTGGAAAAATAATATTTTTGGCACTCAGAGAGGAATTTTCTATTCAATTGTTTTGATAGAGGAAAACGAGATAGATTTCCAGTTTCAACACTATTTGTTCTCCAGACATTCCTCTTTAAATGAAAAAGTACCAGCTGTTTGCAAAGTGACCCACATTTGGTTTTTGACCACTGAAAATGTGTATAATTTATTCATGGAGCCACACTGAAATCCTCATATGTCTAAAATTGAACAATATAGGGCCTTACAAATGAAGACACCAAAAGAAAAGTTTGTGAAAAACAATCATTAATATTTCTTGAGTTACAGACATGCAAACTTTGGGGGAAAAAAGCTTCTCCCCATATTTGAACTCTCAACGTTGGCATATAAGGCAACAAAGATTGCTAAAGTCAACAGATTTCAGCATCATTATTTTAATAATAAAATAATGATGCTGCCATATTTCTAAAGTCTTTTTTACCGCCCTGTAATCTGGCTCCAAATCTCAGGTGAAAATGGTCATTTTGACACCCTCAACAGAACAGATTACTTGGTAAATATTCAGCTACTGTATGACATTTAATATTCTGTCTTTCTTCTCCATTTATGTTCTTCTTTCACCAGAAAAAAAGAGAGAGATTAAAATCAAAATTTTGAGCTGTGGACGTCAGGTTGATTTGACACAGAATGACCCTTCATTATCATTGGAGTGAGCTGATATTAACTTCCTCCAGACCAGTTCGTTTTCAATGACAGCCTTAGCACACAAGGTTAATTTAATTGAGTACAAAAGCTAATGGTATCGCCGCTCCAAAACGAGAGATGTGAGCTTTGCAGACTGAAAAGCTTTTTCACACAAAATCAAATTTGGGAATGCAAGATATAGTCAGAATAATTACAATTGTGGCTTTTCAATAACGTCGGCAAACTGTGCAGATCCGATTAGCATACTGTTTTGTTACAGAAACCTCCCCGCTAGCGGGGCCATTTACAGGCTAAGCTTTTAATTTCCTGTCAAGAGACCTGTTATTTTTTTTTTGTCAAAGCCCTGCTTTTTTTCCCAATCAATTTTTTGGTGAAAACCGTCTCTGATCTTGAGGACTGCCGGGGAGTTAAGCATCTTGAGTAATGGAGATTATCAGTGCTCATTTGATGAGGCTAATTATGAAAATCTTTTCTGGAGATAAAATCTAGCTCCATTAATTTCTCAAAATCTACACCGCACTGATATTATCCACCATGTTTTTCACACTTCAAACCATCTGGATGTGGAAGACACTGATGTCGTCATAAAGCGTCGTTTCACAACTCCGGACGAAATGAATGAATGAATTACCTGGACACAAAGGTGTTAAAACGACTCACCGATTTTAGGTGTGTGTGACCCAGTGAGATCCAGATGGCTGGTGTAGTGGTGTGGATGGTTATCTGTTAAAAGAAAACGAGGGGAAAAACTGGTGTGGTTTAATGTATTCCATATGAATTAATCTGCGTGACGGAGCATGTGCCATTTCTACACAGAAAACACAGCGTTCCCGACACTTCATCCATTCGGCAGATGCTTCTGGAAGACAATATATCTTTGTTTACAGCGGAAAACATCTGTACAGCACTCATAAGAAGAGCAGAAATCCCTCAAGACTTATCAAGAACACGTATAGAAAAGTTTTAGAGAGGAAAACAGGATGAAATCGAAAACTAAACTGAAAGAACTGCAGCTTTTAAGCCTCAAATAAACAGAAAATAATAAAACCTGTTTTGCTCCATTTCTGCTAGACGTCAGCGTTTACTCTTGAAACTGAAATTAAACTAAATGATCTCAGGGATGCGTAGTTGATAGAAGGACTGCATGAAAAGAAACAGCTTTCTACATTTTCTGAAGAAGCGAGTGATGTTTACCACATAAATGGTTTTAAAAATACCTTCATGTTTTTGAACAAAGTCTCTTCTGCTCACCAAGGCTGCATTTATTTGATCAAAAACAGTAAAATTCTGAAATATTATTACAATTCAAAATAACAGCTTTTTATTGTAATGTGTTAAAATGTAATTTATTCAAAGCTGAATTTTCAGCATAATTATTCCAGTCTTCAGTGTCACATGATCCTTCAGAAAACATTCAAATAAGATGAAACTTTTATGATGATTATCAATGTTGAAAACAGTTGAGCTGCTACATATGTTTGTGGAAACAATTACAAACTTTTCACCGGTATAGTGTATGTGCAGCAGGAAGAGTTACAAATGTCAATACTTTGAGCGAAAGCAATTGACCTTTTGCCAGGAGTTTGATTGGCAGGCGATCTGACCAATCATAACGCTGAATCCACCATTTTGTCCGACAAACAAACCAGACAGGAGAGTTAGTAGATTAACGTCGGAGGACTTGAACTTGAAAATTGGTGTGTAATGTGCAATGATGTCTTTCTGCGGTCGAAACAACATACCTTCTGATGTTCATTCATGTTTATTTTGTGCTATAACTAGTAAAGAGGAAGAGATATCGGTTCAAGTGCTGCTTGAACTGAGTAACAGCGATCTGTGTCTCTTTAATGTTCAGATCGCTGTTACTCAGTTCAAGCAGCACTTGAAACGATATCTCTTCCTCTTTACTAGTTATAGCACAAAATAAACATGAATGAACATCATTTGATGGCTGAGACTTTGTTTTATACCTAAAGTAACCTGCTCTGTCTTGTCTGTTGGCGTGTTGTCAGTGTCCTCTTTGCTCTTTGTGTTTTGCGAAGGGTCAATTGACATACTTATTACCATAGCAGGTAAATCAAATGATATTCAAAATTACTGAGCGTTTTAATGTTCTGAGGTTTGGAATCACACTTGCTCATTTTTAAGGACTCATAAAATGGTTTTTATGTAATGCTCAGTAGGCAAGTAAAAGGTTTACACCATTCAGACAATTATATCTCATTAGCCAACGAGATCTCCGATAAAAACCCAGCTTGTTTATATGTGATTAACATCAGTGACTTTCACCGGGTTTAATTTTCCTACAATGCTGAAGCAAATCAGCAATGGCAGATTATCTGGTTACACAAATCCTCTCAGAGCAGTGCGAGTGAAAAAAAAAGCTTGTAAACAACAACAACAACGTGACATTAATGAGAAGACTCACTGAAAATCACTCTAAAACAAAGATTTACTCTTCTCTCTGGATGTCCCGGCTATGCAACTCAAAACACAGAGAGGAAAAACAGGTTGTGTTTGGTGTAATCAGTGTGCAGCTTTCAAACATCACAGAGCTTGTTCGGTCTCTTCTGGTTTGTGGATTCGAGGGTGAAAGCAGAACAGACAAGCGCAGGTGATTAGGTGCATTTCCGCAGCAGAAAACACAGTCCAATTACACAATGTAGCTCTGCATGCTAAAGCGGCAGGACCGCTAGCTGCTGTCCCACTCAAACATCCCGCTTTGATCAAGGGACCAATTATCTTGTCTTCACTCCGCTGCGTAAATTAACTTGTTTGGTGCTTTCAGACGGGAAACAGCTTTCCTTTGCTTCACACGGACACACACACACACACACGCGCACATACTTTGCAGCCTCACTACACCAACCGAAAACTGCTTTTTATCCGGAATGATAAAGAAAGTCAGGAGAGCGTTTGAAAGAAAAAAATATCTCTGGATGGAACATTGCTGAAACAAAAAAAAAGCTTTTCATGACGCCTGAAAACAGTCAGCTAAAGTCAAGCTTTCCGAATGCACGAAAGATGAGACGGAATCAATTAGCTTCAAATGGTGATCCAAAACAACTTCAGCTCGACGTTGACAGGACAAAACCCCACGCTGTCAGACCACAGCAGTCCCTACATGCAATCTGTGCCAATATCTGCAATGCCTTTCAGGGTTACTGGATAATACACATCAAATGAAGCACTACAGGGACTGTCCACTGAAGTATTTTCTACCACAGATTTTTTCCACAGCGATTTAAAAAACACTAAACCAACCAGCTCCAAGAAAAAAACACACTTTTTGAGACAAAAAGAAGATTGTTGGGGGAAAAAAGCAGGTATGCATATTTAAATAGGTACTTATTTACTGTAGGTCTGTCTATGAAACTTTAGTTAAAAAACAATAAAAAGTTCAGTCTCAAATGTTGTCTCAGTTTTTCCCCAACTTTAGGTTGCTTCTAAATGTATCATGGCTCACACATACATCAGTGAACAAATTATTTCTACAATGACGGGGAAAACAACTCATTTTGTATGATGCTGTATCCTAGACCAGTGCTGTAGTGCCCACCGAAACATATAAACATTAATCAATTATTGTCACACTTTTAATTAATCTGCCCTCCACCCCAGTTAACACAGAACGTTCCCCTAATGTTATTTTTTGGTTCTTTTTTTGGGAACCAAATACTTATGTTAGGGGAACGTTCTTTTTTGGTTTTATTTTTATGTAACAATAAAATAACGTTCCCAGAACATTGCTGGGTGGTTACCATAAAAAATAACGTTCTGGGAACCATAAACTAACATTCTGAGAATGTTCTGGGTACCAAAAACTAACGTTATGGGAACCAAAAATTGTTAGCTGGGACCAGACATCAATTAAAGAATGGTGCTCTTCGACGAGACACGCACTGTCCCTTTAAGTCGCTTTCAAAAGGTGCATTCTCTGAATTAACATTTTTTGATGAAGATTCCCAGCCCTGATGTCAAAACCAAATGTCAAACAGCCCCTCAAGCGCTGGAAGTTATTTCTCCTAAAAACAGGGTCACAACCCTCGCCCTCCAAGTCAGTAATGCGACACACATGGGTGTGTGTCCTCATTATACGGTCACGCCGAGAAATTAAAATGATCCGTTTCATTGATTATAGTTAAGAAAAAGCACTAAATCACTGAAAGTCTCTCTCTTATGATGCATTTTGGAGTTTTTTTTGAGGAAAAAACTTTTGGGAAAAAACAGCATCTCAAAACAGTTTGGGAAGATATGAGAGTGAACCTATTCCTTAAATAAAACACACAGTGCTGTTTTGTATATGTAGTATATTCCATTAATTGTGTGAATCATTCACTGAATTCAGTCTAGCTAAATGAATCCGCACCTAAAAAGGCAGAGTTATTCAACCGACAGTGACAAAATTCCCCAAGGCTTGAACAAAGCTCTTTCTGAAGTGTCCTGTGTGTGGCAAACACTTGTGGATGTTAATCAAACGCTGAGAGATCTCCGAGCGGACACTGAACAACACACTCCAGCTGACCTGATTAACATCAGCCTCCTTTCTGCATGGGGAATTTATTCATTTCAATAAAACACACAGCTGAAAATGTGACTAAACGGCTCTCAGACAAGATTCTGAAATACTCATTTCTCCATCGTACTATGGAAACTTGATATTATCTAGCTATCATGAACAAATGATTTATTTTTGCTATAATGCCTGAATAATTATGCATCACATATTTCACTCTATTCGCTAAAAAGAAAACCAACCAACCAACCAACCAACCAAATAAATACATAAATAACATTTAGGATAGTAAAAAAATATAATTGTTTTTAGGACCATAAAGCTTTTTCATAGGTTTTTCACCAGAATAAAGCTAAAATTAAATAAACAAACAAACAAACAAACAAACAAACAAACAAATAAATAAATAAATAAATAAAAATGTATATAATAAAAATAAAACATATAAAACATAGGATCATTAAGCTTTTTCATAAGTTTTTCACCAGAATAAAGCTAAATATAAATAAATAAACAAACAAACAAACAAATAAATAAATAAATACAAATTTATATAATAAAAATAAAACATAAATAAATAAATAAAATAAATAAAAGTCAATAAATCATGGTTATTATACATAACTAAAAATAAAATCATGAAAACATTTTTAAATTAAACAAACATTAACTGAAAAAAATATATAAATAATAAAATATAAAGTTGCCAAAGCAGCATTTCTCATTTTCATTTAGTTTAAGTTGAAAAACTAAAATAACTCAAATAAATACAAAAATAAAAACGTATTAAAAACTATGCAAAAACAAATGACAAAAACACAACAAAATTACTAAAATTGGAACTAAAATAAAAATGCAAACAGAAAATATAAAAATAAATTCTAATTTAAAATATGAACAAACACTACAATACTATGCTGCATTCACACAATATGTCGTAATTACCATAATTTCTTAATCACAACCTGTGATGTTCTACTCGGAGCGGTTCTACACGTCCTCGGAATTATGCGTTTCTATAGCAAAATGAATCTGCTGTTGTCAGGTGGTACAAGTCGGAGCACTCGGAAAATGACCAGTTTACAAGTTATAATGCTG
The DNA here is from genome assembly GCF_951802725.1 of Rutilus rutilus. Lineage (NCBI taxonomy): Eukaryota > Metazoa > Chordata > Actinopteri > Cypriniformes > Leuciscidae > Rutilus > Rutilus rutilus. The sequence continues at coordinate 27,477,398 of NC_140209.1, forward strand.
AGTTTACAGGTGTAAACGGGGTCTAAAACGTGTTGAGCTCGTCCACTTTTAACCACTTCTAGAGGAAGTTGAAAACACATTCGACCGGAGTGCTTTCGTAGTGTAAACGATCACGTGATCAAATGCCTTCGAAAGACCGTCTTCTCTCCATCTCTTCTCCCAAACATTATGGGAAACGCTCTAGCCAGATGGGATTTAAACTGTCAGCAGAGGACCCAAGTTTGGTTTGAGTTGAAAACCATACCAATCACAATGTTCTCTCTCCATTCCTGATTTCTAACACACACTCATTGCGGTCAGCTGGGTTCGTGGCTTTCAGAGCTGAAACTTAAACTGCTCTCCATATGTTTTTCCGTCATCTCCCGGCACGTTCATATGTAAATTGTGTGAGCAATTATTTTGTCCATTAGACAAAACATCTGAAAAACACACACATTTACCCGCCCATAGACCCTCCCCTCGAAGAAATCAGGACAGAAGTGGTTGAAAGTGGACAAAAGAGCAGGCTTCATCTTCTTAATGCAAAACATTTTTCTATATTTATCTATATGATTCTGGGGTGAAAAATAGACATGTTTTTCACAAGCTTCACCCATATGTTTGAGCATATGTGTTTGACTTTATGCAAAAAAAAAAAAAAAAAAAAGGGCAGTTTCCAGGCTGTTCCAAAGCTATTTCTAACACGGTCTTGAGTGTTTTATGTGATTGCTAGGGTGTTTTTTTGTGACAAGCATCCTGCACCCTCGAGTCTCTTAAAAAATGATCGTAATTTTAACGGTAAAAGACTGTAAAAATGCTACAGTGAAAAACTGTTAATTGGTTAACAGAAAGTTTCCGTACTATATACGGTAAATAACTGTGATAGATCTAACGGTACATTTAATGTAATTTTGCTGTAAAATACCGTTAAATTTACAGTTTTTGAAAGTGAAAAAGAACAACTCATTGTATAATTTACAGTGAAAAACCGTAAATTGGCATTCCCACAATTCCCTGTGTGACACTTCACATTTGATGTATTTTTGTTGAAATAACTGTTTCTTCATAGTTTTTTTTTTTCATTTTTTTCTAATCAGTTATGTACATTAGGGTTTTATGTTACATTTAATGTTGTTAAATTAATGTTTATTGCATTTTTTAAATTTCATGTGTTACCATGATGGTGTTTAATGTTTGTGTGAATGACACTATGCAGCTTTTATAGATTAGTATTAACTCTCTTGTGGAAGAGCTGCTTGTGATGAGCTTTGATTTATCATGTGACACTCATCACTGCTGTGATTGGTGGTTATCAGTGTATTACAATGGTACAAAACAGATATTAATAGTTCAATAGGATGGTAAATTCACATTATATCAGATAATAAAATACGGTTTATTACTGTAAATTTTAAGTTAAGTCTGTAAAACCAATAACGTTGCTACCGTATTTTTGACGGTAAAGTTCTGGCAACCACAGCTGCCGGTTTTTTACCGTAAAAATCACGGTTTAATTTTTACAGTGTATGATATTCTGCTCTCTGAATACGGCTCGGCCCCTCCTTCAAAGCAAGTCATCCGTTTGCTCAGTTGTTCATAAAACGAATCGCACACCTCTCCTGAACAGGTTCGATTTCATATTCATCCCAGAACTGCAGCGGGAGGCCTTTACAGCAGCTTTCAGCATCACATTGGCACAGGAACAGCATCTGTCTGTTGCTTTAAGAGCGAGCGCTCACATCCAGGCCGCTTTCTAAATGTAAGTGCCCTACATTGACGGTCTGCAGGGGGAACCAGCCATTTCACAGCTCTCAGCTGGCAATGGGGATCAAACTGCTCTGTGTGGCTTTGCCTCCATCCCGCCAGCCGCCCTTTCAGAAGAGCTCTAGTTTCTGTCCGGAACAGATGGAGGAATCAACTTGCTTTAGTGTCAACACCAAACCAAAACTGACCCTATTTACTTACTTTCTAAACGCACATTCCTGGTCACATCATGCACAATTCATCAGCGCACAGTATTACAGAGGAAAACATTCATCACGGTAGACTTCCATGAAACCAATATAACGAGCTCTGTATCTTCTGAAACAACTTTTATTTACAACATCATATTTTTTTTATCATACCCTAACCTGTATGTAACACCCACTTCTGACAATCCAATCAATTCCTGCAGGATAAAATCTTCTTTCCTGTTTTACTTTATGTCAGATTACAGAAGAAATAGTTAGTGTATGCTTTTTTGTTGTTTATTCTAGATGAATGTATATATATATACACACACACAGAAATACAATATATATACAGTACCATTCAAAAGTTTTGGGTCAGTAAGATTTTTGAAAGAAGTTTCTTCTGGCCGTCTGTCGGAAGCTAGTTATTTTAGTTCATTAAGTTTTAAATATGAATATTTTTCTTGTTTGAGGGTGAGTAAATCATGGGGTGAACTATCCCTTTAACAAAGCAAATCTCTACCGTGAACTGCCAAAATACAGGCAGTAACATGTCCCAGTATAGTTACATGTCCCACCAGAGACAGTAACACACTGTTACACCAAAATAAAGGATGCATATCACTCTGTCCCGGGGCTCTCTGACCACTGTCTGGTTCGTATACCGATTTGGTCAGCTAATAAGGACTGTTAAAAGATGGACTAATGAAGCAGAGCGGGATTTACAAGCCTGCTTCAATTGCAGTAATTAGAGTGTTTTTTAGGCAAGGCAAGTTTATTTATATAGCACATTTCATACACTACGGCAATTCAAAGTGCTTTACATTGAGAGGAATACAAATAATCACAAAATAAAAGCAAGGCTAATTAAAGCAGTTATTCAAAATGCTTTACATAGAAAGGAATTAAAATGTCGCACTATGGCAATTCAAAGTGCTTTGCACAGAAAATAAGCACAAAATAAAACCAAGGGAAATTGAAACAGTTATAAAGGAATGAATTAAAGTATTAAAATAAACTTTGTAAACACCGGTGCATCTTATTTTGCATCTTTCAGTTTCCCCAATTAAGTGGTTTATGTTTCTCTCTTCCCAATTCTCAGTGGCATTTGAGTTCAGTTTAGACTCAAAAGGAAGAATACAGTGCAGTCAGTCGACGTACAGTGGATACTCTGAGATTCTCCCATGATGGTCGGTCTTTTCTGTGGTTTTTCCCTCGGCGCGCCTGTATAACTCTAGACGCTGCTGCCTCCGATCTGGATGAGCTCACATCACATACCATCACACATCAGTTTCTGTGAGGATATGTGCATTTCTACTAGGACATTTTTATCATTCGATAATGATAAACCATGGCTTACAGCAAAAACTCAGACAGCTTGTAAAACCAGGCCAGAAACAGACTAACAAAGGAGATCAGAGTGGCTAAAAGAAGATACTCTGAGAAGCTGAAAAAAACAGTTTTCATCCAGCAATTTGGCGGCTTGAGGAACATCGCCAAGTACAAGACACCACCCCCACGATCTGTGGAGAATCAACAACTGGCCGAGGATCTGAATGTGTTTTACTGCAGGTTTGAAAAGCCCAGACTCTCACTCCACACCCGCTCTTAACTGGACTTCACACATAAGCCGCATTTCCACCGAAATTACCCGGAACAATTTGTCCGAGGAACTTTTTTTTTTTTTACCCCAGACCTGTTGCTTTCTGCGTTTTCACCACGGTCTAAAGTACCTTCAGCGGTCTAAAGTACCTTGAAGATTAGGCAAATTAGTCCGGTGACGTAGGACTGCACCAATCGCAACAGATTTTTGAAATGAAATGCTATGTGGAGTCAACCAATCAAAATGTGGCATGAACTCAACCAATCAGCATGTTCAGTGCTCAAGTCCCACCCCTGAAAGTTCCTGAACTTTGAAAAAGTAGTACCTTGCAAGCAGGGACTTTCTGAGGGGGAAATTTTAACCCGGGACTTCATTTAGACCCTGGTTCCTGCGGTCGAAACACACCGAGTCCCACCTCAAAGTCCCTAGTTCCTGGGAAAAGTTCCTGTGGTGGAAACGCAGCTATACACTAACACCTCCTGCAACCCCCTCCTCCCCCTCCTGCCCCTCCTGCTATTCAACCTGAGCTTAAGGTCAGTGTGGAGGACGTGAGCCGGGTCTTTAAAAAAACAGAAGACTAGGAAAGCTCTAGGCCCAGATGGTGTTTCATCTGCCTGCTTAAAAGCCTGCGCTGACCAACTGGCCCCAATCTTCAACAGATCACTGGATCGCTACATCACTTCAAACGCTCCACCATCATCCCTGTACCCAAGAAACCAAAAAATCATTGAACTAGAGGACTACTGTCTCTGTCAATTCTGTCATGAAGTCATTTGAGAGACTGGTGTTAGCCTACCTGAAGAACATCACTGGAGCCCTGCTGGAGTTTGCATACAGAGCTCTGAAACAGGTCTGTGGATGATGCAATCTACATGGGAATGAAACAATCTACATCCTGAAACATCTCGACAGACCTGGGGACTTGTGCAAGGATCTTATTTGTGGACTTTAGTTTGGCCTTCAATACCTGATCTTGATCATGCCAACCCCAATCTGTCAGTGGATCACCAGCTTTCTGACAGATAGGCAGCAGCTAGTGAGACTGGGAAAACTCTCACTATCAGCACTGGTGCTCCTCAGGGTTGTGTCCTCTCCCTACTACTCTTCTCCCTGTACACAAATGAGTGCACCTTTAAAGACCCCTCAGTGAAGTTTGCAGAACTCCACGACGTTGACGAGTCTGCATACAGACGAGAGGTCGAACAACTGGCTGTCTGGTAACAACCTGGAGTTGAACACGCTCAAAACAGTGGAGATGAGGGTGGACTTTAGGAGGAACATCCCAGCAATTACCTACACTCCCCATCATGGTCAGCACTGTGGCTGTAATGGAGTCATTCAGTTTTCTGGAAACCATCATCTCTCAGGATCTGAAGTGGGACGATCCCATTGTGAAAAAAGCCCAGCAGAGGTTGTGCTGAATTGCCAGTTCTCTCGTTTATTATATACCATCAAGAACCTTAAGATCGTCTAATTCAGGTTTATTGGAGGTTCCCAGCCACAGCCTTTGCAAATCATGCTGCAATATGAAACACACTTCCATCAGATATTAGGGAAGCCAGAACACTTCGTATTTTTAAAAGAAAGTTAAAAACATATCTTTTTTACTCTGGCGTTTCCTTTTTCTTTTCTAAATTACTCTGTAATTTAATGAGTTACTCTGAACTGCAAATTTCCTATTAGAAGTACTAATTTGACTTTTATGTTTGTCCTTCACATGTTTTAGTATTTTATCCTGTGTTGCATTTACATTTTTTCTCATTTGATGTATGTTTTTACTGAATGTGATGTCACTGTTGATATTTGACTATATTATTTTTATGAAAAGCACTTTGAACTGCATTTTATGCCTGAAAAGTGCTATATAAATAACGTTTGTTATTATTATTATACATTTTTTAAAGTTATAGAAAGTTCTAAAACAGTATCTGTTTGATTTTTTTACATTATGAATGTCTTTACTGTCACTTTTGAACAATTTATTGCATCCTTGCTGAATGAAAGTATAAAAAGAATCGTACTAACCCCAAACTTTTGAACGGTAGGTAGCGCAAGTACATAAATACAGGCCTAAACATGCATGTTATGAACATGTAGATAATAACATAATTTATATTCCACAGTGAGGACAGAATAAAGTAATCAGACAGGAGTGTTGGGCTGTGAAGCGGGACTAAGCCCCGATCCAGCCGTGTTATCCGTCATTGGCAGGTCTTGGCGTGATGCGGCTGGGATCCGGGTCTCATTTGCTTGCTTGTAGAGATAAGCACAGATTTAATTGATGTCTTCCTCAATTTGAAAGAAGTAACATCATTCAAAACTGTCTTTATCTCTACGCAGTGATTCCTCCGACAGCCGAGGTGCAGCGTGAGCCGACGTGACGAGGCGTCCTGAAGGAGCTTGAGAAGAGCTGAGATCGTGTTGTGCAAAACACAGCAAAAAAAGGAAACTCAGAGAAGTGTGATATGATTTTCATGCACTTTTTATGTGGCCTCACACTGTACACAAGTTTGTACCTCAGCTAGTGTTTCACATTTCACAAGTGAACTCGAGCGATTTCTATTACTGTCTATGTCAGATCTCTCTCATTCAAGCCGAGAGTCTCTTAAAACGCACGGCACGCAGAGCCGTAAACTCAATCTCGTCCTCCCAACCCCTGCATTTGGAAAAAATGGTCAAAAGATTGCAAAGCGAGTGAATGAAACTCTCGAGCAGCAGGGAATGATAAACTACTTTAATTCTGTGCGGCTTAATCAAAACTTTCCACACTGACACAACAAGCTTCATGTTTGGCTGGAGGCGTGTAATGGCACGAAAATATATAAATGCAAAGTGGATTATTTTCCTGAATTCTCATTGGCCCTAATTTTTGTTTGATTAATTGCTTTGCATGTTTCCTCCCAATTAGGCTTGTGTTTGTGGCACGAGGCTGTGGAGAACAGGCCCGAAATATAAAACAATCTAATGAGGGAGAAATGTCAGGCTTTGTGAAGACGCCGCAAACTGGAAAATTGCACCACAGATCTGTAAATGACTTGGTAATTATGGATTGCCTTTGACTGTGTACTGACATTTCAATGAATAGACTTGAATGCATAATTTTCGTGCTTACATACGGCGGTTGTTTATCCTGTGATGATCACACGAAACCTGTCAAGAACACGTCTGGGTTGTATTACACAGCTCTCAGGAATACTTCATTCTGATTGGTCAATCCTGACACTCTCGGGTCAAATATTTGCCTCTTAATTGTTTTTGAATGAAGTCTCTTTCTCTCACCAAGGCTGCATTTATTGGACCAAAAATACAGATTTTTTTTTTTTAAATTGTGAAAAAGTATTACAGTGGTAACATAAGTGTTTTCAATGTGAATATATATTAAAATGTAATTTATTCCTCTGATCAAAGCTGAATTTTCAGCATCATTACTCCAGTCTTCAGTGTCACATGATCCTTCAGAAATCATTCTAATATGAGGATTTGATGCTCAAGAAACACTTCTGATTATTATCAGTGTTGAAATGTCTTCATATCTTTGTGTGACACATTTTTCAGGATTCTTTGATGAAAAAAAAGTTCAAAAGAACAGCTTTTATTTGAATTTGAAATCTTTTGTAACATTATAAATGTTTTTAATGTCACTTTTGATCAATTTAATGCATTCTCAGGTCAAATTGTAGTTTTTTTTTTTTATATTTTTGAAAGAAGTGTGTTCTGCATTTATTTGATTTTATTTAAATAAAGCCTTTCAAATCAAAAGAAAATGCACTTATAGCATTGATATATGTGCCTCTTTAAATGCCACTGTTTCTAAAAATCTCTCAACCACAGAATAGTAACATGGCGTAAAAGTTTTCATTGACTAAAACTAGACTAAAATGGCCTGACATTTAGTCGACTAAACTTGACTAGACACAAACAGGATAAGGTGACCAAAAAATCCATTCACTCCTTTTTTTTTTATCCTCAAAAAGCCTAAACACTCTCAATAATCAAGCCGTTTGGATTTTCTGAGTAATATGATGATATATTGCTCATGCTCCGCCCACGACCACTGACGGACTGTCCCGTATTAGCATATTTCCCGTATTAGCATATTTCCCGCCCTCAGCCATTTACGTGTCTTGTGTCGACACCCCGCATGGAAGAGAGGGGTGGGGTGAGCAGTTGCTCATTATCATTTAAAGAGACATGCACCGAAACGGGTCGCTGTAAACAGAGCTGTTTTTGAGGAGGTAAAAGGGTGTTGTTTTACACAACCATTGAGGAATTTTAACCAAAGAATGTTGCAAACTTTACACGAAGACCCTAAAGAATCATACCAACTTGTGGAAAATGGGCATCTGATGACCCCTTTAAGGGATCAAATGATTGACTACAGGGGGACTTTAAGCTTATTTGCGGAGGACGAAATCCAGCGGGAACTGTAAAGTCGCGTGCAGTCCTGCATCATCGACTAAATTCCCTAATCTTCACGATACTTTAGACCGCGATGGAAACGCGGTCTAAAGTATTTTTTTCTGTGGGGAAAAAAGTTCCTGGGACAAATTATTCCGGGTAATTTCGGTGGAAAGCGGCTATTGAGATCTCTCTGACCTTGAATGTAAAGCAGCATTACGTTTATGAACATCAGCTGTAATTGATTGCTTGGGAAATTCTTCTAAAAGCACTTCCCAATAGTTTGCCAAACATAAAAGCTTTTTTAAAAAGCCCCTCACATTCCTGCATGACCTTCCCGTTACGTGCCTTTCCAAAAACAGGTTTTTAAACAAGCAGGTTATGGGTCCGGCGATTTATTCGGCGATCAAGTGTCTCCACACACAGACGGAGGAATGGAGCCAATTAACTCTGGCATGGGAACGTTTGTGAAATCTGTGACTGGCAGAAGCGTCCGGCGAGCGTCTCCGGGCATTTATTACGAGGCGTTTGATTTATGCGGCACTATCAGGCTCCCCAGAGTGTGTGTGTGTGTTTCCCCGGCCTCTCAAACACACGCCGTGATGGACCGGGAGTCTTATTGATTATCTGCCCGTATCAGCGCAGACGCCCATAGAGATGAGAGACTCTTAGCGCTTCCCAAACACACACACAAGCACTCCAGCACTGGTAATAGCAGGCATTAATTACAGCCTGGTGACAGCAGACAAAGACTTTAGTCTGAGAATGTGCCACTAAAGCACCTTTATTAGCATATTGAGGGAAATAATTGGCACCTTGCAACTGTGGAGAGGCGATGGGCGCAGCGGCTTAATGCGGTTAACAAGCAGTGTGCTTTGTTTATAATAATACATTTTTATAATATTATTATAAAAATGATAATTATTATAACTTTATTTTTTAAGGAATATCACACCATTTTTCTTTTGTGTTTTAATTAATGTTGTGCAGCACTCTGGTTGCAAAGGAATTGTCATTTGATTATATTATAAAAGATTAATTTCATTGTTAATGTTAGGTATAGCCTGGCTAACGTCAGACCTCGTCTCATTGAGACGTGGTCTGGGAACCACATGTTCATTTTCTCGTATTTGAGGCGTGGTTTACGAATGCCCAGAGCCGTTTATTGGGCGCTACGAATGTCTATCAAATGCGCCTGTACGTAGCTCATAGCCAATCGCTTCAATTATACCAGATGACGTATGTAGAGCGACAGAAATTCGACGAGGAAGAAGACGATGGGTCAGAGATTTATGTGTACATGATGGGGGGGTGGTGGACCCATATAGGGTCCAATAATGTAAAACAATGAATAATTAATTAAATGGTTAAAAATGTATGAATTTAATTAACTATATATATTTCAATAATCAAAAACCATGAATAATTAATGAAATGGTTAAAAATGTATGAGTTTAATTAATTATGCATGGTTTTTGATTGTTAAAATATAATTAAATAATTAAAATGACAGAATTTCTGAAAAGTAAAACATTTCATAGGGTGTTATTTATGTAAAAAAAATAAAATATTTTTACGGTTTTATGAATTTAATTGATTAGACATCACTAAAAGTAATCAAAGCATTAAACCGGAATACAGGAAAAACTTTAACTGAAAAACAAGATTTCTGAAGAAATAAAATAGTAAAAATTGGAATTTGGGGAAAAAAATAAAAAGAATAAATAAATATAAAAAATAAAATTATTGTTAAATTGTATTAGTTTCAAGATTTCAATTAATTACACATCTACATAGACTAAAATGTAATGTAACCATTAAAACAGTATACAAAAAAAAAAAAAAAAAAAACAGAATCCAGAAAAATTCAGAAGAATCCAGAAGAATCCAGGTTAAATTTTTCACGAAGATAATGCAATGTGTTTATTAAACATAAAGATAAGAACCGCCCACCATTGTTTTTTTATACCAAAATGCTTAATATAATATGAAAAGTTGGCATTTTTAACAGTGGTTTTAACCGCTCCCGCTCCCTTCCACTAGATGGGGCGTGACGTCATAAGAGGAACTCACTAGTAGAGTTACCGGCATAGTCAATAGTACGCTAGCAGCTAAATGTAATTACTCATGCATTAAGTATGGTACTCTTAGATGCCTTACATACCTACAGAAAAGTTATTTGTATGTTTTATTTGATAAAAAAATTATGGATAAAATAACTCAACTGTAAACATACTCGTGTGTGCTGACTTCAAGGGGACCGTGATCCTGCCTGAAATGAGAATAAGCTATTCGCAAAACAAACGGGTTCAGGCACCGGGTTCAGGCACGTCAGATCAGCCGGTCGCAGGTCGAGCTGTTCCACTAAACTCCAAAACGCGTTCACCTCACGGCAGCACAAACTCTCCACTGCTGATTCAATTGGGTGGCATAGCCCACACAAACACAGCGATGGGGACATCGATCTCTCTTTTTCTTTTCTGACAAAAAACATCGCTAATTAAATCGTGAGAAATTGACAAAGCGTGGATTGAGGAAGGGTTTTACATGGCGTTTGAGGCGTCGATGAGACTAGCGATTGGTGCCTGTGCAGTGTGTGCATCTCTACAGCTCTGATTTGGACTGACACCATGTAAGTAAATAACGTCTTCAGTCGTTGTCCCTCCTTGCTATTCTACATGACGGCAAGATTTTGAAAAGACTGGCTTGTTCCCTTATATTATCCGGGTTAAGTTTGCATCAGGCTAGCCTAGACTAGCTCTAACGTAGCTACTCACCAGGACACCTGGCCAACCCTCCACTCATTCTCCTCACACCAAGCATTAATAACTCTTTGAGTGCCATGGGTCCTGGCAATTTCCTCCCCTCTCTCACGCCTGACCGGTTAAAAATTGTAGGGCTGTGGTCCAAAAAGAATTTGATGGTTTCCCACATCCTCAGTCGTTCTCCAAATAGCCATGATACAGTAGGAATCTAGCAGAGCATGGGTTGCGAGTTCCTCTTATGACGTCCTCACCCAGTTACTGAAAAAACACGCTACCTTTGAAGAAACCCCAATAAATGTTATTTTAACGCATTTTAAGACAGAAATAATTAAATATATACATATAGAGCACTTTAATTTACACATTAATTGGCTGTGGTGGTTAACCTGCAACTTACACTTTAAACAATGACATCAGTCATTCAGACAAGTGTTTGCCAAAATAAAAGCAAATCGTGATGTTCCTTAAACAAACAATGACAGCTGCTGGGCGGTCTGTGCTAAAACAGATGTGTGTGAAACGTGTCAGTTTGTGTGCAGACGAACAGCTTTAACTGCATAAAACCGCAATCAGGCGCTAAACGCTTAATTAGCCCCCAGCGGACGCTCGGATACACAAACAAACACCAGCGTTTGATTTAAGGTGCCTTGCACACTCCAGCAAGGGCTTTGATGTGGGAATAGACACATTCATGATTGCATGTGGTACTGAAAAAAACGATAATTATGCATAATCATCAATAATGATAAAATAAATAATTCTAGTTCCACATGCTGATTGATCAAGCCAGCGTTCCAGCTGTGCAAATATACAGGATATCAAACCAGCTGTGGTGCGAAACACCTGTTAAGTCACCTCAATACAAAATGTATTTGAATAAAATGCAGCTGTATGGCAGTGGACGTATTAGAAGCGTCACAAAAACTTTTCTTTTAACTTTTGCTCCAAGATGCTTGAAACTTTTACATATTATGCCCTATTATGCCCTTTTACAAAGTCTCAATTTTGAATGTTCAAAAACACATGATTTTGCAGCTCCTCTCTTCCCAGTCTGTCAGTAACGCTCTGTTTAGTCAACCTTCTAACTTCAACGTACAAATTCTACGAGGTGGCTAATTCGTACAAATTCATACGACCTCACTCGTACAAATATTTTTTTTTTGCAAAATCGTACATATTTTACGAATTGCCCAATTCGTATGAATTCATACGAATGACCTACCCCTGACCCCGCCCCTAAACCTACCCATCACGTGGGTTTAGACAAATCGTACAAATTCGTACGAGTGAGGTCGTACGAATTCGTACGAATTAGCCAACTTTTTATCATTCGTACGAATTCGTACGAATTGGTCGTGAGATAGTGTTGGTTTAGATCCTGTCTCTATGAAGCCCCTCCTTCTGAAAAGCTCAATGTGCTCTGATTGGTCGGCTGGACCAGTGTGTTGTGATCGGTCAACTGTTTCAAACATGTTTGGGAAATGTTACACCCCTAATTACCATAAGTTTCAACACTATACTAACTAACTCAACCAGGCCCCGCCCCTTTATTCTGCATACTAATTATTTAAATGAGGAATTTTGTGACGTGTTTTTTCCAGGAAGAAAACTCAAGACTACAATGGAGGCGTTTCATGGAGTTCAGAAACAGTGACACGGATATCGAGAATAACTCCCATTTTGTAACTTTGCAAACATTTTTCATGCTCAAACAGCAACATTACACACTAAAGAAAGCTGAACATAAAAAAAGCAAAGTTCTAGAAAATCAAATCAATATTTGGTTTACCTTTAGAACAGCATGTGCCTCGTTTTTATGGTGGTTTGCAGGTGTTTCTTCTATGCATTTATGATTTAGTCTGAATTGCTTCTGTCTCTTCATGCAATCCCATACGGACTCGATGGCGGTGAGATCAGATCTCTGAGTGTGTCACATGACTCTTTTGCAAAGGGAATGTTTGGAAATCTAACACTCATATATTCTAAAGGCAAAGAAATGCAAAAGATAAAAATGTCCTGACTGACGCCGTCATAAATGAACAATAAATCCCCCAAAAACCCAAATAAGAATAGGAAAACTCCTTGGTATTTAAAAAAAAACACATTTGAAAGATATTTTCCATAAAATCACATTAAAGGACTCATTAAACCTTTTATTTCTTTCCCTGTGGTTTGGTTCTAATATTAGTCAATACTTTTACAATATGCTTCCATATAACAATAAACACTTTTATTTCAAAAGATCCAAAAGAAGGTTTTGGGTTCTCATGATAAAAGTGAGGATATTTTTGAGGGACTGACGTGAGCAGAGTGTCTGTGAGAGACGTTTAATTCAGAAAGTCAATCTCCATTTACTGATCGTCCACTCGAGCTCATGATACAGAGACGCGACAGGAGTCAAAGAGCCAGAAAATGAGAAACGCTCTGAAAGCGATGACGCGTGACACAGATACACGCAGGTTTAGGAAGCGGAGAGGAGGACGCTGCTAATGTTTGGAAAGAAACATGGATTTATGATGCTACCCAATAAATGAACAATCGCATCACCCTAGCAACACCCTAGCAACCACCCTGGCAACACCTTAGTAACCACCTATCAGAACATTCTAACAACTGCCCAGCAATGTCCATCCAGAATATCTTAAAAGGAAAAGTTCACCCCGAATTAAATTTTTTGGTTAAACTACAACTTTAAAAGTTGGAAACATCTGAAAACACATCAGCCACCACTTGGCAACACCCTAGTAACCACACATAACACTATGACGATTACCTGACAGCTGCCTATCAATCGGCCAGAACACATCAGCAACATGCAGCACTCAACAACAATATCTTTTACTTACTCAGATTTATACCTAAAAGTCTGTTCACTCCAAGGACGATAACTATAACAATAACATTTTAATAATAGTTCTAATGTTAGAAGAGGGAAGTCAACACTAAAGCTATATCGACGCAGACTATCACAACTATTTTTTTTTTCAGCTGATGAACAATAAAAACACTGACAGCCAATCAGAATCCACCTGACTCTAAAGAGCTCAAGCATTTAAAGCGACAGATATAGTTATAGTTATCTATAAAGTTCTTGGTGTGAACGGGTCTTAACACTCAACATTTTGACTAGCAACATCACAAAAAAATTCTAAATATTTCAGTAACATTTTTGTTTAGCAATATATTTGACAGTCTCATAATTATAAAAAAAAAATATATATTTTTCATTAAACATGGTAATGAAAAATAATACAACAACAGTATATTTACAACAAATATTTTGTTGCTTGGTAACATTTTTCTTTAGCAATATATTTAACTCTTTCCCCGCCATTAATGGAAATGTTCGGCTTTTTGTGTTTTCACTGTAATACGGTAGGGGGCGCTATTACACATCTTCAGAAAGAGTACTGAATCTCCTGATCAAAACACAGGCGAAGAAGAAGCAGAAACAAGCAATAAAAGCATTGCTTATGCACGTTGTAGTCTCCGTTTTGTGTTCAAAATGTTGCTTTTTTTATGAAACTTACCAACATTCAAGTGCTGGTAAAATAAAAAAAAATGCATGAAGCTAGAATAAAATGTTTGTTTGTTTAAAAGCAGATGCTCTGTTCTTTTTTTTTATATATATATGGATGTTGAGATTTTCATACAACAAAATATTCTGGGGTTTTACTATCAAAAACGCTGGTGGTGGCAGGCAATTAAAACAAATGCTGGCGGGGAAAGAGTTAATTAGGGTTAGAGTCAAATATTTCAAATAGTCTCAGAAAAATACATTTATAAGTTTCATTAAACATTATTTTCTTTTTAAATTACAATATATTTACAAATTTACAAATTTGTGTTTTCAATTTACAGCAATAGTGATAATACTCGCATACAAATTCACACTAAAATCGACACTTTTTTCCATTCAAACTGATGCTTCCAAACTTCATGCAGATCATCATACAAACTCTTTTATTTCAAAACAGAGGAAAGAAACCCTTGTTTGCACGACACGCGAGCGAGAACCCAGATCTGAGATGAATCGATGAACCCCTCGCTCTCTCTGTGTGATATGCAGTTCATTTGACCAGGACTCAAACACCTTCACCGGACTCAGCGTGAAGCTCAGGCCACGACTCACGACACACAGATATCAGGGCCAGAGCACACAACAGCAGCGCTCTGAAACGCGTGTCCCTGATAAAGCCCGGGATTTCAGTCTGGGCTCAGGAGGGACGTCGTGTGGTGAATGGTAATACATTTTATCTGTGCTTTTCAGAAACAAACATCTCAGAGGCAAAGCTGAACTTCTGCAATCTCCAAGACACGTTCAAACGTGGAACGACAGCAAAGCACCCGTTTAAAACACTCCACTGAAGCAGAAAAATCACAAATGAGATCTCTTTAATAATTCAACTGCTTCTCAGACACCAATAAGATTGAATGGAAGGAAAATGGAGATGTCTACTGAGAAGAAGACAGCAGTAATCCAATATTTCTCTCTACTAGAGTTTTAGATGAGATCTCACACTGTATTTGCCAAGATGGTGGAATCTGTAATCAAAAGTCTCAACAAACTTTCCTCATGTCAACCAAACAAGTTCTCCTGATATCTGATATCCCACATTACTGCCAAAAATTGTCTCTCTCGTTCGTTCGTTCGTTCGTTCCTTCCTTCCTTCCTTCCTTCCTTCCTTCCTTCCTTCCTTCCTTCCTTCCTTCCTTCCTTCCTTCCTTCCTTCCTTCCTTCCTTCCTTCCTTCCTTCCTTCCTATCTTCCTTCCTTCCTTCCTATTTTCCTTCCTTCCTTCCTTCCTTCCTTCCTTCCTTCCTTCCTTCCTTCCTTCCTTCCTTCCTTCCTTCCTTCCTTCCTTCCTTCCTTCCTATCTATCTTCCTTCCTTCCTATCTTCCTTCCTTCCTTCCTTCCTTCCTTCCTTCCTTCCTTCCTTCCTTCCTTCCTTCCTTCCTTCCTTCCTTCCTTCCTTCCTTCCTTCCTTCCTTCCTTCCTTCCTTCCTTCCTTCCTTCCATAAATACATTTCATAAATAAATAAATGTAGAGAAAGACACAAATTAGACAATTTTATTACAGTAATGTAGACAGCATGACTTTTTATCAGAATAAATATTTATAAATATTCATAATCAATTATTCATTTATAGTCTGATATTAGAACCAAACGTTACAAAAGTAGTTATTACTAGTTCAAGTAGTTTAACTATTACAAAAACCCCCTATACAATATCTTTCAATGTTTCCAAATGTATGTATATACATATATATATACACAGCATATATAAAAAATATATAATAAAATAATATATATATATATATATATATATATATATATATTATATTATATGTAAATATATCAAAATATTCTCTATCTATCTATCTATCTATCTATACTGTAAAAAAGAATACATTGATTTTATTGATATCTAATTAATAAAAATGAGGCAACAGATTACAAGCAATATTATTAATTAAATTTAACAAATTAGAATTGAGTAATAATTAATCAAATGAATTCCTTAAAAGTTAACCATTTAAAATGAGTAAAATGTACAAAATATATTTTATTGCCAACATTGAAGACACCTGGTGTTAACAAGCAGAATCACTGAAGGAGAAAACCATAATTAAAGTCACCATTATGGAGATCAGTGTTTGCTTTAGTTGGGCTCTTGACCTTAAATTATTAACTTTAAGTTTTGTTCGGCTGCTGTACATGAGTTATAACAGCCAGATGAACAAAGAGAAAAGGTGATGTAATGGCGTTGGTTGTGTTTTAACATAATCATTATTTCACAATCATTTGACCTGAATCACTGAACTCATAGAGTCCAATTTATGAGTTAGGTGAACTATATTAATTATAGCAGCACTGGCCTTGTACGGCATAATATTTTTTAACTTTTACAATGTAAGGCAACTAATTTCTAAAAAGTTTCTCTTACATAAAAAGGAGACACACAGACATCAATAATCAGCCTGTGAATCTCAACAATGGTGACATTTATAAAGCATGTTGCAGTGCATTCTGGGTTCCACCAATCAAAACTCATTCATGGCTCCCATCATGCATTGCTGCATGAATAAATAATGAGCTTATGTTCAGAGGTGATCTGTTTGTCACCATTGCTGAGATTCATACGCAAAATTTTGATTTGTGTTTGTGCCTAAAAAAAAAACTATAAAAAAAACCCATATATTTATTTATTTTTTATTATTGATTTGATCATTTGGATTTCATTGAAAAGGAAAAAAAATATTATACTGCTGTAATTAATAAAGTTAACTCATAAATTGGACTCTATATGAGGTTCAGTGATTCAGGTCTAATGATTGTGAAATAATGATTATGTTAAATCACAACCAACACCATCAGATCATCTTTTCTCTTTGTTCATCTGGCTGTTATAACTCATGTACAGCAGCCGAACAAAACTTAAAGTTAATAATTTAAGGTCAAGAGCCCAACTAAAACACACACTGATCTCCACAATGGTGACTTTAATTATGGTTTTCTCCTTCAGTGATTCTGCTTGTTAACACCAGGTGTCTTCAATGTTGGCAATAAAAGATATTTTGTACATTTTACTCATTTTAAATGGTTAACTTTTAAGGAATTCATTTGATTAATTATTACTCAATTCTAATTTGTTAAATTTAATTAATAATATTGCTTGTAATCTGTTGCCTCATTTTTATTAATTAGATATTAATAAAATCAATGTATTCTTTTTTACAGTGTATCTATCTATCTATCTATCTATCTATCTATCTATCTATCTATCTATCTATCTATCTATCTATCTATCTGTCTGTCTGTCTGTCTGTCTGTCAGTCTAGATATAGATAGATCTAAATATAAATAAATTCTAAATACAAATTATATTCTTTAAACATAAATATAATTCACCTTTCAATAAAAAGATGTCTGCAAGTCTTTAATAAGGATTATTTTTGTTATTTAAACCCAATATAACCAAGAACTCCCTCAAGTCTCCTGAGCTGTGAAAGAAAATCTCTGAGCAGTAAAAGTTGAAATACACCACACACACACACACATCTATACGGGTCAGAATAATCTGCAATGCAGAGGCTCTGAACTAGAATCCCGAAACGCCGATACTGGGGCAACTTTACACACGTCTGAAGGGTAAATACACCTGCATAACTGCACAGGTTAGCATGCGCAGGTGGCATCGGATAGCAGCGCGTTCCAGTTAAACACAACCGAGTGATGATTTACTTCCAAATGAGAGCATACGACAGAATAAACTCACACACCTGCCGGAGAGAAACATTAACGACAAGACTGACTCTTCATTCATGAGAAGTGCTTTGTGTTTTATGTTCAGCTTGACAAAGTCATAAACATCACTTCCCACAATCAAATTCCTTTGGTGAAACCCTGTCATTACCGAACGGACGATATTGTGTGATTATAATCAGCTCGCCGCATGTTAGCGCACATCCTAATGAACACACAAGTGTGATGGCACGACCTCCCGGAGCAAAGCTTTTCTCCTTCACTTAAATGCTTCAGGCTGTTAGACTGCAGCCTTTCTAACACCAGAAACACAGGCGACACGATAACAACCTCATTACTTGAGACCTTGAGCTTTCGCTGGAGAAGATGGGATGTAAATCAAGCATTTATCGCCTGTAATCTCTCTGAAAGTTGAAGAGGGTGAACGTGAGATTCAGCGTGAGCCACAGCTGCTCTATATATGATATAATACGCTCTTCTCTTCTAGATGCGGAGATTTGACGGCTATTGAAGTGCGTGTCGCTGCTTTAGGCTTCTTAGACTCTTTGAGGTTGTGTTTAGATGATGATGAAATCGAGAAGGACACTAACGGGGGGAAAACATGCACATCAACTCTCGTTTGTGGTCTAATAAATTGCATTGCAATAAAATCAGCTTTGATTGTCCAGTGACAGGAGCTATTTTTCATGTTTTCATGACTAACAGGGAGTGCAAGTGTCTTTTTCAAGGGCACTACATTTTATATGCACACACAGCTCCCACGAGTGTTTATGGGTACTTGAAAAGCCCATAGCAACACCCTGGCAAACTGACTCCTAGTAACTTATTATTAATGTATTTTTATACGTGTCAAAAATTTATATGAAGGATATCAAAACTTGCATATATATGAAGGAATAGATTTGAATCATAACTAAAGACCAGAATAACACCTTAGCAACCGCATAGCAACACCTTGGAAACCTAACAACATTCTACTAAAAAATGTTTGCAATCTATATTTATACATGTAAAAAAATTATATATATTTGTATGTCAAAAATTCAATATATTTGAAGGATGGATTGGAATCATAACTAAATACCATACCATAGAGATGCCTTAGCAACCACATAGCAACACACTGGCAACCTGACAACATCCTATTAAAGTTTTTTGCAATCTATTTTATACATGTCAAAAAATTACATATATTTGAAGGATGCCAACTTATTTTTAAATATTTGAAGGATGGATTTGAATAACAACTAAAGAGTAAAATACCATAGAGACACCTTAGCAAACACATAGCAACACCTTGGCAACTGGACAACATCCTATTAACTTTTTTTGCAATCTATTCTTATACATGTCAAAATATATATATATATTTGAAGGATGGATTTGGACCATAACTAAAGAACAGAATACCACAGAGACACCTTAGCAACCACATAGCAACACCTTGGCAACATCACAACATCATTTAAGATATTTTAGTAACTTTTTTAGGGATATGTTTTAATATCAGAAAAATACACCAAATGCTTAAATTATAGTAATAACTTGAAATGTGAGAATTTTACATAAAAAGCTGGTTAAAGTACGACAGTGACATTTGAAGGACAGACCAGAACCACATCCAAAGAACAGAATATAGTATCACACCTTAGCAACCGCATAGCAACACCTTGGCAACCTGACAACATCCTACCATCATGAATGGGCAAACATCACTCACATATTCTTCATAGAGTATCTAGTTTTCATATGCGCGTCTGACTTGCATGTTTAATGTAAGCACACACAAGCTTTGGTGAATGGATCCGCGTTGGTTTACAGTTAAACTCCCGGCCCGATCACAAACGGGCATCTCTAATTGCAGTCAAGCATTGCAGTAAACCTCTCCTCCCACTCTTGACCGTCACGTCACATTTAACGTCCCGCCGAGAGGGGTGCAAAAGACCCCCGCCGCCCCCAGGGGCCTGAGTCGGCACAGTTCACCCTGCTAAATTGGATTTTAAATGCAGATAATTGTTGCTCGAGTGAGAATGGAGCGATTTCCAAAGATGCATCGTCCACACAAACACTAGACAGTGATTCATGATCATCTTGTAGGGGTTTGCAATTAACCGAAGGTGGTCCTGGTGGAGAAACAGCACTGTAAACCACTGTGTACTTTAGTTAATGCGCTCTACTTTCAGCATTTGGTACGTTGTTGCCATTAGAAAGGCAAGCAATAAACATGGTAGATCACAAATAAGAGAATTGTGCCTCTCATCATATTAATGTGTACTATTACAGCACTACACAAGGAAAAGTGCAGCATTGCAGAGAAAACGTATTGCATTCATAAGAACAAAGTCCGAATTTCTTTGTACTTTAAAACAAGGCTGCTTTTCCAGTTTTGCATTTGGAAGATATGAAAGTGAATATATTAGACATGCCATAATCTTTCCCTAACAGAACTTATTCAAATCTCTTAAACGAATCCGTTCTTATGGCTGAAAGGCAGGATTTGAGCAGGTTTTACTCCTGAAGGTGTTTAAGGTGCCAAGACTCAGAGCAGTTGAGAACGTAACCTTGATATTCGCAAAAGAGGAATCTCTGCAATATTACCGATCAATAACGTTGGCTCTCTGACTTGAGATCGATCCCAGTGCGTTTCTACAGACAAGGGCTACTATAAAAGCAACTACATATTTTCCAGATTACTGGCCCTGAGAGAGAGAGAGAGAGAGAGAGAAATCTGCACTTGCTTTGATGGAATTTATTGGCTGAATAAGGCATTTTGCATTTAGTGAACAAACAAATGAAAATGGACAAACCAAAGTAATGTTATTTAGTCTCAACAACACTTTCTTACAGTGTACAGCTTTCTGACACACAAAAACGAGGGAGTGGAGAGGAAATCTACTGCTAGAGCTGTTTATTTAACACTCGACCTCATTTATTTGGCCTGAACAGTGAGTTCAGCGTTGCTGTATTGCTCTCTTTCTGAGAGACCAACCTGTCTGTTTATGGGATATTTTACAGCACTGTTAATCTGCTAACAGAGATCTACCAGTGTTATGCTATTTAAAGACACTGTCAACTCTTTTCTTTCACTCTAAAAAATCTTGGGTCATTTTTTTTTCAGTATTTGGGTAGATTTTGTGTTACCCAGCTCCTGGGTTAGACGTAACAACCCAGTGTTTGGGTAGTTTTCTTGTGTTACCCAGATCCTGAGTCAGATGTAACAACCCAATGTTTGGGTAATTTTTGTGTTACCCAGATCCTGGATCAGACGTAACAACCCAGTGTTTAGGTAGTTTTCTTGTGTTACCCAGATCCTGAGTCAGATGTAACAACCCAATGTTTGGGTAATTTTTGTGTTACCCAGATCTTGGATCAGACGTAACAACCCAGTGTTTGGGTAGTTTTTGTTACCCAGATCTTGGATCAGATGTAACAACCCAGTGTTTAGGTAGTTTTCTTGTGTTACCCAGATCCTGAGTCAGATGTAACAACCCAGTGTTTGGGTAATTTTTGTGTTACCCAGATCCTGGATCAGACGTAACAACCTAGTGCGGGGTAGTTTTCTTGTGTTACCCAGATCCTGGATCAGACGTAACAACCCAGTGCGGGGTAGTTTTCTTGTGTTACCCAGATCCTGAGTCAGATGTAACAACCCAATGTTTGGGTAA
Organism: Rutilus rutilus; assembly: GCF_951802725.1. Taxonomy (NCBI): domain Eukaryota; kingdom Metazoa; phylum Chordata; class Actinopteri; order Cypriniformes; family Leuciscidae; genus Rutilus; species Rutilus rutilus. The sequence continues at coordinate 27,499,029 of NC_140209.1, forward strand.
TTTTTGAGTTACCCAGATCTTGGATCAGACGTAACAACCCAGTGCGGGGTAGTTTTCTTGTGTTACCCAGATCCTGGATCAGATACAACAACCCAATGTTTGGGTAGTTTTTGTGTAACCCAGAACCTGGGTCAGATGTAACAATCCAGCGCTGTTACGGTGGAAACAGGACAACAGAGACTAGTCGATTACACTTGAATTACTTATAAATGTTACATTTTTACTTCTAATATTTGTTAACCCCTTCTCAGTCACCCCCAATTTTGGCAAGTGCTGCATACATGAAATGCCCAAAATAAAAAGGTTACTGCTCATAAGTAATTCTGAATAGAAACATAACACACATACATTTAGAAAGCCAACACTTGAGAGTTTATAGTTCAAGACTCAAAATTAACCAGACTGTTATTAATATTGAGATATATAAGCTCAAACATATTTTGAACTAAAATAATCTGGGATCACCAGTGATCCCTGACTGGTAAGGGGTTTTAAACGAGATTAAATGTTGGCAATATGTATTAACAATTATATAAAATATAGGCTACTATACTGTAAAATATGATTGAAAATAAAGGAATTATCATGCAAGCCAGTGGTTGTATCAATTATTTTTAAAAAGTTTAGAGGATTTAAGTTAATCCGTAGACATTAATTCATGTATGAAGTAAAAAAAAAAGAAAAAAAAAGAAGCTAGTATTATAGTAAAAATGAATGCTGGGTTAAATCAACCCATTATTCTGGGTTAAATAAACAACCCAAAATGTGTTCTGTCCTACTCAGCCCTTCGATTGAAAACATCCCAAATTGGGTTGAACAGTGTTTTTTAAAGTGTTCATTGAGTGTGTCTTTCAGCTGGGGTTTCATTGAGATGGGCGATGCAGGTTTATATCTGTTCCCGTTTGACGAACGACACAATATAAAGCATGAGCTGTGATAAAAGATCTGGAAGATATTGGACCTTGTGTGAGATTAATGTCAAACTTATTTTGGAGCTCCCGAGCGCTCAGAGAAGTTCGGATGAAACGGCTCTCGGTAGGGCCATTACCACATCCCGCCAGGATGAAGTATTTCTGGATTTGGGTTATTCCACTCCTCCAACATTAATTTAATGTAGCTTTCCTTCTATTCTGTTAACATTGACACAGTATTTCATTTCTATTACCTTTCTGTCAGAGATAAATTCAATCAATGGAGGATTTTTGTCCTTGAAATATTGCAATTTTCTGAGATGTCTTTCTTTACGAGAAATAAAAACAGAAACACAGGAGAGCACATTGTTGACATAAAGAGCGAGTATAGAGTGATAAATATTGATCATGATTATGTGTCATTGAGAACTAAATAGAGAATTCTTTCTAAAATCGAATTGAATTCCGTAATTCGAATTGAATTTGAATTTAGGGTAGCAAACTGGATTTATGAAATTCTTAAGAAAATACCTCTTAACTGCATTTTTCTTTTTATTAACAATTTATTTGGATGGTTCTACTAACTATAAGTAACTTTGCAACTACATGTCAACTAACTCTCATTAGAGTATTAGTAAACTGTCTGCTTAATATCTGATAACACTTTATTTGGTGTTATTTTGTCCTATTAGGATATTATACAGTCAGACAACATCATAGACTGCCGTTTTATTCTTTACTAAGCTAAAAAATGTTTTATAAAATTATATTATAAAAATAAAAGATAAGATATAATATCTGAATTAAGAATTGCACTTAATGAACTTAGAATGTCTTAATTATTCTTTTCTTAGAATATTTTTCAATCTGGCCCCAGGATGCAGAATTACAATTTGAATGTGAATGTAAGGAAGTAGAACTGAAATTTAATGAAATTCTAAGAAGTTACACTTATTTTTAACTTAATAAAAAGTTTGTCAAGGTAAAGTTATTACTGGTTTTACTGTATTTACGCACACATTGGCAATATAATCACTTTTTTGTAATTAATTATAGTAATTTCTGTAGTTTACTCACCAGACTGACACACACGCATTCACACACAGTCACACACACACACACACACACAGTCACACACACACACACTCTTGTACATCTATCTTTATGAGGACATTCATTGACACAATGCAATCTCTAGCCGCTTACCCTAACCTTACCCATCACAACTAAGTGCCTAACCCGAACCCTGACCCTAAACCGACCCTTAACCTAATTATAACCTTATCCCTAAAACCAAGTCTTGACCCTCAAACAGGCCTTTAAAGGGCTCTCAGAAAGTGAGGACCGGCCAAAACGTCCTCACTTTACTCTCTATGTCCTCACTCCAATGGTCTAAAACTCAAACTGGTCCTCACAAAGATAGTTGTACCCACACACACACACGCACACACACAGTCTCTCACATAGCGAGTTTCATAGAAACTTCTCTACCCTTTTCCACCAACAAGAACCGGGTGCTGGTTCAGAGCTAGAGCTATTGCCAGTTCGGAGTTGGTTCGACTGACGAGCTTACTAAGAACCGGTTTGCGTTTCCACCGGCCAGAGAGCCACAACAGAGCTATATCTTACGTCACTGCATACGTATCATGTTGCTCAGCAACGCGCGTGCGGCAGCGCCAAACACAAACACACCAGACTTGTTCGAGTCATGCATCGGCTTCTCGCAGAACGATCAGCACATGAAATCAAAGCACTGCGAAAGCGATCAAAAAGCACAAGGAGTCGTATGATCTCCAAACACTCCCGCAGCTCTGATCGGTCCACGCTGCTCCGATGCATCTCGAACAAGGCATCAACAATAATAGACGTTGCGTTACTATGGATGCTCATGGGTTTGCGAAAATAAATCGGCATCCAAACACGGCGAATCCAACGCGTTCGTGCAGCTCGCCGTAACTTACATAGACGGATATTATAATCGAGCTGCTATTAGCTCGACTAGCTGCTATTTAAAAATGGCGGTCACAAGTTTCTCTTCAGTCTTGTTGGCCACGGTAACCCCGCCCCCAGCCTCTGACGCAAGCGGTTCTTTCTTGGCTCCGTTCTAGACCCTGCAATGATTTGGTGCTACTTAAGAACCAGTTTTACTGGTTCGGAGCTGGTGCTTTGGCGGTGGAAAAACAAAGAACCGATTTGAAACTAGGCTCTGGCTCCGAACCAGCACCAGCTCTGCCTTGGTGGAAAAGGGGTATCAGTAAACAGTGCTTTATTACACTGTGGGCTGGAAAAGATGCAGGTCTGACGGGATTCATATCTGCACTATATGAAACATCAGAAGTCTGGCAGCAGAGATACCAAATAACAAATAAATACTACAGCGGGAAGGAAACGGGACGTCCTGTAGATTATTCCCAGTGGCAAAGTTGTTTGCACCTCCTATAGAGTGTAACAGCTCAGATTTCTCACAGTTTGCTAAATTGATAGATTTACATAAATAGCTCCAAATTTGAAACGCCCCAAATAAAACTCACAGTTCTTATCGTAATTGCTGATTATAGAGGACGAGTGTTCAGTGTGAGTTTTATGAATTTCCACAAGCGATGGGAGGTGTTTCCCTACGGCCAGTTTATGATTACGCTCCTTCACCACCTGCTTTCTCCACTTCAGTCTGTGACTAACTGATAAACCCTCCCGAAAACACGCTCATCCCGCCCGGAAGGACCCCTGTTTGAAGTCCTGCTGTCGTACTTCATCATTTCAGCCCGTAAGCGAATGTCTCCGCTTCCTTATTTCCCAGCGCTCTGGGTCCTGAGACACACACATCTCGTTTAAAGCATGCGTCCCAGGTGAAGGTGAGGCATTATGAATACCAGTTTAATTTGCTGGGAGCTTCCCTGCGGGATCCGCCTGGGAAGTACATGTCGGACAAGCAGTGCATCATGGGTAATGAAGGGTTTTACCTCCTGCCTGCCGGGGAGAGTTTCATAATAGAGCTTTTGATTTGAATAAATGTCTCTCGCTCTCTCTCTCTCTCTCCTCGACTCAAAGAGCAGCATTCGTCTTGTTGCAGTCGTGAGATATTTGGTAATGGTGACGAATGTGGTTTGACTCGTACAGCGTGACCACGCAGTTCTGCTTTCTTAAACACAAACTCCAACGCACCTGCTCGTTTATCTGAAATATTGCACACTTGTGGATGTTGGAAGAGCTAGTTTCTGTCAATGGGGTCCAAAATCGATATAAATCTCTGTAAGAAAGCAGAGTGAGCGCAAGTTTAATAGTAGGTCTGCATGACTCTAACAAAAATCTATGATAAGTTATTTTCTGAGATACTGTAATTATTATTTATATAAAATAATTATTCATATAAATGATATATTATTTATTTAATGGTTCTGGTTATTTATTTTCAATAAAAACATTTTTTTTTTTACTTGAACTTTAAAAATGATTTACTGAGATATTGTAATTAGTATTTATATAAATTACATATAATTATTATGTGATTATTCATTTTGATTTTAATTAATAACATTACATTTTTACGTACAGTACTTTAAAAACAGGTCCGCACGATTGAAACAAAAATCATAATGTGCATCATTTCCTGAGATATTATTATGATTTCTTATATAAATTATTATTTATATATTATTATTACGTTGTTATTAATTTTGATTAATAATATTACATTTTAACCAAAGATTTTAAAATAGGTCTGCACGTTTGTAATAATTATTTAATATAATATATAAAACTTTATGTGATTATTAATTTTGATTAATAACATTTGGTTTTTACTTACATAACTTTCAAAATTGGACCGTACAATTGTAGTAAAAATGATCATTTTCAGTTATTTATTAAGATTTTGTAATTATTATTTATATAAATGATATACTATTTTGATTAATACCATTCTTTCTTTTTTTGACTTGCATACAGAACTTTAAAAATAGGTCTGCATGATTGTAACAAAAAATAATTTTCAGTTATTTCCTGAGATATTGTAAATAGTATTTATATAAATTAAATATAATTTATTATATGATAATTATGTGATTTTGATGAACAATTTACACTTTACAATAAGGTTTCATTAGCTGACTACTTTAGTTAACATGAATTAAGAATGAATAATATTTCTACAGCATTTATGAATCTAAATTAATGTTAATTTCAATGTATACATCATTAAAAAACAGAAATTTGTTAACATTAGTTAATGCATTGTGAACTAACATGAACAAGCAATGCACAGCTGTATTTTTACACGTAATAAAATAGTTAAAATAGTTAATACATTAACTAATGTTCAAATGAAACCTTATTGTAAAATGTACCAACAATTCTGATATGAAAAAATAATGTGATTATTATTTTGATCAATAATATTACATTTATACTTTTTTTGTGAGTGAAATTTTGATTGGCCCAATCCATTATAATCAATAAAGATCAATTATATTATGATTATAATCAAAGAATAGAGTATGCATTAGATAGTCATAGTGTTAACTAAGCAATATGCAAAGAATAAACTCGACTGAAATCAATTTTGAGTCAAGACTTTCATGCGCTTTACATGAGGAGCAATATTTTTGTGGATTTGTTGCCTACCGGGACCATCAGCACACTAGGTTTAGAGTTGAAATCTGTGTTTGTCCTGAAGAAGCATATTTACGCTTCTGCTGCTCTGTGTTTAAAGCGGGGTGTTAAACCCAATCTCAAACTGTTGTTGTATCTTTGGCCAAACATCACACCTTTCAGATGTGACACACATCATGATGGCCCATAGAGACGAGGGGAAATGTGTGTCTCAATCTTCACACACATTCACTGCCCTCAATCTACAACAACAACAGTAATAAACAATAAAATAAGCAGAGATGCACAGCTGATACCGATATAGGCGATTATTCAGAATGATAGCTGATAGTCTGATATTTTTTCTTTTTTTACGGAAATAAATCTCTCCCAACTAGTGCTGTAAACTACACAGGGAACATTTGGTGCATTTTCTGTAATATTAGAGGTTAAAATTAACAATGAAGTCCAAACATTCAACTGCTGTTTATTTTCAGGGTACAGCGGGGCTTAAAGGCGCACCGGGGTGAAAGGCGCATTTGACTTTATGGCACCAAATTTCAGCTCAGCACTTTTCTTAACAACTGCTTTTCAAGATGCACGCTGAACTTCGGACAGCAACACAAAGTTGATTCTGTGCTAATTTGATCTAATATTTGATGTTAAAAAAAAAAAATTTAAGTAGCAAATGAGAATCAATAAAATTATTGTCTATACTTTGAGACTATAATGTCTTGTTAATAATTTTCACTTTTGTTCAAGGGAATTAAAGCAACAGTTTTTCAATATGAAAGAATATGAAAAAGTATGGTATTTGGGGTAAAAGGCACAATAATTAACATGATAATAAATTGCCGGCTGATTTTTCCATTTGTTGACGTGACATGGCTGGATTCAGATATCATATATTAAGTTGGGTGCCCAGCTAAGAGATCATCACCATGTTTATACTGAAACCATCATATTTATCTATTAATCATTTCAAATATTAAAATATATTTACTGTTACTACTGTAAATTAAATTACTATGGGATCTCATTCAATGCTTTCAGAATCTTTACTTTTTTTTATAATTTTGTTTCTGTAATTTTAAAATAAACATATTTTAATGACAGTATATGCATTGAACAACAATGAATTCTTTTTTCTTCTTTTTTTTTTTAAATAAAAATAAACCCAAATAGTGCAAACTTCCCAGACAGCAACATAGTGTCGGCCCAGATCCGGCCCACATCTGGTACATGTGGATTAAAGTGATTGTTTTGAACAAGTATTAACTTAAACATTATTAAAAACATTTTATTTTAGCTAAAGTATCAATCCTGTGTGTCTTTTGCCCCGTGCTGGTTTCAGTGCATGTAATGTCCTTGTCTAGAGACAGCTCAGTAAATGTGTACTCTAAAAAACACTGGGTTAAAAACAACCCAATTTGGGATGTTTTCAATCAAAGGGCTGGGTGAATGTAGGACAGAACACATGTTGAGTTCATTTTACCCAGCAAATTGGGTTGTTTATTTAACCCAGTGTAATGGGTTGATTATTTTTTTCTATAGCACTAGCTGCTTCCTATTTTTCATAACTCAACCCCTGGGTTGTTCTGACCCAGGATCTGGGTAACACAAAAACTACCCAAACACTGGGTTGTTACGTCTGACCCAGGAGCTGGGTAACACAAAAATTACCCAAACACTGGGTTGTTACATCTGACCCAGGAAATGGGTAACACAAAAACTACCCAAATACTGGGTTGTTACATCTGACCCAGGAAGGGTAACACAAAAACTACCCAAACACTGGGTTGTTACGTCTGACCCAGGATCTGGGTAACACAAAAACTACCCAAACACTGGGTTGTTACATCTGACCCAGGATCTGGGTAACACAAAAACTACCCAAACACTGGGTTGTTACGTCTGACCCAGGAGCTGGGTAACACAAAAATTACCCAAACACTGGGTTGTTACATCTGACCCAGGAAATGGGTAACACAAAAACTACCCAAATACTGGGTTGTTACATCTGACCCAGGAAGGGTAACACAAAAACTACCCAAACACTGGGTTGTTACGTCTGACCCAGGATCTGGGTAACACAAAAACTACCCAAACACTGGGTTGTTACATCTGACCCAGGATCTGGGTAACACAAAAACTACCCAAACACTGGGTTGTTACGTCTGACCCAGGAGCTGGGAAACACAAAAATTACCCAAACACTGAAAAAAGAACCCAAAAAAGGTTCAAACCAGGATTTGGGTAGAAAAAATAACCCAAGATTTTTTAGAGTGTGTGAGCGCATATGAAATCTCAGTCCTACAGAACCAATAACCCACGCAAACCTTCTCAAACTGTCCTAGTTAAGAGAATATTTTAAGACCTCCCAGACGGGTTGGTTTACTCACCACATCAGGACAGTCTCTCTCTCAAGACGTCAAGCACACGAGAGAAGGGAGACTTACAGAAGACTGAGTGAGCTTCAGTCTAGTAAACATCAGCTGAATGAGAGATGATGATATATATATCCATTAATAACGGCTGGAGCAGAAACAGAACAAACTGCAAAATGACACCGGAGAGGAAAAACTAAGTGATGAAGTCGTAAGAGAAAGGGCTGTCAGGATGTCATTGAAGATCTTTGCTAATGCGCTAATAACTCACGCGACACATTTAGCTGATGGTGGCTCAATGATGCATCTCACAACGATCCGGATGTGAAAACAACATATGCTCAAATAACTCTAACCATGATTCTACGCTCAGCCTATTTTGTGGAAACCATTTCAATAGAAATCTGCATAATAACCCCAAACAAAACAAACAAACAAACAAACAAACAAACAAACAAACAGTGTTGATTATTCCAGCAGGAGGCAGCGACGCTCGTCTCCCACATCCAATTACTTATAAACTATCTTTGAAATGCCACCAACAGAAATGTGTATTTAATTTATTTATATTTCATTATATTTAACTTGCAATTTAAGGACCGTAATGGAAGAACACTTAGGCCTGGTTTCACAGACAGAGTTTAGATTGAGCCAGGATTAGGCTTTAGTTCAAATAGGGCATTTAAGTAACTTTTATAAACATGCCTTAGATAATAAAAAATAAAAAAACATTACTGGTGTGCATCTTGAGACAAAACAATGACACTGACATATTTAAAAACATGCATTGTAGCCTGGGACTAGACTTAGGCCTTGCAACCGGGGGTTTATTTCTCATAATGCTCTAATTTTCTCAAAAGGTGCGTCTTATTTCATAACATTTTCTCAAAGCGTGTAGTTTTGCACGACTACTGTCAAAAGTGTGTGAGCAGAGTTTTGATTTGGTTTGGCAGTGTGCCACAGTCTGCAGCTCCTGACACTCTTGCATGAATCAATGTATCATCTTTTCCTAATGACAGACCTGTCTCAGAAAGACAGCATTGTTCAACAGCGTTCATGAAAGCAGCCATTCGTTTCATCGTGCATATACACAATGCGAGTTGCTATAGTGATGTTTATTACTTACACTACAGACGTCATACTGGCACCATGAATAGAGATATTCTTCAAACAGACTAATAAAGACAGCTCTGCTAATGAGGCGCATGTTTTTCCTACAGTGCTTTCTGAGCATTAGGGCTTTGCTTTGGACTGTAATCTGCCTTCAGGAACGCCGAAGAGCCAATTCAAACCCCGCAGGCCCTTTTTACGGACGTAATTTAGTTGTGTTTTCTACACGGCCTGTGCTTTCATCATGTGTCTGCTCATTGTGGATATGACTTCAAGAGGGACCTGGTCATTTCACAAGGTGTTGCGCTTTTAACCCTCCACATGCTGAATTATATACATGCATCATAGCGCTTTGCATGTGCTGAGCTGAGATCTGAAAACATAACACTGTTGATTTCAAAAGAATGGCTCACCATAGTTCGTCATTTAATCGCCCTCATTTTGTTCCGAACTCAAATGTTACTTTCTCTGCGAGACACAAAAGAAGAGCATTTACTGTGTTGATGTGGCACTTTTGCATTTCGAACATGCAAATTTGTCTTTGAACTAGGAAAATGGTCCGTTGTAAGAAGTAGGGATGCGTCAAGAATTTGGGAAAGGAGATAACGGATTCTTCTGAGCCCCTAAAGCAGAGAAATATGAGATGGGAGGAAATAATATATGCCAATGCTTTTGCATTCTCGCATAATTATATATTTGGGTGGTTATATTGTATATAACTTGCAGGCATCAGGAAGCCGCCATCAGTATACGGAGTATTGAAAATGTTTTTGAATGTTTTTTACTTTCACTTTCCAATTCGCAATTATGCGTACTCTGTGTATAGGGAGCGGCGGCACCGACCGCACATTTTAAAATCAAATCCAAATCCACTAAAATCCACCAGTCACTGTAGCTGGTGGTTTTCCAAAGTTACGAGCCACTCAGCATTTTCACTGGCCACAATTTTGACATCGATACCATGGGGAAAACTGCCATTATCTCATAATTTGGCGGCAGGAATATTAGGCTGCTGTCACTTTAAGAGCTGACGCACTGATCCATTATACTGTTACACATGCGTTTTCTTTCCCAACTGTTTACGTTCACTTAAAACAACTGACTGTGTTTACGTGAATACTCACCAAGACTGGCATTTTGACATTATTTTGTGTGTATTTGACTGTTTAAGTGCAATAAGCAGCTAAAAAGAGCTCAATTTAGGGCTGAGAGGTGACTTTATGTGCTGCACTTTGAGTGTGAGCACAACATCTGCGGAAATGAGTAAAATTATGCGCAATATGTGGAATCCCACACTGAAATTCAAGCCCTGTAACAGCAGCAATATTTAATCTCACTGCTGTCTAAAGGAAACAATTGAGATTTTAAAATGCTTTTTCTTTCACTACCATTGAAAAGTTTGGGGTCAGTAAGAAACTAATACTTTTATTCAGCAAGGATTCATTCAATTGATCAAAAGTGACGGTAAAGACACTAATAATGTTATAAAAGATTTATATTTCAAATAAAAGTTTACACATCCTATTCATCAGAGAATTCTATGAAGCAGCACAACTTTTTTCAACATTGATAATGTTTCTTGAGCATCAAATCATCTTATCAGAATGACTTCTGAAGGATCACGTGACACGGAAGACTGGAGTAATGATGCTGAAAATTCAGCTTTGATCACAGGTTAAAATATATTCACATAGAATATCACTATTATAATAATATTTCACAACATTACAGTTTTTACTGCATTTTTGATCAAATGAATACAGCCTTGGTGAGCAGAAGAGTCGAAAACATGAAAAACTCTTAGCGACCTCACCCCTCAGAACGGTGGTTTATGTATTCTTGTGCTGAAAGCTCAGTGTTTGTTCAGTATTTGGGTCGGCACAGATTGTGTCTGTGGGGTTTCGATTTGTGCTCAAGTTTTCCGAGCGCTGAAGCACATCCTCCTCTCCGCATGACTATCCTCTTTCCTAACCTTTCCACTCTTTTTCTTTTTTCATCAGAGTTATTAATAAGCGTGTGGGAATCAGTGTTGAGGAGTTACTAGCTTACAAGTGATGCATCACTCGACATATTTTAAAACAATGGAAAAATAATAATAATAATAATAAAAACTGCTCTAGTCTAGTCTAAAGATATTGTTCCATTAAATAGCTCTAATGTACTCCCAAATATAATTTATTTCTGTGATGCAAAGCATATATATATATATATGCCCTTTTTTACATTTGAGCCCCTGCCTCTGCCCCTGAGGAACTCTCAGCACGTCCCTGTTGTAGTGTATGTCTACAAGGACTGACTCTGGTTTTAAATTACGTTTTGAAGTAGCTTCCTCAACTTTGTCTCTCTCTATCCGCTCAATCTCATTTCTTTAGCAGGTCAGCAGAAATGTGCTGGGTTATTTGCAGCTCTTTCTCAGTTTCAAAGGAATAAGGTTGAAGGCGTTCTGTGATTGATCTGTAACATAAGCACGAGAGAATGAAGGCAAGTTATGAAACGGACAAGAGGAAATTATGTTTCTGAGGACAAGAGGCCTTGGTAGAAAACACCTCGCTGTATGAATCCAACACAAACCATATTCATTCTTGCTACATATGAAGGCTGGTATAGGCTAAAAAATTTAGGAAGAAAAAAAAAAAACTTCCAGAAAAGACCACAAAACTATGAATAAGGTAGATGGCATGTAGGTAAAATAAAATAAAGTAAAATAAAGTAAAATTAAATACAATAAAAAAAAATAAAAAAAAATAAAAAAATCAAATGTAATTACATTTTTTATTTATTATAAATTTTAAATAAAATAATAATAATAAATACATAAAAAAAAAAAAAATGGATACATACACTTGCTATTGCTGCCAATGACACATGCCTCCCTCATCTTAGATGGCTGACCTCTGAGATAGAGGAATAGTTTCTAAACATGTCTTGAGGAGTTTTCCAACAGTGAGGACAGGACGTTTTAGGGCCAGAATGACCTGGTTTGGATGGCCAGCACATGCAGGCAGTCTCAGGGCTGTTTGAGTGGACACTGACGCCTGCTCCTCAGACCATGAGCTCAATTCATTTCACAGCGGGACGCGCTCAGGCCTGTGGGCGGAAATCAGCTTCCTACCGGGCCAGATCTGTTCAGATTAACACCTCCTCACCACATACATGCATAACAGCACAACACAAATCACTCTCACAAATAACTGTCCCACAGCGATTCCAGAAGAACCTTTTTTGGTTCCCCAAGAACCTTTCAGTTAAAACTAAAAAAATGTCTTAGTGTGAAGAACATTTTTTAAATCTATAAAGAACCTTTTGTGCAATAGAAAAGTTCCATGGATGTTAAAGGTTCTTCATGGAACCATAGATGCAAATGAAATTAAATAAAAACAAATCTAAACAAAACTAAACATTTTTATTTTTATTTTTTAGAAACAGACCAAAAAAACAAAACAAAAAACAAAACAAAACAAAACAAAACAAAACAAAACATTTTGCACAGATGCCATAGAAGAACTGTTTTTGGTTCCCAAGAGAAGGTTCTTCATGGAACCATAGATGCAAATAAAATAAAATAAAATAAAGACAAAGTCTAAACAAAAATAAACTAAAAGATGTGTATTTTTTTGGGAAACAAACCAAACCAAACCAAACCAAAACAAACCAAACCAAAACAAAACAAAACAAAACAAAACAAAACAAAACAAAACAAAACACCTAAAAGGTGTGTATTTTTTGAACAAACTAAAACTAAACTAAACTAAACTAAACTAAACATTTTGCAACGATGTCATAAAATAATCGTTTTTGGTTCCCAAGAGAACCTTTCAGTAAAAAGTTTTTTTTTTCTTTTTTTCTCAGTGTGAAGTACATTTTAAAAATCTAAAGAACCTTTTTCCACTATGAAGGACCTTTTGTGGAATGGAAAGACTCCATATAAAAGGTTCTTAACCAACGATGCCAATAAAGAACCTGGATTTTTAAGAGTTTACAAGAGAAACTAGATCAATGGAAACTGCAGATGTGATCTACAGAGCCAATGGATGTGCTGGAACAGCAGGAGGAATCTTCCTCTGTCCACAAACTGTGTGTCGGAGATCATTATCACTGACGTCACCTCACCGCAGTGCCATTACAGGCTCAAGGACACTTCTAACAGAAGATCCAGCATTATCATCATCATCAAGAGAAACACATCCCAAACACATTTGTAAAACTATAGCGCTGTAGCCATTGATTAGCTTGTGTTGTGAACTGTGGGGAAATATGTGTGAGAATGTCATTCTAATTGGTTGTCTCTGACCTACAGGAATGCAACAACTTTAAAAAAGGCTCTATTTACTTTCCTTTCCTGGTCCCACACACAATTACTAAAGCAGAGCAGATTTCAATTCCATACTTAAATCCTCCCACAATACACAACATCCTATGAGAGCTGTTTTGTCAGGCCATTTTGGGTTTGTTTTCCTATTTTTTTTTTTCCTATTTCGTGGTGAACACGGGAAACTCAAAAGAAAATCATTCATGTCACAAACGCTCATTACATAGTTGGCTTCTTTTCATTTTAAAAATATACAAATTTCAGCTTTATCATGAAATGTGACTGATGAGTGAAACTCAAGAAAGGCAGGCTTTCAAAACGCTTTTTAGATTGCCAACTTTCTCTTTTAAAAAGTTCATTTTAGTGCTCTTCATCAGAAAGCTGTCTTCATGAATAATTCATGGATTTATTAATGAGCTTATGGAGCATAGTAAAGTAATGCAGCCCTTGAATGATGCTCTCCTCTTCTAAAGCACACGAAATAAGCAGCCCTAAATGAATGCGTGTATGCCTGCACTCTGAATTAATAATTAAACCACTGACCTGTGCATGACTTTGAAACTAAACATCCCGTATATACAACCAGACCTTATTCAGAGTACATTATGCCAAAACTTTCCAAAAACTAAACAAACAAAAACAAAAAACCTGTGATTTCAAAGACACTCAAAAGGACCAGCAGAATGTCATGCACCATTATGACTGTGATGTCATACAAAAACATTCCACCCTACGAATCTTAGAATGCACTTCCTGCAAAGTTCCTTTATAGAGCATCTGGTGATGATGTCACAGAGACACACTGTCCTTGACCTGGACTCCTCAGTGATGTCACCTCTCAGCAGTCCATTTAAACGGGTCATGACAGGGATTTTTTTAGTTCCTTGAGGTTCACTTATAATGTTAATCGATTTTTTTTTTTGCACACACACACACACACACGAACAAAAGTTTCTTTATGAACTCTTCTTTAACCTGTACCTCAGATGTTCAGAACAAACATAAAATCCTCAGACTCAATCCAGGATGCTATTAAAATAAAGCAACCATTTGTTTCTGATGCTAAAATCCTTCTGAAGTCTGTCCAGAGATGCAAACGAGCTGTATAAACAACGTGTTTAAAGGAGAACTCTGGTCAATTTTAACATTGAGCTCAATTTTTTGTACATTTGGAGTGCTGTCAGTACAGAGAACAACGACAAAAATCGGTGTTGCCTACACCGTGTTATCCTCTTTTTAAAATTTGCACCCTGTTGACTTCAATGGGGCAAGTTTTAAACCTGCTTTTAGCCTCTTAACATCCTTGATGTGTCATTACAAGTGCACAGGTCATGTGAGTGATTCCTTCGGAGTGAACGCGAGTGAATCTGACTGCAGTAGATGTTAAAGATATGAATAAAAATGATGTTTTTTTATTAGTCGATTGTCGAGTTCACGTGCGTGATCATAGGTACTAAACCTATGCGCGTGAACTCGACAATCGATTACTGAGGACTTCGACCGAAAACAGGATGTAAATACAGGTATGTGCGCTGGCTGAATAAACATCATTTTTATTCATATCTTTAACATCTACTGCAGTCAGATTCACCCGCGTTCACTCCGAAGGAATCACTCACATGACCTGTGCACTTGTAATGATTATGAATCTGACTGGACTGAGACGTTGCTTGATGATAATAAAAAACTACACTTACAAAATGTTTACACAAGACACAAGCAATGGAATAAAAACTATAATATAATGCACTGTATATTTATATATATAAATCCAAGTTGTAAATTAAAAAAGATTACTGGAGTATGTTTTACAAGAAAATACTATTTCGTTCTTTCTATTTCAAAATTTCTGGCAGTTCAATGTACCGTGTTACTTGCTGTTTCTTAGCAATTACTTGAGAAATTTACCAGCAATTTCTTAGTAAACTCAACGCTAACTCACGACCAATTCGAACGAATTTGTACAAGTGATTAAAAGGTGTCTAATTCATACGAATTCGTACAACCTCACTCGTACGAAGTCGTATGATTTGTCGTGATGGTTAGGTTTAGGGACGGGGTCAGGTGTAGGTAATTTGTACGAATTCATATGAATTGGACAACTCGTAAAATATGTACGTTTTAGCAAAAATCTTACTAATTCGTACAAGTGAGGTCGTATGAATTCGTACGAATTATCCACCTTGTAAAATTCGAATGAATTGCCGTGAGATCGGGTTGGTAAATCCAACACCAAATGTTGTTTGAGTGTAGTAAACAGCATCTGCACTCAGCAGAGAATCACGCCGCAGTGATTTATATGAAGGGTGCTGCACCTGAGAAGAGTTTTATGAATTCTGATCGCATGCTGCATTGGTTTATGCTTCTCCTTTCGGTCCATAACGCAGCATGCTATCAGAATTCAGACGGCATCAGAGGCCAAGCATGCACTGATACACACACATGCATACAAACACAGTCTGATCAGCGGTGTGATATAATAACAGTGTGCTTTCATTGAGTAAACGCTCATCTCACTGCTGAATAATGCAGGGACTCCACTAATAAAACCTACAATGCAAATTTAAGATTAATTATTCTAAATAGATTAAAAAAATTAAACAAAAACTAAAGGCCCGTTCGCACAAAGCAAAAAACAAACAAAAACGTGCTATTGTAAAACTCTCCTTCCACTCATCGTCTTTGAAGTGGAACAGGACAACGTCCCACCAGTCCTTGTTTCAGACTCTCATCCACAGACGCCGTGTTTTGGGCGAGGGAAGGGGCATTTTTACTGCATGATAAATATAAGCAGCATGGCACAATGGTTCATGTACTTGTTGTCTCCTAATAATTGCCTGGAAATAGATATATATTAAGGGCCAGATTTACTAACAGTTTGCGCCAGTGCAAACCATCTTTCGCGTTAAAACCATCTTTTCACACAGTGAAAACTTTCCCTTTCAGATGCTAAATTTATGTGAGGAGTTTATTTAAGTGTATCAAGGTGATTTACTAAGGTTTGCGCTTGTCAATTTACTGGTATTTGCACCATTATTTACCACCCTAAAAAAGCATGTCTTAAACCAGATGCTAATTTGCACTGTTCTTGGTAGATTGTGATGTTATTGTGGAAATGATACGGCTGCGTCTGTGTTCTGTAATTCGTCAGTAGATCGCGCGCCGAACTTTCCACGCAATTATGGGATTGCGCTAATTTGTTCTGTTTAGTAAATATGTCCCCAAGTCTGCTCTTTAAAACAAAGAAATGAAGCAATATGGGAAAATGGTTAGTATGAACAAACTGAATTTGTGCAGTGTGCGCATGTCAAAAAATCAATTCCAGTTTGAAGCTTGTGACATATAAACACACACATCAACCCGATCACTTTATTTAGCGTTCATGTAAACACTAAATTCGGATTCATCAACAAACTGTGTCCATGGGCCCTATTTTAGCGATCTAAGCACATGGTTTAAAGCACAAAGCGCAAGTTCACTTAGGCCGTGTCTGAATCCACTTTTGCTAGTTTAACGACGGGAAAAATGGTCGGTGCTCCCGGCGCATGGTCTAAAAGGGTTGTCCCTATTCTCTTAAAGAGTAATTGGTGTGTTTTGGGCATAACGTGCAATAAACCAATCAGAGTCTCATCTCCCATACCCTTTAAATGCTAGTTGTGCTCGCGCCATGGCGGATTCGCTATATTTACATGGAGGTATTTGCAAGCGGAAAAACTGAACGCGTCTCCAGAGAGCAAACGGATCTGCTCATGCACTAGGTTAAAGCATGCTACGCGACAAAGTGTATGCGTGTTGTGGACCCGCCTATAGGCACACATTACAAACGTGCTCTTTAAATAACAAAAAAAATATTGAAAACGAGGTGTGTTCAGGTGCATTGTTGGCGTGTTGCTTTTTTGAGGCAGCTGAAATAGACTGTGCCATTGACCAAATGAAACCTGGTCTAAAGCCAATGGCACAGTCTATTTCAGTTGCCTCAAAAAAGCAACATGTTAACAATGCACCTGAACACACCTCGTTTTCAGACCAGCAGCCCATGAGCGCACAAATGTTCACAAATCCATTTGCTATTTAACAAAGTGGCGCAGGACGTGAAAATGATAACTACGTCGGGCTGAAACTAGCAAAAAACACATCGCACCTGGCGCTGCATTGCATATGGGTCCCCCATATGACAGCCAATCAGAATCCATCCTGCTTTAAGAGCTGGAACATTTAAAGCGGCAGACGACATAACCACAGCGCTCACTTAGAATAAACAGAACAATATGATATGATGTTGGTGTGTTCGTTAATATAGTAATCTTATAGTTATCATTATTGGTGTGAATGGGCAGTAAGTATACAGATTCAGGGAGAAAAAAGAAAGAGCAAAGGGCAAGAAAAGGAAGACAGTAAAGAGACATACTGCTGAAATAATTTGCACACCATAAGAAAACCCTTTGCATTTGAACTAGGTCCTGCAGGGGTGCTTTATCTGCGCTCTGCACGATCCCAAAGGCACGGAGCAGTAATGAGGACACAGGGCAGAGAAACCTGCTCTCCTTCGGACATATTTTCAGACTGAGCTCCCTCTGCTGTCATTAAACAGGTCATCTACCATGAGGAGCCACTTCAAGTGTCCAGAGCAAGTTTTCCAATATGATCATTTCAATCTCAACCTTCTGACCTGATACTAATAAAGCAAACCGTTAAAGCAGCTGACCGAGAAAAGCAGAGCCGAGTTCCTTTCCAGTTCCATATTATGCCAATGATACAATGGTCAAAGGAATTCCTAGGTGATTTTCACACTGCAATCTACCTCTCAGAAAAATAAATAAAAATAAATGTATTTTGTGTCCCACAGCAGAAAGTACGTTTTGGTTTGGAACGAAGTGAGGGTGAGTAAATTATGACTGAATGTTCATTTTTGGGTGAACGATACCTTTAAGACCCAGTTTGGCACATGCTTGAAAAAGTCAATTCTTATTCTAAAGTCAAATATAAACAATGCAGAATCACTTGAATAATTCTGATGTTTATTATTCAGCATGTCACTGTTTCACAAATGAGCTGGATATTAGAAATCGGTCTTGCGTGAATGTCAACACAAAGCTCACAGTTGGTTTCATTCTCTCCTCCTTTTCAAGGACAATATTTCTCACATTGTTTTTAAGTATTTTTCTTTTCCACACATATGCAATGTGCAAATATAATATACACTACCATTACTACGTTTGGGGTCAGTAAACTTGTGAAACTAGCATAAATATTTAGCCACTAAATGCACTGGCCTCTGCACTGCAGAGATAAAGACTCGTTTATGGCATCATGCCTCAAATTTGTTGATGCGGTAAACGAAAACAGTTTAGTCTGTCAGCACGAAATCTATAACTTTTTATCAACACAGTCTGAAGATGATCTGACTCAAATTTAGTGAAAATTGGACAAACAGTCTAAGAGAGTTTCGAAAAAGTAGGTTTTTAAAGAAAAATAAATGGCAGACAGGAAATTCATCCAACTATGGCAAAATTGATATCTATGTTCTCGACATGACCCAAGGAATCTATAAAGGCTAGTTACATTACAGTAGGTTAATGTAATCAAAAGTTATTGGCATTTTTGGAAATTTCATTATAACTTCTGACCACAAGGTCCCTAGTGGCCCCAAATCTTTTTGAGTACTTTCAGGGCATGGTGCTGAAGACACATACCAAGTTTCGAAACGATACACTAATGCATTCGTAAAATGTAGCATTTAACAACAAAATAAAAGATTTTGGCCGATATGGGAAAATTTTATATCGTTCAACTCTGCATGCTGCACCGAATCAAATTTATGATAACAAACATAACTCACACCAAGTTTGGTCAGAATACGCAAACGAATTGCAGTGAAATAGCCTCACATTCATTTTGGCGGTCACTTCGTTGAATTCGTAAAAAAAAAATTTTTTTAAATTACCGGCACAGTCTGAAGATGATCTGGTTCAATTTACAGGAAAATTGGAGCAATGGCCTACAGGAAGAGTTCGAAAAAGTAGGTTTAGCAAGAAATTAAAAATGGCGGGAAAAAAAAAATCATGACAGAAAATGACGTCATATAGGGAAATCGAATCGAAGGAAAAAGATCCCTTACAGTTCAAAAGTTACTCGCATAAACATGAGTGCAAATTTGGACAGTTGGTGGCGCTAGAGGATTGAGACTCCAAATTTGCTATAGTGACATTTCAGACTGTCCTCTATCCGTGTGCCAAATTTCATAACAAATAACATATGTGAGATAACAAGTAAACTTGATTCATGAATGTTTTGATATTTGTACTTGTTTTTCTGCACCCAAAGAGGGAAATTCTTGACATTTTTGAGGTGTTTAAAAACATCCAAACTAATCAATAAACCTAATCAATCACTCAGGAAGCCGGACCGCCGTTGGTCCCTGGTGACATATTTCCTGTTCAAATTTTTGATGTGGCGAACAACACTGCAACCGTCAAAAAAGACCACACAAAAGCTCTTGGGCTGCGGGCAAGTAAATCAGCAGACATGATAAACAGACGCTCTGTCTGACAGAGAGCTTCTTGATCTCTCTGCCGTGTCATTTAGACGGATGGCTCGGATTGGCCCAGGTCATTACCGCCCGACGTCTCCTCGGCAATGCTGTCAAATAAATCTCCAGAAGCCCGCCGTCTGCCCCACCCGGCCCGTAAATCACCCCGATGATGAAGTGACAGACAGGTGGAGGTGTCTCTCTGGTCAAGGGCTTACCTGGAGTCTCACACTCTATACAGCATCTACTGCAAGTCTGATGTATCAAAATTCAGTTCAAGTTTATTTGAATTCACCTTACTGTTAACGAAAGATCCCAGACAGCAACATAGTATCGGCCCAGATCCGGCCCACATCTGGTACATGTGGATTTAACATGTACCAGATGTGGGCCGGATCTGGGCCGACACTATGTTGCTTGTAAACAGACATGTACTACTCTGCACTGATTGGCCAGATGGTCCAGTCTGTTTTGATTGGTCTCTGCACTGATTGGCCAGATGGCTAAGTCTGTTGTAACTGGTCTACTCTGCTCTGATTGGTCAGATGGCTCAGTCTGTTGTGATTGGTCTACTCTACATTGATTGGCCTACTCTACACTGATTGGCCAGATGGCTCAGTCTGTTGTGATTGGTCTACTCTGCTCTGATTGGTCAGATCGTCCAGTCTGTTTTGATTGGTCTCTGCACTGATTGGCCTGATGGCTCAGTCTGTTGTGATTGGTCTACTCTACATTGATTGGCCTACTCTACACTGATTGGCCAGATGGCTCAGTCTTTTGTGATTGGTCTACTCTGCTCAGATTGGTCAGATGGCCCAGTCTGTTGTGATTGGTTAGTTAACATCAAGTATTCAGTTAAACAGACACAATGAATATGTCAGGCAGCAACTACAACATAATGCTCATAACGATTACAATATAAGGATAATATTTGACAGTTTCATATTCGATCCAAAGTTGGCGTCATCTGAGGTCTTCGCAAGTGTGGCGTCGGCTGAAATCAATCAATAACAGTAGCGCCAGCTCTTGTGGTCAAAAATTATTTTGGGATAAAGGAAAATTTGACACCTTAAAGAGCTTGATGTACTCAGTGCAACAAGACGTTGTGTTGAGACCAAGCTGCAAAAGCTACGAATTTAGCACAGTAGAAGTCTTAAGTGTTTATGCATCACATCATGTATGCAAGGAAGACCATAAATGAAATCTCTTAAACAGGGCTCTGGGAAAAGCTTTCTGTTATGTTTTTGGAAGTGTTTAGGGTTAAGAGTTTAAGGGTGTTCGTGGAGATTAACGGCATGCGTTTGATGTGTAAATTGTTAAGACGTGTTGCCTTCACAACAGATGATTGATGTGAGCGGTATTACACGGTTAGGCAAGGTTATACTACTTTACACAAACCCTGTCAGTCACATTGGCGTATCTGTCTGCTGTTCATCATGACTGGCAGCTGTTTCTGTCTAAGTGGATCTGACCGATCCTTGGCACTGGTCTCCAAAACGCCAGACTCTGTTTGGACGTCTAAACAGGTGTGAGACTTCAGTTGCTGATGGCATCAGAGCTGAAACACTGCCAGGAATATTACCTTTCTGCTCACGGGGCGGCTGGAAATCTGCTGCGATTACACACCGGGCCCTTGTGGACGGGCATAAAGCTTCTACCAGAGAAATTAAAACACAACACAGCAGCTGGAACACAGTCTATTAGCTCTGATAGGACCAATGGGATTTCTTTGACCTGCACATGCATGCCAGGGTTACTATAGTTAACTACAACCAAAACCGGTCACTTGAAATAAAATACATTTGATCTGAAACAAATTAAAATGAATTATGATAATAATAACTTTTGAAATTTCTTTAGGTCTCCTACAATAAGTTTACATGCATCCAAGGTCAACAAACACTTTTGATTTTCTCATAATATACATTGCAGCATCAGCTCTTTTCTTACAGTGTCTGAAACAGTTCGATAAAGAATTCAGTCTCTCTAAACCCCTACTTTCTGAGAACCTACTCTGCTCTGATTGGTCAGATGGCCCAGTCTGTTGTGATTGGTCTACTCTGCTCTGATTGGTCAGATGGCTCAGTCTGTTGTGATTGGTCTACTCTGCTCGGATTGGTCAGATGGCTCAGTCTGTTGTGATTGGTCTACTCTGCTCTGATTGGTCAGATGGTTCAGTCTGTTGTGATTGGTCTACTCTGCTCTGATTGGTCAGATGGCCCAGTCTGCTGTGATTGGTCTACACTGCTCTGATTGGTCAAACGGCCCAGTCTGTTGTGATTGGTCTACTCTGCTCTAATTGGTCAGATGGTTCAGTCTGTTGTGATTGGTCTACTCTGCTCTGATTGGTCAGAAAAAAAGATAAAATAATAATTATAATTATAATGGCAAAAACTAAACTAAACAAAATTGAAAACAGAAAATGTAAAAATAAAAACAAAAACAAACCCAAAACATTGATGAAAAAACAATGATACCACATGAATAGGGGTGCATGAATGCATGTATGCATAAACTACATGAGAGCATTGTGTAAAATCAAAATTGCATTCAGTTCCCCCAACAACAGTTTGCAGCACAAACGATACTTCTGGGTTTGTTTCAATCACTAACTCTGAATATGAGCAATAGTAACAGCAATGCTTGCTAGTGCAAACAGCACTAATTATGTTTGTTGAGAGTTCACAGTATAATTAAAGCTGTAATTATTGCAGGTCAGCTGAATAATCCCAAGGTTTAAACAAAGAGGGATTTAAGCTGGTTTAGAGCCAAACGTTTTTGTTGAATTATATGGCACAGTGGTTAAAAGGATCACCATGGTAACAGCGAGGAGAAATCCGCAACAACAGTCATTAATAACCTAGAGATACTGTACTGGGAAAAAGGCTAGAAATGAACCAACACTAAACTTGCTCCTGCTGGTACGGGAGGTGAAATTAATCAAAAAGTTAATTTACGTGAAGCACAAGGGAGCAAATTAAAGCAGAACCGCTGCACATAAATGCCGTTTACCCAAACAAACACCTACATTAAACTATTAAACTATAAATCACTACATATATGTCACATTCTGTATATGTCAAAACACCCTTACATACAGACACAAAAACGCACAACCCAACATTCAGTTGAGCAAGATTCAGATCTTTCCTCGAACTGACATTCGACAGAACATCTCAGTCCGTCTTCTAGACTGAACACTGCAAAAAAATCTTAAATATAGCAAAAATGTCTTAAAATCAAGCAAAACAATCTTGTTAGTGCATGGTAAAAATGACTAAAACTAGCATATTAATATTTAGCCACTAAAAATATTAATGGTCTAAAAACTAGCGGGAAAACGCTTAAAATTCTAATACCCTTCAAAAGATTGTGGTCAGAAATATTTTTAAAAATATTTTCATAAAGGATGCATTAAATTGATCAAAAGTGACAGTATTTATAATGTCACAAAATATTTCTAATTTAAATCAATGCTGCTCTTTTGAACTTGAATCCCGAAAAACAAGAATACAGCATAAGACATTCTACACTTGAATTTGTAAAGATACACTAAAATTGCTTAATATTCAATGTTTCCAATACAATTAACGTGCATAATGTTGCACGATATTAGGAAATTTTTGCTAAAAGTTTTCTTCTTCTCAAGAGGGGCGTTTAGCACACAGTTGTTTCATAAGCGTGGTTTCCGACAGATTGCAGATCATCCCAACATCAGTCAGGACTCAGGACACAAAGCTCATCCGTGAGGAATGCGTGTGTTGTGTTTTAAGTGCATGAATGAAGCACGATACATACTGTAGGACAGAGGAACGTCCAGCTCGCCCTGCCACGACTGCCCGAGATCGTCTACAGAGTGCTGCGCTGCAGAAACACAAACACACACACACACACATTAACATATTTCATACACAAACACTGAGGACTTCACGCTCTGTAAACATGAAATGCTCCTTAATATCAATATAAACACTTTCAAGCATCGAAAAATGTGCTTAATTGACATCGACCAGAGTTGTTATTGTAAACACTAAAACTAAAAACAACAACATTGTTGTTACTTGAAATAAAGCTTTAATATCAATAATTAAAAAATGATCTAAACCTTGAAACTAAAACTTAAATGAAAATTAGAAATGTTGATGTAAAATGTTGTAAAACTAAGGGTCCGTTTACACTAAAAAACTTTTTGAAACGTTTTTGAAAATGATACCGTTTTTGAAAATTTTACCAGTTTTTGAAAATGATACCGTTATCGTCTCCGTGTAAACTACAAAAATGAGATTTTGTGATAACGGTGATGTCATGCGCATGCATGTTAGATGTTCAGTCTATAGGCGAAGAGTGTTTCGTTACAAAGTGGCATCGCCATCTACTGGCCTGACAGCAGAATACAGTGTTTTTAATCGTTTCGCAGATACGTGTGAACGAGGATCGTTTTGACAACATTTACATTTACATTTTACATTTATTCATTTAGCTGACGCTTTTATCCAAAGCGACTTACAATTGCTATATATGTCAGAGGTCGCACGCCTCTGGAGCAACTAGGGGTTAAGTGTCTTGCTCAGGGACACATTGGTGTCTCACAGTGGATTCGAAACCGGGTCTCTCACACCAAAGGCATGTGTTTTATCCATTGCGCCACACCACCAACATTATTTTCCATAGTACATAGTTGTGGTGTAAATGTTCTGTACCCTCAAACTGAAATAAATAAACACTAAATAACACTTTACACTGAGGTTTCATTTAATTTGAATTTGTTTTGTGTACATTTGTTATCTACATTAGTTAACATGAACTAACAATGAAAAATATTTCTGAAGTATTTATTAAAGGGATAGTTCACCCAAAAATGAAAATTCTGTCAGTATTTTTCTGTCAGAAAATTCTGTCAGCGCAAAAACAAACAAAAATAACGACTTTATTCCACTATTCATTTCCTTCTCTCTGGGCCTCGTAGTGTTTTTGCGCTGCGCGTCTGTGTTATACGTCATCACGCATCACACACATGACCAGCGTCGGCCAATAGTGAGCCTACGTGGTGACGTGTAACACAGACGCGCTGCGCAAAAACACTACGCAAACCAACTAGAGGTCGAGAGAGAAGGAAATGAATAGTGGAATAAAGTCGTTATTTTTGTTTGTTTTTGCGCACAAAAAGTATTCTCGTCGCTTGATATACTTAAGATTGAGCCACTGGAGTCACTTGGACTATATTAACGATCTCTTTAATAACTTTTCTGGGCCAGCAAGTTTGGGCCACCTAGCAGCCTATGGAGGAGTGATCAGCTCTCAGATTTCATTAAAAATATCTTAATTTGTGTTCCGAAGATGAACGAAGGTCTTACGCGGTTGGAACAACATGAGGGTGAGTAATTACTGACAGAATTTTCATTTTTGGGTGAACTATCCCCTTTAACATTTGCTACTACACTATTAATATCAAAAGTTGTATCTGTTAATATCATTTAATGAACTTACATGAACAAACAAAGAATGACTGTATTTTAACATTTACAAAGACTAATAACAACTGTAACAAATGTTTTGCTCATTGTTAGTTATGCTATAA
Organism: Rutilus rutilus; assembly: GCF_951802725.1. NCBI lineage: Eukaryota > Metazoa > Chordata > Actinopteri > Cypriniformes > Leuciscidae > Rutilus > Rutilus rutilus. The sequence continues at coordinate 27,524,440 of NC_140209.1, forward strand.
CTAATGCAAGCCAATGGAGCCTTATTGTAAAGTGTTAGTAAAAAATAATATTAGATAAAAAAAATAAAAAAAAATAAAAACCTATAACCTAAATTTAAGCGAAAATGAGAAATATTTATTGGCAGCTAACTTAAATTAGTTTAAGCTTCAGTACAAAAATTATTAAAACTAAAATAAAAATTCAAGTTAAATATAAATATTAGCTAGAAAACTAATAAAAGTGACAACTAAACAAAGAATATTAGTGATAAATGCACATGAAAATGTTAAAAATAAAAATAGAAATGTAAAAAATAAAAGCTAATTCTAAATATTAATAATATAATTGTGTATAAATCATACTAAAATAATACTTTCATCAACAAGATGTAGTGATAAAGATATTTATATACCCATTTACTTTTGTAATGCAAAATGAACAATCTAAATAGATATTTGGTGACCAATTAACATAAAAAAAAAATCCATCTAAAAAGTAAAGCTGTTTTAAGTACCTATAAAATAAATAGCTAAAACTTAAATAAAAAAATAAAGCTAAACAGTTTAAAAATAAAAATAAAAAAAAAATAAAGTAATGCAACTATAATTAAAATGCAAATCAAAAGTATTAAAATAAAAGCAAATATATTAATAGATTTTAATGCAATATGTGACCCTGGACCACAAAACCTGGGTCACATGGGTCACAATCTTGAAATTGAGATTTATACATCATATGAAAGCTGAATAAATAAGCTTTCCATTGATGTATGATTTGTTGTTTGGATATATAGGACAATATAGGACAACTATTTGAAAATCTGGAATCTGAGGGTGCAAAAAAATCGAAACATTGAGAAAATCGCCTTTAAAGTCCATTTATGTTCGAGATTGTACTGCATTCACTCACAAAAATAAACGTTTTATATATTTACGCTTGGAAATTTACTAAATATCTTCATGGAACATGATCTTTGCTTAATATCCTAATGATTTTTGGCATAAAAGAAAAATCGATAATTATGTACATACAATGTATTGTTGGCTATTGCCACAAATATACCCGTGCAAATAACGTCCACAGATGAATCCTTCACAACACGGTGCGTTAAGTAAGTAAAGAGGCTGAAAGTCAGATTTGATGTTGCCTCTATCAGGCCGAGCTGAAACGAGTCGTGAGTCGTGAGCAGAACGAGCGGGCAGCTTCACTCCTTCGCCTCTGGAGAGAATCTAGAAACAAATTCAATCAGGTGGAATTAAACAGGGTGAAGATTAAGGCCAATTTGCATGAACCGCAGGGGCTTCTGATAGAAGTTGAATAAGCAAAAAAATAATAATACTTAAGCAACTTATTAAACTCTTTCACCTTGAGGAAGTGTAGGGGTATTAACTTTATCCTCTTTTACAGTCACGTCTGAATCACACGCCGAAAAATCTGCATATAGTGACGCACAATCAGCTCAATCAAAAGATGATTCAACCAACTGACATTCTTCATTCGCCAAGGAAAACAAGGTGGTGATTTTGTGTCAAAATAATAACGGCAATCATTCCGTGTGATGTGTGATGTCATAGGTGAGAACGATGATGCCACGGATGTTCCTCAGACGGCTATGAATGTAAATGTTACTGGTTGTGTGTGTGTGTAAGCCGGTCGATTATGTTGTTTAACAATCGCGTGATTATGTGGGCCGCGGTGATTCACTCAGGAGAGACAATGAGGAGCGCAGACGCTTGGCAGATCTTTTCTTTCCCGCAAGCTTCCTCATCTGTTCATTAGCTTTAGGAAACGTCATTATTGCACTGTCAACAGCTCAATCTCCTCATAGGACACGCACTCCACAAATGAAAAACAACTAGACGTTTGGGGGCTTTTATTCGGTCGTCTACCTTCTTTTTTTTTTTTCAATTGAGTTGAGTAATTGAAAAGGGAAGAACTGTAATATGTATTTAAGCATTAACAATTGTTTTTAAATGACATTGAAAGTGTTGTTAGTGTAAACAGAAAAAAAAAATAAAAAAAAAAAATAATTTGATACTTGAAATAAAGATGAAATAAAATAGTCTAAATATTAGGTTGAAATAAAATAAACCTTAAAACCAAAAAAAAAAAAAAAAAAAAAAAAAAAAAAATGAAATGATCCTTGGCAACCAGATACGTTTATACAATAAACATTAACTGAAAAAAAAATAATATAAAAACTAAACTTCTTTTATTTCAGCTTATCATTTTAATTAGTTTAATAGTGATGTACTAAAATAACTAAAACTAAACATTTAATACAAATTCATGAAAACCATATAGACATAAAAAATGGGGAAAAAAAATAGTTAAAATGTCAAAAATACACCACAAAATTACAAAAAATTCAAATATGAAAATAAAACCTATGATGGTATCTCAACAATACTAAAATACCACTGTTGAAGTACTAAAATTACTAAAATTGAAATAAATAAATAAATAGGAATGCTGTAAAAAATAGAAGCAACAAAAGCACTTTTTTTTTTAAACAGAAGCTAAGTAAATTCTATATTATTCTCTATATTAGAATTCTATATTATTCTCTATATATTCTATAGTAAATTCTATATTAGTACTCAATTCAAGCGTGTAGAAATGAAAGCGTAAATATCAACATTATATACAATTAAGTAAAATTACTAATTTTTTCGGATACTGGTGTTCCCATCATGCACTGGGTCTTGAATAATTAATGAGGTTGATTTTTCACTGTTTTCCAGCTGTATTTACACTGTTTCATCATTGCTTTTGTTGTTAGGATTAGTAACTTGCCATTTTGTGACATCTGGGGCCGTATTCACAAAGCATTTTATCTTACCACTAGGAGTACTCCTAAATCGCACTAAAAGATTTTAGCTAGGAGTTTTCTCTTAAAAGTTATTCACAACGCCTTTCAGACCTACTCTTAGTAAAGAAAAATGACAACTCCTAAACTAAGAGTGAGTCTTTGTTGCTATGGATGACGTCATTACTCATGCATGAGCTTGACTGAAGTGACCACCTTGATTGGCTGATGATTGTAACGCGGGAATGATTCCAAACCCCTCCCCTACGATGATGAGTGACACGTGACAGGTCTGAGAATGCGTGCGCTGCACAAGTAGTGCGAAGGACGGAAAATGATGAATAACTGAATAAATAGCCTAAATGAATAAAGAGTAAGGCAAAAAAAATAGCCTAGTAGACTAATGAAACATATGGATTGATGCAATATCTTTGCAACATTATTGAATTAATATGTCACTATATGCCTCTGCCTACGTTTGAGAGAAGAACATTTTAATTTGATTCACAATGAAACTTTACAATTAGTTTACATGCAATGAGTAGCCTAGTTTTGGTTGTTGTTGGTGGCGTTATTGCAGCCCTAGTTACTGTATGCCTACAATGCTAAATTGTTCCCTCGCGATTGGAAGCTCCGGTAGCCGCCGCGTTCGCATTTCAAAACATTGCAACGTGAAATGCCGAGCCCGATCTCACGGGAAAACGTACAAATTCTACGAGGTGGCTTATTCGTACGAATTCATACGACCTGACTCGTACGAATTAGTAAGATTTTTGCAAAATCGTACATATTTTACGAATTGGCCAATTCGTATGAATTCATACGAATGACCTACCCCTGACCCCGCCCCTAAACCTACCCATCACGTGGGTTTAGACAAATCGTACAAATTCGTACGAGTGAGGTCGTACGAATTAGTACGAATTAGCCAACTTTTTATCATTCGTACGAATTCGTACGAATTGGTCGTGAGATAGCGTTGGAAATGCCACAAAAAGCGGTTTGTGAATAGGTCTTAGTGAGTTAGGAGTCCTCTCGACTTCTTTTAAGCTGTCCCAGGCTTAGGTGCTACTTTTAGGGCTAAAATGCTTCGTGAATTACTCTTAGTCAAAAAAATTAGGAGTCCTAAAGTTACGAGTGACACGCCCATTATTTTTAGGAGTTGCTCCTAAATTCGCCAGTTAGGAGCTACTTTTAGCCTTAAAATTCTTTGTGAATACGGCCCCTGGAGTTCATTTTCTACTCAAAATGACACATTCAAACACAGAAACGATCCATCAAATGTTACCGTTATTGTTTATTGTCTACGAAGTATTGAGGTCTCTGCGTTCACGTAATGCTTAATAATGTAGATATGGTGTCTCACACAATATGTATTGTATTTATTACTTAGACGTTTCTAAGTAAAGCATAAACTTTAAAAGTGTGGTTTAATTCAATGTTATATTGTTTGAATGAAATGTATTGCAAAGGAAACTTCAATTAAATAGATATTACTCAACCTTTTACAAGCCAAGTTAAAATTGCTTATTTTCTTTGTTACTTTCACTTAACTTAGTTCAGTAGAGTTTACTTAATTCCATATGTGAAATTAACTTAAAAAATATTCGTGCAAAAACTTGCCAAAGAAAAATGAAGTAAATTTGACTTATTGTTTTTTTAATTGTATAAAAAATAAAAGCTAATTCTATATATTAATAAATATTCTAGTAGTGTATAAATAATACTAAAATAACACTGTTATCAGGAGGATGCAGCACAGATACAGTGGCATTTAAAAAGTATTTGGACACTTAAAAAGTGTCTGAATTTCACTGCATTTGATACAAAATGCGAACCTGAGGTCAAATGATGCTCTAATTCTGTTAACAAGGTGTCGTTCATCAAATCACGATCTGTGTGGTTACCTTTCAGGTGACTCCTGCCGATTGTCACGAAGCCAGAGGAGATGAAGTTGTGCATGTCTTGACCACTGCGGAAGTTTTCTTTCCCATAATGCCCTGCAAAGACAGACACGCAGCAAGTGTTATAAAATGAAAACAAATCGCACAAATAAAGCACAGTGGTTAAAAATAATCACGGCATGTCCCTGAAAAAGCTTGTGTTTTATTAAAACCACGCAGAAGTGATTCGACTTCCATTTGAATGAATCATCCGGGCAAAAATCAACTAACTAAAAAAATGTTTCCTCAAAAATTCTCAAGTTGGTTAGTCACAGGACATTAAGACTATTGTTTTGTATCGTGTTCATGTTTTCTGAAATGCTGCTGAATTGGAGACAAAAACTTTAAAGATATGTATTGTGTTTGAAATCTACAGATGCAATATATTAAACACTTTAATCTGTATTTTGGATTAATCTGAAAGAAGACATGTTGTACAAGCAAAATAGATAAAAATATCAAAATTGACCAGTGCATGAAAAAAGATTTTCTCCGTATTCTCAATGAGGGGAAAAAAACACCTCACTTTTATTCAGAGACCCAAACTGAGCAAAAATATGAAATATAGTGCAGATGCTGATATTATATGGCCAAAAATAAGATGAAATTCTGATGCTTTTAATGTAAATCAAATAGATCTCTAGCAAATACTTACATAAAATGTATATAAATATCAGTCGTCACTATGTATCTACAAATAGCATATCTTAGTAAGATGATATTTAAAGTTTTATGATCAAAGCTCTGTAGTTTTAAAACGTATAATGCTATGCAATACAATGATTATTTAAAGAAGAAAGCATGATCATATTTAATACATCTGAACATCAAGGTCAAGACAAGGTGCTTCATTAAGCATTAATGGTGTGTGTGTAGCGGGGCAGAGGTTCTGCACAGGGACTCGACACTAATACACACACACACTCTCAGCTCGTCTTCAGCCCCGCGGGGTTAGAGGACACTGGCTGTGATTGGGAATCTTCACCATCTTGCACTGGCAGGTGAATCCTCCATCTAATTGCACAGTTATTGACGTCTCTGACCAGGACACTGATCCGAGGTCACGAGATGGGAGAGTTGAGAGCTTTATCTGTGTCATTGCTCAGCTCTACAGAAAGCCAAGGCAAGGCAAGTCATCTAATATAGATCAGTTTTCAATCTTTTTTACAGCTGAATTGTTTAGAACTATAAAGCCCGCTGTATCATATTTGATACGCACATTTCTTAGGCCTCTATATGATCAACATGATCAAAGCTTTGCTGAAAAACCTGTTGCACACTATCTACACACCTTCCGTCTGATTGATAGTTTTTTTAGCAAGTAAAATACCTTTTAGTATAATTGAAAAAACGCCCTCCTGCTCGTGGTTCACGTGTTTTTTTTGTTGTTGTTTTTTTGCTGTGAAATCTTTACTGATTTTTAGAAAGTAAATGTAAGAATACCTTTGATATTGTTAATAATATGTCAAGATGAACACTTACTGGACTGAAGTTTACTTAAATATCAAATCAATAATTTTTTGGAAAAATCATGTTCAGATATGAGTATCAAATATGATCGTCAGGTTTTTGAGGAAGGTTGATTTGTTAATCTCGCAATCATATCATTGTATTACATTATATGTTTTGAAACTACAGAGCTTTGATCATAAACTAAACATTTAAATATTATCTTATTGAGACATATTACAGCCAGATATATAGTGGCGACTTATATTTATATGCATTTTATGTACAATAAGTGTTCTATTATCTGTTATAAAGATCTCATTGATTTACATTACAAGCTATCAGAATTTCATCATACTTTTTGTTCATATATATATCGCAAAAATATGCAATTTGATGCAGATGTTGATATTCTTCCTCCTCAAGTATGAGCTCCATATTCTCACTATATCACACTAAATGAGCCATGAAAGAATGAAACTCTACAACAAAAAAACATGTATGCAAATATTTCGTCTAACGGTTCAATAAACTGTTCTATCTAAAAAAATAAAAAATAAATTCTGACTAAAAATATGTCAGGGATGACAGGGTTAATATTTATCAGACTTCTCAATGCTAGTGAAAAGTACTTTTCAAGTCACTCATTATGTGTTTTTTTTTTTTTCTCAATTCAAGGGAAAACCTGAAGAGAGATGCACACATTATTGCTCCATAAATCAATTGTGTGCTGTGTAATTGTGTTGAGATATTTCTCTGTGAAGTTTATAGCGCTGAAGTTCAGGGTTCTGAGGCGGAACAGAGATTACGGTCAATACTAACAGCAACAGAAAGAGACAGAAAAAACATTTTCAGGACAGTCTCTCATTTTGAGCCCTATCTTCCCATTTTGTGTTATTTCTGGCACATAAAAAACATGCAAAGCTTTGTAAAAAGGATAGCCACCATATGCTTTCACGAAACATCAGCTCCTTTGTTTCAGTATTTCAATAATGCCCTTTTTTTTATCTCCAAAAAGTAAAAAAATATATACATTTACAATCAGACAAGCATATTGAAAACTCTGTAAAACTTTACTACTAGGTCTCATTTGTTAATATTAGTTAATGCATTGACTTATATGAAGTAACAATGAGCAATCTATCACAGCATTTATTAACCTTTGTTAATGTTACTTAATATAAATGTGTTCATGTTAGTTCAGAGTGCATTAACTAATGGTAACAGATACAACTTTTGATTTTAAAGTGCCCCTATTATGCTTTTTAGAATATACTTTGAGTAGACCAATCACAACAGACTGAACCATCTGACCAATCAGAGCAGAGTAGACCAATCACAACAGACTGAGTCATCGGACCAATCAGAGCAGAGTAGACCAATCACAACAGACTGGACCATCTGACCAATCAGAGCAGAGTAGACCAATCACAACAGACTGGGCCATCTGACCAATCAGAGCAGAGTAGACCAATCACAACAGACTGGGCCATCTGACCAATCAGAGCATAGTAGACCAATCACAACAGACTGAGCCATCTGACCAATCAGAGCAGAGTAGACCAATCACAACAGACTGGACCATCTGGAAGGAGGGGTTTAGAGAGACTGAATCTTCAAAACAAACAAACAGTTTTCAGACTCTTTAAGAAATTAGGTGATGTGCAATGTAGGTTATATTATGAGGAAATTAATGTGACGTTCGATGCATATAAACCTATTGTAGGAGACCTCCAGAACAAAACTGTGAACCTTTAAAATAGCATAATAGGGGCACTTAAAAAATGTATTGGTAAATTAAATTATCATTAAGATTAATTGATACTGTTGAAGCATTGTTCATGTTAACTAATGTAGTTAACTAATGTTGGCAAATGAAACCTTATTGTAAAGTTGTGTAAATCTCAGATCTTTTGACTTTCGTTCAACCATACTAGATTTTTCAATCAGATATAAGGAATCACAGGCCAATGCCTCAAGTAACCAGTGCACAATTAAAATTCCCAGTGTCCTTTTCTACACTAAATCAAAGACACGGGTGTCGAGATGACCCGGGAACAGACAAGAGATCAGATTGAATTAAGGAAACCATAATGAGAATGGCAGATGCAACCATTTGCCATCTTCATTAGGCTCTCTCTCTCTTCATGTTTTCCTCACAGAGGCCAATCTGTCCATCATTGTGATTTTGGTACATTGCTGCATGATGAAAGTTAATATTTAATGTTTGTCTTTTATTAAAACAAGACCTCATTGAACCATTTTTTCTCATCAAACCGAGTAAAAATGAGGCAACACGCATGCTAATGTATTTCATCTGATAGATCTGCTTCATTTTGACTTCTGATGTGCATCAAATCCTCATATCCTGGTTACAATAGCCTAAGGCAAGGCAAAATTTTGCTATTTAATTTTCTAATCTGGTGTCCATTTATAATACCAGCACTAAAAACATCATAATTTAGTATTTCATGACTATTTTCCACCCCTGTGGTTGTTAAAATTAAATAGGCCATTTTTGCTACTGTACCTTTAAGACTTCTAGGCTGATTTGCAAATGACCTCTATTGTGATTGGCTAACCTCTGCAAACTGATTTCTAAATTTTGAGTTGTGACAGCAACAAAACATCAAACTCAAAAAGAGAAACACACTATTTTCTAGGGCTGGGTATTGACACAAATTTCACAATTCGATTCGATTTCGATTACGATTCGATTCGATTCGATTCAATATTGATTATTTTGGATATCAAGTACAATACATAGCAAATTTTCTCAAGGAAAACAAATGTCTTAACTATTATTGTAAACTATGGGAGTCAGTTGTACTGTAGCCTATAGGCTTCATTAGCCTACTATAATATTGAAGGTAAAAATGAACTGATTTGTATACAAACACTTAAAATACACTTATTTATTTTTATAATAATAAGGTTATATGAAATTACATACAAATTTAAATGGTGGCTGTCATAAAAAACTTTCCAGATTAATTCAAACAATAATCAATTGAATCATTTATTCAAACATGCATAATCAATCCATATTGAAGAACATTAAACATTATAATGAATATGTAATATGGTGCATATATTTAACAAAATGCTCCTCTCTAGAGTACATTTTTCTAGCTGACTAACGAGTTTATGGTCACTGGATATGTTTTTTCAGAGGTAAATGTGACGTTACATGACATTGTTTAATAACGTCTTTCCACGGTTGAAACACTGATTGAGCGATTCCATGTGACATGATACGGACTTCGATAAGTTGTACTCTACCTTTTAACACATTTTCAGATCCTCATTCATGTTTATTTCGCGCTGTAACTGGTATTATTAAGGCGGAAGAGAAGGTCACGTGCGCTCGGCGATGCTGCTTCTCTTAAGCTGAGCTGCGCCAGAGCGATCCAATATTAACCAGCTGCAGAACCGCAGAACCATACGTCATAGCAGTGTGAGGATGACAGCGCCAGCCTAACAGTCTGATGCCGGAAGTGGGCGGGGTAAAATCATCTATGGGGTGGAGATGGGTAGGTTTAGGGGTGGGTTTAGGGATCAGGGGGTGGAGATGGGTAGGTTTAGGGGTGGGTTTAGGGGTCAGGGGGTGGAGATGGGTAGGTTTAGGGGTGGGTTTAGGGATCAGGGGGTGGAGATGGGTAGGTTTAGGGGTGGGTTTAGGGGTCAGGGGGTGGAGATGGGTAGGTTTAGGGGTGGGTTTAGGGGTCAGGGGGTGGAGATGGGTAGGTTTAGGGGTGGGTTTAGGGATCAGGGGGTGGAGATGGGTAGGTTTAAGGGTGGGTTTAGGGGTCAGGAGGTGGAGATGGGTAGGTTTAGGGGTAGGTTTAGGGTTCAGGGGGTGGAGATGGGTAGGTTTAGGGGTGGGTTTAGGGGTCAGGGGGTGGAGATGGGTAGGTTTAAGTATGGTATATGTAAGGTGGATATGTATGGTATGCGGTAGGGCTTGACTGACAAGCTGAGCCATATCGCATTAATAATCGCTGGCCATACGTCCGCGATTTTAATGCGATATGGCTCAGCTTGTCAGTTAACTACGGCTCTTTGTAGTAAATGCCGCTCCATCTGAAAGCAGGTGATGGCAATTTACTACTAATCAAGGAACCGGCTTTACTGACGAGATGCGCATAACAATCTCACGATTTAAATCGCCCAGCCCTAGTATGCGGTTCCGGCATCAGACTGTTAAGGGGGTCGCACACCGGACGCGCAGCTCAGCGCCACATCTTTTAAATTCGAACACATTATTCTCTATGAGTGTACACACACCGGCGGCGCCTTTCGGCGTCTGTCCGCGGCGCCCAGCTACGGTTCAGGACCTTGTTCAAAATCCTGCCGCGCCACAGAGCGCCATTTACATAGTTTTACATTAAATGTACATTTATTTGTCTCAAATCGTCGTTAATGTATATAATGACTTCACCCTGAGCTGCAATATACATTTTGTTTTACATTCATTCACAGAAATCAGCTGCTTGAATGAAAACGGCTGATGTTATCGGATTTTCAGGTGATATTTTCAATTCATTCAGTTTAACGGACGCTCTGAGGTAAAGTGTTCAGACTGCAGACTTAGCAACGATTGTATTTAATTGTACAGTACAATCATAACATAGTACAGACATTATCTTAATTCCATAATGTCCTTAAACATAACAATATTATTGGCCATAAATTGAGAAAGTGCGTGTCCGGTGTGCGATACCTCGAGTTGTCCTAGACATGGCGCGGCGCGGCGCCTACTATTTTCCATGATAAGAGCCATGAACAAGTCCAAATATCTACAAGTGAAAATGGAGTGCGACTATAATAATCCTGTCAGCTAATTTAACATTGGTTGCAACAACTGCAACCGTACGTAAATGAAATTTCATTCAGTGATTCCTGGAATCAAGTCAGTCCCAAAATACCATTTTAAATAAGCATGTAATGCGCTCACAACAGGCATAATTACACGCTATAAATCACTGAATACAAGGTCTCAGACTGTCATGCGACGCTCAAAAAAGAGAAAAGACATCTAATATCGCACGTCTTGCCACCAGTTAAAAGCTATTTAAACTCAGCTAGGTTCAGAAAATGCAAAAACTTGGCGTTGCTAACACTATTTTCTCCTAGTTGCACAACATTAGCACATGCAATATAATTGCAATTGCTTTTGGTGTAAATACGTCATTTAATAGTGGAACGAATGTCAGTGTAATTCATTCATGAATCCATTAAAGTGTCTGATTAAATTGAATGCATCAATTACAGTTATATACATTATGCATTATAATGGCAAAACGCTAATGGACAGAGCAGAGTGACGGGAGGAATGGAGGTCACGGAGGTCGAGCACACGGAGAGATGGACGACCAGAGAATTGAAAGAAAATCTCAGCGTGGGGAATCAATAAGGGAGGCAATGAGATTGAATTTCTTTCAGCCAATTAATCAGGTGAACAAACATTCAAATTTCTTTGGGTTTGAAGGCTTTTTATGAACTTTGTGCCCAATTTAAAGGCAATTAATCAATCACATCGGACATTTTATAGATCACAAGAGCACTTTGTCACCAGTTCTCAGGGGACGAGAGAAGATCAAACGCAGCAGTGTTCCTCTCATGCAGTCACAAGCTTGTATGTTGTACAGATTGTATACGCCAGAGAAACAAGCGCGTTGCCATCTTTAGAATCTTGTCTTTGAACTTCTGTTTTTACGATAGCGCTGTATATTTCTATGGCATCGCTGTCGTAGGATAATTAGCTGGTGAAGTGGATTTACTTACTGTAGAGTTAACGAGAGCTTATCATGAGCACTGTAATGTTTGAAGCGAGTGTCATAACAAATGTCAGCAGACTGGGAAGATTTAGAAACGAGTTTGGTTCATTCATAAATCCATAAGATCTTACCTTTAAAAATGTAGTGTATATCGATCGGGCCAGTGATGCATGAGATAAGATGCATGTGTAACAGTGTATTGGATTCGTGCAGCTCTTAAAGTGACAGCAGCCTAATATTCCTGCTGTTGTCTGTTCTTATACGTTAATCAAACAAAAGACAAAAAAAAAAAGCTCACTGCTCTTGACTAAATACCTGTAATAAGGGCTAATAGTTCTACAGTGAAGACATTTTTCTTTTTACAGTGAAGACATACTTTACATTTGATTACTATTTCTGTATCTGAAAATCTAGTTTAGACCTACATGAAAACCTGAAAAGAACTATTTATTTCATTTTCAAAATAAATTTATTTATTTTCATTCTATTTTGTTCTGTTGTATTTATTTGTGCTATTGCTCATAATTCGATTTTTTGTTCTAATTTTATTACTTATTACCTGTAATAATATTTCAAATGTATCGTTTTATTTAGGCTAGTAGTTTTTTGGTGTCATAACCTTATTTATTAAGGTAACATGGATCAAAAACAACAAAAACAATAAATAGGCCTATTTTATTTTATTCATTTATTTATTACATTTTTGTGGTGGGGCCAGTGAAAATTTTGGCAGGGCAAGTAAAAATGTTAACAAACTAGAAAAAATCCTTAGCGTTAAGCGTAATTAAAATCGCTAAGCGTATTTTCTTGGAAATGCATATAAAATATATACAGATATTGTGCTTGCAGAATGCAGACATTTGACTAATTCAGTATTCCATCGTACATATTCTAACATAACATAAAACATGACTGGGATATGAAAATATGCCTCAATATAGGAACGACCCACATTCAGTCTGATGCAGCACAACATCTGATATCAAATTCATCAAAGGGTTTGATTATCAGTCATTTATTGCTGCCTTTTTACTGTACTTTATATGAAATGACGGGACAAATTTTATAAATGTCATTTTATATGTTTGTATCCCCCTGAATGAAGCAGTGAGTGCGTAAACTGTAAACTAGCATCTCACTCAGGCAAACAGTAACATTCAGAGCTAAGCCCAACCGCTGACCTCATTCAAACACAGCTGCATTTAGTTTATTCAGTAGCGCTTTGAATATTGATGTACAACAAGCCAAAGCACTGATTAGCTCAAACACAAACGAGACAGTACATCTGCATTAATGCTAACACTGAACTGGAGTCAGTAAAAGAGCATCAGGAGCATGTTTCGATGGCTGCTTGACTGCTGCGCTCTGTGTGAATGGGGAATTCATTCAGATTTGATTTCTGATATTAGCTTGGACGGCGTGCCGGCAAACAGCGTGATGCTGAGCTTTTAAATATGAATCAGAAAACACGCTCAAGAAGTGCTGTGGGAGAGAGATCGAGCGAGAAGTTTGGGCCACAGCAGATGTTTCCTCAAACATATCGTCGCAAATAAACTCCTGAGCATATGTACAACACCCACACACAGATGCACACATATAGATTTTATCCAAAGCGACTTACACTGCATTGAAGTTGTACGTTTTATCAGATCATGCATTCACTGCGAATCGAACCCATGACCTTGGTGTCGCAAGTGACAAAGACTCTCAAACATTTTTTGTTAGCCGAAGCCCTTTGACATAAAATATTTTACACTGAGATTTCGAATTCATATCCAGTAACTTAAACACATTAGCATGTTCATGGTTCTCAGATGTCGGTTATTGTTCCACTGACATGCAGAAAAACAAATAAAATATTTAATATTTTTTACTGAGAAAATGATCTCATATCATAGGAAAACGTCTCATGCTGCTGAAACATCCAGGCCAAAGTTATATTTATATTTTAGAATATTTTTTATAATATTTAATTTTATTTTACACAACAAGATACTATTCATTCAGTCTGTTCATCATATAAAGCAATCAGACTTGGACTAAAGCACTCAATCTCTTTATGAACAGACTTTCAATGGAGGGACAGAAATCTCTCAGATTTAATTAAAAAGATCTTCATTTGTGTTCCAAAGATGAACGAAAGTCTGTTGAGTTTGGAACGACATGATGGCGAAATCCCTTTAAGATTTAGGGCCCTATCATATACGCAGCGCCAGGCGTGACGCAAGCGCAAGTGTTTTTTGCTAGTTTCAGCCTGACGCAGTTATCATTTTCACGTCCTGCGCCACATTGTTTAAATAGCAAATGCATTTGCTCCCATGGGCTGCTGGTCTGCAAACGAGGTGTGTTCAGGTGCATTGTTGACGCATTGCTATTTTGAAGCAACTGAAATAGAGTGTGCCATTGACCAACAAAAACCTGGTCTAGAGTCAATGGCACAATATTTTTGTTATTTAAAGAGTGCGTTAGTAATGTGCGCCTATAGGCAGGGCCACAACGCACGTACACTTTGTCCCCTAGACGGTCTGTCTGCTAGAAAAGCATTCAGTTTTTTCACTTGCTAATTCCGCCATGCAAAGAGCGAATCCGTCATGGCGCGAGCACAACTGGCTATTAAAGGGAATGGGAGATGAGACTCTGATTGGTTTATTGCACGTTACACCCAAAACACACCCATTACTCATTAAAGCGGGGCTCAGTAGTTTCGGGATTTCTTCGCTGTATTCTCGCTTTTTGCTCGCAGGTTTCTCTCTAGAGCTCCCCCCACAGCTTCGGAATAGATATTTGACAACACTGTTGTAAAAACTCGTTGGCGATTCTCAGACACCAGAGGCTAGTAGATCAACGACATCAAAGGAGATGGGACATTCTAAAAAACGTCTTCTTCATTCGGGTTCGAACAGCGTGAGGGAGCGCAATAATGACAGCATTTTAGCAGATTTCTTTTGGCCGTAAAGCAATTGTTTACATCGCGAGACCTAATATTACGCGATACTTCCTGACGCGGCGGCCGGCGGCCCGCCGGCTCAAAGTTGCAAGTGCGGATTTTCCACTCACGGGCACAAGGGGGGTGCGAAACGACCACCATTCAACCCGAAATAAGTATTATAACCATTCCAATGACTCCGAAGCTGTTCAGTTAAGGTAAAAAAGTTACTTAGTTCACCTTTAAGAGAATAGGGACAACCCTTTTAGACCATGCGCCGTGCGCGCCAACCATTTCTCCCATCGTTAAACTAGTAAAAGTGGATCCGGACACGCACTAAGTGCACTTGCGCCCTACGCTTTAGACCATGTGCTTAGATCGTTTAAAATGGGCCCTTAAAGTGTAAATTGCAGGTTAACCACCACAACCAATTAATGTGTAAATTAAAGTGTTCAATATGTATATATGTAAAAATGTCTGTCTTAAAATGCGTTAAAATAACCTTTATTGGGGTTTCTTCAAAGGTAGCGTGTTTTTTACAGTGACTGGGTGATGACGTCATAAGAGGCACTCGCAACCCATACTCTGCTAGATTCCTACTGTTTGTGGCTATTTGGAGAAGGACTGGAAGATTGATAACATTAGGGAACAAGCCAAAGTCTTTTCAAAATCTTGCCGTCATGTAGAATAGCAAGGAAGGACAACGACTGAAGACATTATTTACTTACATGGTGTCAGTAGTCCTAATCAGAGCTGTAGAGATGCACACACTGCACAGGCACAATGGCGCTTTGCCGGCATCTGCTGACAGAACGCGATATTGTCAGTGCTAAAACGCAACTCCGCAACGACACGGAGCTGTCGCGAGATACACGCCTTTTTACCTGGATTAAGCCGAGAAAAGTCGTTTTGGACGGACCGAGCTCAAGGCGGATGAGCGCAGCCCGCAGTAGGGCAAGTGTGTTTCTGCGGCGGGGTCCAGTTAGAGAAAGATGAACAAAAACCACAGAGTGCCGAGCAACCGAACTCTGAACGCCGTGGAGGTGAATTTTGATGTATTTAACCATATTTGCTAGCTAGGTCTCCAATATAACTGCTAAAGTTAGCCTACTTGCCGTAAGACTAATGGTAACTCTAGGCTTGGAGTCCCTCTTATGACGTCACGCCCAGCCTAGTGGAAGGGAGAGGGAGTGCTTAAAACCACTGTAAAAAGTACCAACTTTTCATATTATATTCAGCATTTTGGTATAAAAAACATACAAAACAATGGTGGGCAGTTCTTATCTTTATGTTTAATAAGCACATTGCATTATCTTCGAGAAAAATTTAACCTGCAATTTACACTTTAAGCGTTCAAATTTACCACATTTCCAATGCAACTTATTTCAAACTTTTGGAATGTTCCAAAAAGAATTCCATGTCAAAAAAGAACTCATCCTTTTAAGTACTACATTCATGTGCCATGGCATTTACACGGCAGAAAACACCACTTGGTAATGGTAACCACCAAAATAGCATGGTAATACCATAGTACAGTTTTGTTAGTGAGTAAAAAGAAGACAGAACTGCCAGCACCTACCATGGTTGATTTTGTTGTGTACAGGTGTGTAGTGGTTCTTGGACGTCCGTACAGGCGTGTTCTCTTTGGACGAGGCGTCTATAGCAACGACGTTTTCATGCTCGTATACCGGAACGGACCCCTGCTGTCTCAATATGTCCGCCAGCGCTCTGTGAAAAACACACAAGTCCAAGATCATTTCACTACTCTCCAGAAACAAAACCTGTCCAAATGCGGTTCAGCTTTGAAATAAAAGCTTGTTTAGCATTTCATCCAGTTTAAAGATTCAAACACACACCGGCCCCCAAGAGGTTTTGTCAATTGGCCCTGTTAATGCTATTGTTTCTGTTGTTTTCCCATTCGCGAAGGTTCTTGCCTCTTGGAACTCGCACACACACACACACACACACACACACACACACACACACACACACACACACACAACTTTAATTGCGCTTTGTGTTATAATGAACAGTCGAGGTTTAGTCTCCCAGGTTTTCTAGACCTCAGGCCTGTGAGCTCTACAGCAATAAACACAAGCCATTAATCAATGTTTCTCGGCAATATAGCGTTGGAGCAACACACCCCACCTACACCAGCCTAATGGGATTCAAATTCTATTCATGTTTTTGCTCTTTGGCCCTAAGGACACGGTTTCTGACTCGAGACCCAACCGCCTCATGGATTTTCGAAGCAGTTGCAATCCGAGATTCTGGTCGCTGAAGTTAATGGTATTTTCTCACTAATGCAGTTTTCGGAGCGTGTGCAGTTATATGGGCCTTAACTTTTTTACTGCAGACGAACTTTGTAAGTTTGGGATAGTGTTGCCTAGTGGGTAAACATCAAAGTTGGTGATTAAAAGGTTGCAGGCTCCTTATTAAATTTTGCAGATATTCGGTAGCACTTTATTTTACAGTCCTGTTCCCCATGTACATAGTAGTAGTTGTAATAACTGGGTACTAACCCTGACCCTTAACCCATGTAGTTACCTTATATTACCCAGTACTTTACCCAGCACGTACATGTACTGTAAAATAAAGTGCACCCCATATTCAATCTTGATGTGTGAAGATGCACCAGGTTTGACGTAGATTATGGTTTTAACTGGTTGTAATGTGCAAAATGTGAATAAGCACAGGTGTGAATGACAAAAATGATAGCAATTTTTATGGTAAAATACTGTAAAAATGTGAAAAACTAATATATCTACTTGGACATCCCATGTCATTTTACATGGTCATTTTATAATTTACACTGAAAGCCCATTAATTGGCATTCCCAGAATTCTATGTGTGACATTCAGGTTTCACAGTTGATGGTTGTTCATTGAAATAACTTTCTTCTTAGTTTTTAATTATCGGTTGTACATAATGGTTTTATGCTACATCTTTTGTCATTAAATAAATGTAAATAAATGAATGACCAAATACTTAATAAATAGTTAGATAGTATAAGGTATAGTAACATTATTAAGGTTAATGAAATAAATCTACAGTAAAAATGTACAAGTTTGTAAATAAATATACGTTTGTAAAAAAAATTATTTTAGTAATACTGTAATTAACATTATTTCAGTTAATGAAATACACATTTTTGATGTAAATTTAAGTTCATGAATAAAAAAATTATAATAAAAAACAGGTTACACTTTATTTTAAGATGTTTTGTTACACTGTAATTATACAGTACATTTAAGTACTGAGCAATATTAGGTACTTACTATAGGATTAGGGTTCGGTTTGGTTTAGGGTTAGTTGCATGTAATTATGCATAATTTATAGTTATTACTATAGTAACTGCATGTAACATATGTAACAATGACACTGTAAAGTGTTACCAAAATGTTTTTGTCATGTTTTGTCAGACAAGTTTTTTACTGTAAATTTAAGTTTAATAAGTAAAATGTAAGGTTATTCATAATGTTTTTTTTTTTTTTTTACTGTAAAAGTTCTGGCATCCACAGCTGCCATTTTGTAAACATAAACTTTACTGTTTTTATTTTACAGTGTACGGCAGAGGGAAAATTAATAAAATTTGTGTCTATTCCTCACATATAGCTATCATATGGCTTCAGAAGAATTGGAATATTGTACAAAAGTCATTTCCACTACTTATATGTTTATTAGAACCACAGAGAAAGTGCAAAAAAAATTAATAATAATAATGATAAAAATAATAATAATAATAATAATAATAAATAAATAAATAAATAATAATAAAATATATATATATATATATATATATATATATATATATATATATATATATATATATATATATATATATATATAATAAATGCTCATTCAGAACCAGTAAAAAAGGTTGGATTCGGTCGGACCATCAGTTCTCATGGCCAGCTATCTCAAACACGGCTATAGATCCAGCAGGCCTGGATGCCATCTTTCCTCACATGAGAAGCCTGAAATGGCGTCTTAACTGTGTCAATGTCAGCGTATTCGCTCTGCCTCACGGTCCACATCTCTGAGCGCGCGAGAGACAGATAGAGAGAGAGAGAGAGAGAGAGAGAGAGAGTGTGTGACTTTGGAAGGATGTATAATTAGTCTTTCCCTTCCAGGAGAAGGCCTTTTTTAACAGAAGTTGTTCTCACGTGGGGGCGACCTGGTTTCAGTGGCCCAGTTGGCTGTAAGGCTCTGAGCTCAACTCCACCGTTCCACCTTTTTCAGCTCAAACACTGCAGGATTGGTGACACTTTCAGGCCCGCCCGGCTTGGCTACATTAATGCACTTCAGTGGGCTCTTTTACTGTAGTTTTTGCATGTCACTTCCTTTTTAGGTTATTGCTGTACAATCTTAGGGGGAAAAAAAGGTTCATTGGGGTTCTATATAGAACTATTGGGCCAAAAAGGTTCTAGTGGAGAAATGTCTTAAATGATTGCATAATACTTTCATGCTTGTTTTTTTTTTTTTTTTGGAGTGATACAGTATGTTTACGAGCTGCTTAATTCATAAAATGTAATTACAATAAATACAATTTTAATTCATTAAAACTAAATCCAAAAAATGATCCCATGATGGAAATGTTCTATATATGATGCGCCTGACAGAACCCTTTAAGGTTCTATAGAACCTTTTCTTCTAAGAGCATAAGTTTAAGAGATTTAGAACAGTTTAACATAATCCATGTTTCCATCCACCTTTTATATCGGATGCATTTTTATCGGATAAGAAGACATGCGCATAAACCATGATTGAAACACGTTTACCGAAAAAATCCCTCAGTGTGCAGCAGAAAACTAACAAGACTTTGCCTCAACAGAGGATGTGATTGGATAACTGGAAAAACCAACGGACCAATCACATCGTACAGGATCTCAAATGTTGGTTTGGTCGTTCTGAAAATCCTGAACCAAGAATCATCAGAATGATTCGGTTTAATTCCCTCTCAGAAGTCTCTCACGCGATTGCGTTCCCAAACACCAGACATCCGAACGAGAGAGAACCTTTTATTGCGTTCTGAGACACATTTATGATGTACTGTACAAAAAAAGAGCCACAGTGGCTTCCTTGATGGCAGCAACTTCCATTTTTATAACAGATATTTTGTGGCAATTTCCCAGAAAGTGATTATTTTGTTCTCTTGAACACACGAGATGGAAACACTGCTTTATTCGAAAATGTTTTATGCAATATATTCCAATTTTGCAACTTTGGATGGAAACATACACCCCTCATCCCTATATCAAAATATCAAAATTAAAAATCACTGTGGTTACAGTAACACGCTCACAATGAAAGTGGGCAAAGCAATGAACGCAGAAGTATACAGCTACTAGACTAGTGTGATAGAACCATTCAACAATCTTGTTAAGTGTGCGTTAAGTGTGTTCAGTTTTTCAACTTCATATCATGACCCATGAAAAGCTGGTAAACAGCAGTAAGTTTCAAATCTCATGCACAACCTAAAAAAGGATGATCTTGACAACTTTACAGATCAAAAAATATATTTTTATCACTAAATAATGAACATTATAAGCTGCACATTTCTGCCTTTAAACCCTTTAAAATTGTATGGCTTTGTTTACATTTTAAGTGCCTTATTGAAACTGTAATTTTTGCCTAAATAAATAAATGACCAAATACAAATAAATACTAAATCAGTCAATCAAAATGATCTTCTATGGTTAATTAACATTTTCCAAAAATGTTTTTTTCATAAGTATTCTCAATCTTTTAAGAGGCCGTTTAGGGTCAAGTGACACACACACACACAGGATAAATGCATTGCGAGACATGCAGGTGATGCATTGCCACGCAAACAACCTTCCATGTTTTGGCAGATCCTCTTCAAAAGCCATTCAATTGTCTGGAGTTAATATATGCAAGACGCTGCTAAGGGTAATTTGGGCCCGAGCGCTACCCTGTTTGCTCTAAAGACACATCCAAACACCAGCGTGAGTTAATTACATCCTCACAAAACACCCTGGTGCAGCCTCCGGGGACACACAAGCACCATTTCTGAACAAATCAAGGCCAATTTCCCTCATTCCATCACCTGAATTGGGTTGAATGGTGAAACATATGGGGGCTTTAGAGACTCGATGTTGCTAGAGCGGGAATTAAACACTTTAACTACACACTCACTCAAACGCACTCTCTTACTCTGGTTGCATGTTTAAAATGCAAGTAAAAGCAGTGATTGAAACTGTGATGCATTAGAGGTCCAAAATGTACTTTGTCCACACTTGTCAATGGAGAGTGAATTGACACAATTACATTTACCTGCAATAATACATTTTGCGGATGCTTTTATTATTTATCTAAAGTTTTAAATGTAAATTCATGTTCCAGTTGCACTTATTTGTTGACACATTTTTCAGGTTAAACAACAATAACCATTACTTATACTATCAAGAAAACAACAACAACAACAACCAATATAGTTCTATTGCAATACAACAACGTAATTAATGTTTAGTCAAACTAAATAATTTTCTCAGAAAATTAAGAACTATTCTTAAATTAAGAATATTAAAATAAAGAACACAGTAACAAATGTCATATTTCATGTTAACTGATTTGTTAACTGATGTTCAGCTGTTTTATTAGTCGCCTTATTTTCACAATACGTGTGTCATGATGGTCACAGATATGGAGATGGACTGTATCTTTTATTTCACCAATCCGATTGCTTATTAAAATATCCCTCACAGATCATGTTTTCAAGTCATTTGACGTTTGAATGTAACGTGGCAAAGCAGTGATATCAAGTGAGCAAGTTATTTATTTTTTAAATACACTGTAAAAAAAAAAAAGTTGAGAAAACGTAAAAGTTTAAGGCAACCAGCTGCAGGACATTTTTAAGTTTTCTCAACTTACGTGTTTGAGTTATCTCAACTTTTCTCAACTTTTTTCATGTTAAATAGTTGAATAAAATTTAAAAACTGAATTTGTCATACAAAACGTAAGTTGGATTTTTTACAGTGTAGTTTTCACAGTAACACCATTATTTATTAATGCAGACCGATTTGTTGATGCGGAACGCGCCGGAAAACGAGAGGCGGGATTTATTGTGAAATTGTAATAAGCCAATCACAGCGCATGTGACTTTTCCCCATTCATTCTTAAAGAGGCCATGTTATATTTGTTTTTGGACTCTACTAGATTTTCACGCTTCAATGTTCATAAAACAACATAGTTCCTGTTACTATTAAGCTCCTCCTTCTGAAAGAGCAATGTGCTCTGATTGGTCGGCTGGAGCAGTGTGCTGTGATTGGTCAACCGCTTCAAGTGCGTGTTTTGGAAATGTCGTTTCCCTTATACCATAACCTTACTAACTACTAACTAACTCTACTAACTATTAACTAACTCAACCAGGACTCGTCCCTTTTTTCTGCGTATGCCTTGAGCGGGAATTATTTAAATGAGGAATATTGTGACGCGTTTGTTCCCGGAAGAAAACTCAAGACAGAAACAGTGACACTGATATAGAGAATAACTCCCGATGGTGGGACTTGGCAGAACTTGAGAGAGACTCTGCTTCACTGCAAAAAATGCTTTTATGACATTTATAAAAAATTATATATATAATTTTTTTTAGATATTTGGACTGGAAACAAGACAAAAATACTAAGTAGGAAAAGCATTTTTTTTTGTTCTCTTTGTTTCATTCTTTAACCATTGGCATCACCGCTGGACAGTGTCACTTTAGAAAAATGAATGAATGATTTATATGCCTTCTAATGTCGTGTTTTGTAATATTTGCGTTGTCTTATTTTTGTACTGTTTATTATTTTTCTCATCCAATTTTTCGAGGAGACAATGCCTCCTCAGAGGAAACAAGCCCTGGCCAAATGGGTCAATCAAAAGACGAGTTTATTTCCACAGCTTTCTTTTTAAAGCACTGAAATCGAGAACAACTGTGACAAAGTGGTCTGTCTGGGTAAAAAAGTCCTTCTCTTACGTCAGAGCGAGCTCGGATTGCATCGGAGCGTGTTCCCGAGGAGACTGATCAATAAAAGCACTCGGATCACCCGCGGAGGCTTTCAAAACACGGCCTCTCTGTTTTGCTGAAGGTCACCGGTGAATCTGCATGTGCTGAACACAGCTGCCACCTCTTTTAACCTCTTTTAACCTCTTCCACCTCTCAGCTTCAGCTCACAGAGACCTCGGATGCCATGGGGAGCTGGGAAATTATCCAAAACTCAGCTTTTTTTGCCACTGAGATGCGTGGTTAATCATGTGTTCCACTCAAACTGCTAATGTACGGCTGTCAGGTTATAGAGCATAAAGCTTTATGCCATCAACGTCACTGGTAAACCAGCTCCAGGCAATCTGATTGGCTGGAATAAACACTCCCAGAGTGCTTTTTAACCGGGATACAATAGGCATGTTTGAGTTTTTCCTTTGGTCCGCACCGGCCGAGCCATGACAGTGATGAGGGTTTAAAACACTCTAAGGTCAGAACTGAATCATTATATGCTTACAGAGCTCCGGAAGTCACTTTGCGCTGAGTGCAGAGTGTGAAAACCATCTAAAGTCTTTTCAACAACTGCTAAAGCGGATGGAGAGGATTCACTTTGGCATTAGCTGTCATGTTTCCACAGAGTTCTTTAAAAAAATGACGGTTTGGTCGTCGTTTACTCACCTTTCAAAAGCCTTAAAGGATTAGTTCACTTCAGAATTCAGAGTCACGTGGGTCCGCCAAGGAAGATGGCAGCACAGTTGTGTAGCAAATATTTTCTATTTATTCGAGCATATTCACTCCACATTTTTATCAAAACTAGTGTCCTTGGTAAGATCAAATACTTGGAGAACAAAAAAGTGCTTTAGATCGCAAACGTCGACCTCCACATCTAGTATTTTAAGGAGATAACGACGAGCCGCATAACGACCAGACAGACTTCACCGGCACACGGTGATAATACAAAACTTATTATCCGAAATAAGTTAAATGAACTCTACCTTACAAGTAGTAGCGACGGATGCGTCATCAATACAAGAGGTTGTTACTGACCTTAAAAATTCAGTGAATGCAATCCAAGAAAGGCTGCACGAAGCTGAGGGCCGCATCTCCAATATGAAAGACGTCACCTCGTAGCTCGTCGGTGACGGCGAGTGACATGATAAACGCCTGGAAGTTATGTGGAACCGAATCGAGGATTTAGAAAACAGGAGCCGACGCAACAACGTAAGGATGATCGGTCTGAAAGAAGGGCTGGAGGCAGGTGGATTGATCAAGTGCGTGTGTAAAATCTTATCGGAGGGACTCGGTATTGATATGGATGGAAAGTTCAAGATTGAGAGGGCGCACTCCCTGGCCCAGTGTTGATCAACCACCAAGAATAGTTTTGATTAAGTTTCTGCGTTCGTCAGCCAGGGAGAAAGTATTACAAGTGGCCAAAGAAAAAGGAATGGCCGAATGGGAGGGATGTAGGATTTCCTTCTTCCCTGACATGTCAAGAGAGCTGGCCAGAAAACGGAGGGATTTCACCTCTTTGCGGAGGATGCTGAGAAGCGTCAACGTGAAATATATGCTGGCATATCCAGCCTCACTTCGTTTCACATGGCAAGGGAAGAATAAGGCGTTTAGGGTGGTTTTTTTAAACAATTTGTTACTTTTTGTTAAGTAACAAAATTTAGCAGAAAGTAGTTTTGTTGTTTGAAATGTTCAACTGCAGTTTGTTCAATTTGAATAAATGTGCATCACGGTTTAATATGCCATTCCCCAATAGGGGGCAGTCACTCAACGCATTTGATTACGCGCACGATAATGTGCGATTAATTTGTATTATACATAGGTAGTAGTCACATCAGGTTTATAACATGGAATATTAACGGATGTGGAAGTCCGATTAAAAGAAAAAAGGTCCTGTCGTATCTCAAACATAAACAAGTGGATGTTGCTTTTGTACAGGAAAGTCATGTAACAGATAATGAAGCGCTCAAATTCAAAAGAGACTGGTTGGGACATGTATTTTATTCATCATTTACAAGCAAACAAAATGGGGTTATGATCCTAATAAATAAGAGGCTGAATTTTGTCATGTTAACGGACACTAAAGACGATATTGGGAGGATTATAGAAACCCTTATTAATGGAGTTAAAGTGATATTATGCAATGTATATGCCCTCAACAAGACAGATCCGGGTTTTATTAATAAAATAAACAAGATTATTGGTGAGAAAGAGGGGCAAATCATTTTGGCTGGGGACTTTAATCAGGTTATGGATGGGGTTCTGGATAAGAGTAAAAATCAGGGACCTTCAATAGGATAGGGCTGCCCTTCATTTGCTAACAGAGGATATTGGATTGACTGACATGTAGCACTTGGTAAATCCAACAGAAAGAGAATATACTTTTTTTCTCATTGCCATAAATCTCACTCTAGGATAGATTTTGTTTCTTGCTTTCGAACTCTATCACTGATCAGGTAGTAGATTGTAAAATTGGAGCAATAGTATTATCAGACCACGCGACTGTGGAATTGGGTATAGCTCTAAATACAGAAGCTGGTAGAAAGGGAAGATGGCGTTTAAATACTGCATTATTACAAGATGAGGAGTTTAGCACATTATTGGCTGATGATCTGACCTCCTTCTTTGAATTGAATGTAGGAAGCACTGATAAGTTGGCGTATGTATGGGAGGCCTCAAAAGCATACATTAGAGAAAAAGGAAGGAAGGAAGAGACTTGGTTAAGAACTTGGAAGCAACAATTTGTACACTGGAGAAGGAGTTGGCTAGACATTACTCTAATGATTTATATCAGGATATTTGTAAATATGAAGTTTTATTTTATAAGGGAGGTGAAAAAGCGGGCAAGCTCCTGTCCAGACAATTAAAACAGCAAAATGCTGCTAACATTATTCCGGCAATTAAGAAAGGAGATACTATGGTATCATTGACAAAAGATATACACAAGGTTTTTCAGAAGTTCAATAAATCTTCAGGTAGTCTGGATGGAGAAAAACTGATTTTTTTTTCCTTTTTTTTTCCGAACATTACCTAAATTAGATGTATTGCAATCCGAGTCTCTAGATCTTCCCATTACACAAGAGGAGGTTAAAGCTGCAATAACCTCTATGAAATCTGGCAAATCACCAGGGGTGGACGGGTTTCCAGCTGAATATTATAGAAAGCAGGTTGACATAGTGGCCCCAATTCTAACAGAAGTCTATATAGAGGCATTTGAAGCTTAAGTATTGCCTAGTACTTTCATGGAAGCACTGATAACACTGATACCTAAAAAAGATAGGGATTTAACAGATCCGGCTAATTTTAGGCCAGTAAGTCTTATTAATGTGGACTGTAAGGTGTTTTAGCTTCATGGTTAGAGCTAAATTTTAGCTTCCCAAGTATAATTTATAAAGACCAAGTGGGCTTCATTAAAGAGAAGGTCATCAGCCAATAATATGAGAAGGCTAATTCATCTGATGTGGCTAAATTCTTCAGAAAACACCCCGATCGCGGCTATATCCTTAGACGGCGAAAAGGCTTTTGACAGGGTGGAGTGGGGCTTTTTGGTCGCAGTTGGATTCAGTCATACTTTTTAGGTCCTGGGTTAGTTTATTATATAAAAATCCTAGAGCAGCAGTGATGACAAATGGCATGACTTCATCATTTTCTTACAGTTTCAAGAGGTACTCGTCAAGGATGCCAACTCTCCCTGTTATTATTCACAATAGTTTTAGAGACTCTAGCCATTATGATCAGGGCAGACTCAAACATTATGGGAGTAAGCGGGGTAGAGGAGGGGATAGAGCATAAGTTAATGCTGTATGTGGTTGATATTTTGTTGTTATCTCATGATCCTCACAAATCTTTACCTCCATTAATGAGCATTATTCAATTATATTCAAGTGTGTCAGGATACAAAATAAACTGGGAGAAGTCAGAAGCTATGCCAATATCTGGAACATGTCATTCCCATACAGTGACCCAGTTTGACTTTAAATGGATTCCAAAAGGTTTGAGGTACCTTGGGGTTAAATTAACGCAGAATGTGGAGGATATAATGTTGTTTATTATGAACTAATGAACCACTGCTGTCAAAGATAAAAACAAATAATGTGGACAAATGGGAACAGCTGAAACTCTCTCTGTGGGGTAAAGTAAATATTGTCAAAATGGTTATTGCTCCGCAGTTCAATTATATATCCATGATGATACCTGTGAACATTCCAGACCCTATCTTTAAAAGATATGACAAAATTATCAAGGACATTTTATGGGAAGGAAAAAGACAGAGGATCAAAATGAGTAAGTTGACCTCCCCAAGAGACAAAGGGGGCCTTGGACTACCTGATGTGAGGATGTATAATATCTCTTTTAAAATGGCCAAACTGGCTAAACATTGGGACAAGACAGATTCTGGGTTGGACTGGATCAAGATAGAACAGAAACTGGCCTCACCATTTCATCCCATTAGCATTTTCACAATGCTCTGGAGCTAAATGGGACTCAAATCCAGTGACAATACATTCAAGACATGTTTGGAGCAACAAAGTGTGCAGGACATCACATTATAAACAGTCATATGCATCATTGTGGAAACAATGGCAGCTTAAAGGGGTAACTGTAATTGGTGATCTGTATGAGAACAGAATTTTATGTCATACTCTGAATTGGTGAAAAAATATGATATTGGGGGCCAAGGAAACCTTTGGAAGTACCTGCAGATTAGACATTGTGTCAAGAACAAATTTAATGCAAGTGATAACCCTGTTTATGCCTATATTCAGTTGCCATGTGAAGCTCAGACTGCTTCTATGTGTTACAAATCAACGCTTAGTGTAACTGCAGATCTGTAATAACCTGAAAACAATATGGCAGAAGGATTTGGGGATTAATATCCATGATAATGACTGGCGGTACATTATATCTAATGTGGGTAAGAACATACGAGAAGCTAGGGGGAAATTCATTCAGTACAAAATAGTACATAGATATTATTATACACCATCTAGGCTTTACAGGATGGGGATAGCTGGAGATAATCTATGCTGGAAATGTAATGAAGAAGAGGGTACTTATTTACATAAGATTTGGGAATGTTCTTTAGTTCACCCATTCTGGTCTAAAATTCTGACAGTACTTGAAGAGTGAATGGGGTCTAATTTACCTGTGGAACCAAGACTATGCCTTCTTGGAGATAAATCAGTGAAACCTAACATAGCAACAAATATATTTAGCCTTGTTAAGAGTGGTTGTATTACAGCTGCCAGGATGATTTTAAGAAATTGGAAATGCCCCAAAACCCCAGACCTGAAAGACCTGGCTGATGGGATGATTGAAATTGCTTCATATGAGAGCATGTTGGGGAGACGGCATAGTGAGGGAGAAAAAAAAAAAAAAACATGGGATCATTTTTGGCATAAAAAATGGTGTAAATGAATAGGACTGCTTAACAATTGTTTAATTCTAATGTACTTTTGTTTTGGTTGTATTCCACTGATGGTGACTGTGGCTGAATGTGTAATTGCAAAGGTGATTACTGAATAATGTGGTGATGTACTCTGAAGTTTTGACTGTTGAACAATGAAAAAAGTTGAATTATAAAAAATAAAATAAAAATCTTCATAATGTACTCACCCCCCAAGTCATCCTAATCTTTCTCACCCCCAAGTCTTTCTTTCTTCAGTCGAAAAGAAATTAAGTTTTTTGAGGAAAACATTCCAGGATTTTTCTCCATATAGTGGACTTCAATGGGGTCCAACAGGTTGAAGGTCCAAATTGCAGTTTCAATGCAGCTTCAAAGGCTCTACATGATCCCAGCCGAGGAATAAGGGTCTTATCTAGCGAAACGATCAGTCATTTTCTAAAAAAGAAATAAACATTTATATACTTTTTAACTACAAATGCTCGTCTTGCACTGGCTCTGCGATGCGACACACATTACGTAATCACGTTGAAAGGTCAAGTGTGACGTAGGCGGAAGTACCGACCAAGTGTTTACAAAGCGAACGTGCAAAGACTAAGTAAAACGCCCTTTACACACAAAAAAACAACAACAAAAACAAAAAAAATAAAAGGTAAAACAATGATGTCGGACGATTTTGAAGTTTTGGAGTTTTTCGCCCTACCCTTCCAATGTGATTACGTAATGCGTGAAGTCGAGGACGTGCAGAGAAGAGCCATTATGGTTAAAGGGGTGGTTGATTGCTATTTCACTTTTTTCATTTTAAATACTGTGTAATGTTGCTGTTGGTGCATGAACAGTATCTGCAAAGTTGCTGCGCTGAAAGTTCAACGTAAGCGGAGATATCGTCTTTTAAAAATCAGGAAGTTTAATGCCTACAAAAACGACTCGAATGGGACTACAACGAGATACTTCCCGGGTTTTATACGTAACTAACCCATACATTTACATCAACCCTCCCTCCGGAACATGTTCTGCTGTCGAAGAGGAGGAGTTATAGTGGAGAGCTGTACAAATTTTGTAAACGTATTTTCCATGTATACTTTATGACGTAATTTTTTGATTTGATCAAGAACGCAAACCAATGCCAAAGCTGTTTGGTTATAGTAGCTAGTTAGTTCGATGTTATTTTGTGTGTATAAGCAACGTGTACAAACTTCAAAAAATTATCGCAACAGCAAACTTCAGCTGCTGTTATCACATGTACACCTAAAGAAACCGACAAACTGAGTAGCCTAAACTACCGGTAAGTTTTGTGAATAGTTAAACGGTTGTTCATTCTATCAATAAACAATATCTTTAAAAAACGGTATTACTCAGTCATGTATTCAGTTATATTAAATGTTTAATCAGGGGGAAACCGTATCTCAAAAGCTAACAAACAGCAGTAGCATTTTCAAGTAACAGCGTATGGAAATTCTTTGAGAAAATAATAATAAAAAAAAAAAATACCATTCAGAAACATTTAGTAAGAGCCGTGTTTGCGGAGGTTCTGCTTGACTCTCTTCATCACTGCTCTCTGGGTCTGATTCTGGCTCAAACTGATGAGGCAATATTATTGACACCATTACATTTGACCGGAGCACATGCAACTGTCGCCCGTAAAGGAAATGGGCGTGAAGATTCCGGACGCAGTTTAGCCAATTACAACACACCGGCCGAACTAACCAATCTGAGCCCATTGCCTGTTTCTGAGGGAGTGGTTTCATAGACTCAGGAAGTCAACCGGTCGTTCAAATGACAGAGGAGGAAGCGGCTTACAATAAAGGTGAAATTTATGAAAAATAAGGCGTTTTTTAACAAACGAAACACGAAGACATGTTATATTGCAGCCCATAAACACAATCAAGCAAAGAAAAAAGGCAGTAAACCACCCCTTTAAAAAGTATACTGTATAAAAGTAAAAAAATAAATTGAAAATTTAAATTGAAAAACCTTCATTTCTTTTCGACTGAAGAAAGAAAGAGATAAACATCTTGGACGACGTGGGGGTGAGTAAATTATCAGGAAATTTTAATTCTGGAGTGAACTAAATGAGGCAAGGCTGCAGAGTTACATTCAAGGCATTTTAAGGTATGCATACTTTTTTTTTTTTTTTTTTTTTGGTAAAAACGCTTAAATATATTTTTTTGGTGATTAAAGATAGGTTTTAAGAGATAAAATGATTGACTACAGGGGGACTTTAACATTACACACCCTAAGATCATCGTCCCGTTCTTTGCATGTAGTCAGATCCGTTTCTACATGACTTGGCATAAACCGAGATTTTCCGCTCTTCGAAGCAAGTTTAATGTTTGAAAATGAGCGATGGTTTGGCTCGATAAGACTCTTATTCCTCGGCTGGGATCATGTAGAGACTTTGAAGCTGCACTGAAAATGCAATTTGGACCTTCAACCTGTTGGACCCCATTGAAGTCCACTATATGGAGAAAAATCCTGGAAATTTAGTTTCGACTGAAGAAGGAAAGACATGAACATCTTGGATGATGTTAATTCAATTTGACAAACAAAAAACATCTTACTGACCGACCGATTTATGTATATGTATATTGCATGTCAATTCCAAGATTATGATCATATATTCATGGAACTGAACATTCATTCATTACTTTTTAGGCAAGTAATGTTCTTATTTCCTTACTGGTGAATCTCTCAAGGACTTTTCTTTATTCTGCTGTTTTCTCCCAGAGGCTGTTCATTCTCTGGCCATTTCAGCAGGTGTCTAAAGCAGCACAGCGCCATCAATATTTAAACAAAGATAGACAACACGCTGAGACACAGCAGGGGGTTCTGGGTAGCTGAGAGATGGAGAGTCATCACACGGGGATGAAGAGATCGGACAGGACTGCAGCTGCTCACCCAATCACATTCCTTATTATGTCATCAACACGAGACAATTAGATGGCATTATGATCAAAGAAACTTCTCAATATGTCACTCACTGTAATACGAATATGAGAAGACAGTAGAAAAAGATGCAGGCTCTTTGATGACTCGACAAATATGTCTGTGTTTAAGGCGAAGAGAAAAACTAGCAAGCAAAATGCAAGCTGGTGAATCTTATGAAGAAATTTTCAGGTCATATTTAAGTTTGTTTCTGGGGTGTTGTAAGATTTTAAGATTATTATTTTCAAGACATTTAAGGTCCTTTCACACTGGATGCGATTTTGACGCACGAATAATTCGCGCGAGGGTTTTATTTTTTGATCAGCTGTTTGTGTAATGAGTGCTTCCACACCGAATGTGAATGTGCTGCGGCGAAAAAAACGACTTTTTATCGCTTCGATGTCGATTTTCTTTTTACTTTTGCGGCGACAGAAAAGGCTCCAGCCAATCACATACTACAAGGACAACGATTTGAAAGACAATGTGTGGCGTAGCATTGCCAACCAACTCAGTTATCACGGCTGTGAGTATGTTGTGTGATAGTTTTAGTCGTTGTATAGTCCTGTGCTGTGTAGGCTAGCAGGCTAAACTACATTTGGGATAGAAAGCTAACACTATTATCGTCGAAGATAGAGACAGAGACCGTGTTTACTTTGAAAATGTAACAAGATGTAGTGAGACTATTTAGGGCTGCTTTTAGTATACTATACATTATCTACAGTTTCTAGTCTAATGATTTTAACTTGTTACTTCGTGTGTTACATGTAATGTGTAGTGACATTACAAAACGCACTGTGTTTAGTTGAAGACGCAAAAAAAAAAAAAATGTGGAAAAACAGGAAAAGGAAACTAAAAGTGGACATTAGCATATTCCCCTTCAGACTCTCTGTTCTTTAAGATTGGGTGCACCCAAAACCTTCTTTTCTGTCTTTTAAAGAAAATGAAAAGCTCGTCTTCACTGGATGATGATGATGAAGTGTCCATGTTTTCTCAGCTGTCGGCGCGAACGTTTTGGAACGTTAAGCTCTGAACGTCACAGACGTCGCAAATTCGCGTCGCAGCTGATGTGAATGGTTTTGACGCGAACTATTCGCTTTTTCGTTTCGCTTTTTCGTTACGCGTCCGGTGTGAAAGGGCCTTTAAGCACTATATTCTCAAAGAAATCGAATGAATTAATATATATTTTATAGTGCTCAGCAAACGATTAATCGCGATTAATCGCATCCAAAATAAAAGTTTGTGTTTACATAATATATGTGTGTGTGTACTGTGTATAATTATTTTATATATATATATATATATATATATATATATAAATACATACATATACATGTATATATTTAATATTTGCATGCATATACTGTATATATATTTATACATAATTTGTTATATATAAATATAAATATTTTATATAGAATTTTATTTATTTTTTACATGCATGTGTGTGTATTTATATATAGAAAATAATTATACACAGTACACACACACATAATATGTAAACACAAACTTTTATTTTGGATGCGATTAATCGTTGCCCCCTAATATTTGATTAAAATTACCATTACATTTAGTTTAGTTTCTAGCAAATTCTATGATGTAAACAATTTACATTATACATTAGTTTGCAATTAAAATAATATCTCACGCTCATCTTCAAATTTAAATATAAAAGAGTTGAGAATTGCATTTGTGATATTAACCCAGGGAAAATATAATTATGTAACACAAGTAGTCTGCCTCTTTCTCAGCACAAATTAGTCAAAGTTAGCTCAAATTAAAACCCATTATCCATCTGAGCTAATCCATCTTTTACCCAGAATGAGGTCATTAGAATACTTTTGTCATCACTATATCATCAGTCTCCAGTACAACAATAAATTATGAGGTCAAACCACAACCTGCCCTTTTATGCTACAAGAACTCTATAGTCCTTGTGATCAATTCATTAATGAATCAGCCAGAGATGAGAGAGACAGATCTTTTCCCTTATTGACCGAGTCCTACACAGACGTTCTCCTCAGAGAACCCGCATTTCATGTGCCTATGCTCTTCAAACACACAAAAACACACACAGTACATCAAGAGCTTTCCAGCCCTGAGCTGTTTTACTACACATCTGAGCTGCTGGGTAAACACACTCATCATATATTTAACTGTATTTTCCTGCAAATCACCAGCCTCCACACACACAGTCTAAATGAAGCAGAGCAGTGTCAAATGGTGCTGGTTAAAACAAATGTCCTGGAACATTCTGTAATACTAGAACGAAACGTGTTGTCTCTATGAGACGCTGTGAGCAGCAGGGACGGTTTGTCAAGTAATGACGGAGAACAAGACTGATCTAAGATGGGACACATCTGAGTTTAGCCACAAAACCTTCTGAGAAATGTTTAGGATTGTGTTTAGGACACATTTCATACTCTTTGTATCTTGTAACAGTAGAGCTTGTTCTGAATATAAAAATGCTCAAGGTGTCTAAATGTTCAATTTCAATTTAATAATCACAATCGAATAAGTGATTGACTGATTGATTTAGTGACCATGTGAACTGTGGTCTATATTTCAAGACTTCTACAGTCATATAAGAGTTTTGGGTGAGAAACCCAAAGTTATTCACTAAATACCTAAACTGACGTCTTGAAATATAACGCAAAAGTCCTATGTACTTATTTTATGTTTTTATTTTTATATTTCCTTTAGGGGAATCATCATAAGAAAAAGTTTTAAAAGAGTTTAAAGTCCCCCTGTGGTAAAAAAAATCAAGCTTTTAAGGTTGTTTATGTGTCTACGTGGCATTTTTAATATGCTTTAAGACAAACTGACAAAGTGTTAGCAGCCATATCACCCTGTAGCCCAAGACTGGTTGCCCACTGAAGCTAAGCAGGGCTGAGCCTGGTTAGTACCTGGATGGGAGACCTCCTGAGAAAACCAGGTTGCTGCTGGAAGAGGTGTTAGTGAGGCCAGCAGGGGGTGCTCACCCTGTGGTCTGTGTGGGTCCTAATGCCCCAGTATAGTGACGGGGACACTATACTGCCAAAAGAGCACCGTCCTTCGGATGAGACGTAAAACCGAGGTCCTGACTCTCTGTGGTCATTAAAAATCCCAGGATGTCCTTCGAAAAAGAGTAGGGGTGTAACCCCGGCATCCTGGCCAAATTTGCCCCTTGGCCTCTGTCCATCATGGCCTCCTAATCATCCTCATATACTGATTGGCTTCATCACTGTCTCCTCTCCACCAGTAAGCTGGTGTGTGGTGGGCGTTCTGGCGCAATATGGCTGCCGTCGCATCATCCAAGTGGATGCTGCACATTGGTGGTGCTTGAGGAGATTCCCCCATCTATGTAAAGCGCTTTGAGGTCTCAGAAAAAGCGCTATATAAATGTAACGAATTATTATTATTATTAAACCATGTGCAAATTCATAAGTCGACACCATTGCTGAGTATTTCCTCCTTAAAACTGCAGTGAACCAAAGACAGTCTCAAAAACACGGTTTGAAATCGCTGGTGTTTCTGACGTCACAAACTACCTTGTAACCAATCAGATCAACGTGTGATCGTCAACGAGTGGATCTCTGAGCTGCTGTGAGTGAGTGGAGGCGGGGCTCATTTGCATATTCATAGAACCGTATTCACGCAATATGTTTTAGAGAAACTCCTTAAGGAGTGTTATACACCAAAACAGTTTAAAGAACACTGACTACATATCGAAAAAGAGTGATTTGTCATTGTTAGTGCATGAGAGTGAATGAGGAAGTGAGAAATGAATGAAACCTTGTTACACATCTCAGTTGGAACATACAGTACATAAACTAGACCGTGAGTGAAAGTGTACTGAATGAGGCAAGGCTGTAGAGTTACATTCAAGCTTTTTTAAGGCATCAAGAAATATTTATCAAGGAAAATATGTCATTTTGGTGATCAAAGATGAGTTTTAAAGGATGAAATGATTGACTACAGGGGGACTTTAAAGAAAAACTAGAGCAAGTAATATAAAAATAAAATGAAAGTAAGCTAATTTAAGTTGTGAATCTCATTAAGAAAAAGTCAGGTCATCTTTCACCCCAGAATTAAATTAAGTTATATTTTGAGTTAAAAAAAAGAAAAAAAGTTTGTTTCTAGGAGCTTCACAATTTTAAGATTCTTGATTATTTTAAGGACAATTAAGCACATAACTTGGCAGACTAGATATGTTACGCTACTCCTGTTGCAGAGCAAATATATGCTTCTACTGCTAAAAGACACACAGAGACGCTGCTGTGAGCATGTAAGATCTGCTGCTGCATAAAGACACATACATAAATCCTGTAGCAGATTTAGACAGGTGGAGCTGGGGAGGTGGAGGGGTTCAGAGGTACTAGCTTATAGCAAACACTGATATATATATATATATCTATTATATATATTCATATTTTTTATAATAATGTTTTCAAATTATTCATTTTTAATAATATCAAAATATTTGTTTATATTTTGAAAATATCATACGGGTTTGGAAAGACGTGAGTAAATAACAACAGACTGCACATTTTAAGTATGCTGCTCACAAGTGTCAAGCAGCTGTGGAGAATGCCAGTCCGTCTTCACAAATCCAATAAGCCTCATTGTGAGCACCAGCCAAACTCTTATCAGACTGTCTGAGCTTGACTCATATTTGGTACATGTATCAGTTCAATAAGAAGAGAGCAATGTGCCATCTTCAATACTCTCAACAGCTCTGCACAGGGGCGACTTCTTGCAGAGTGACTTATTAAAACGGCTATGATGTCAGTGTTACATCATTATTAATATGAGAGTTCATTGTTCTCAGTTAACATTGTCTGACATAAATCTAATAAATAAACAATTCAGATAAAACCTAGAACAGAATTTGACCTTGCTCTCTGAAATTTCTCCTTTTTGACAATGACGAACCACAGGACTATAAATCTGTCTTATTGACAAACTGCACCATGAAGACCTAGTTCTCCTAGTACTACGACGGTTTCCAGTTGACCTCCATCTCAGCACAAGACTAATGAAATCCAGAATCAATCCCTCCTAGACACAGATGAGTCCTAGATTTAATACAGTATGCAATTAACTATTAATATTCCATCTTAGCCCAGAACCCAGTGCTTAATTTGAGACCGTAAAGCTTTCACTCACGGTCTAGTTTATGTACTGTATGTTCCAACTGAGATGTGTTACAAGGTTTCATTCAGTTCTCACTTCCTCATTCAGTCTCATGCACTAACAATGACAAATCACTCTTTTTCGATATGTAGTCAGTGCTCTTTAAACTGTTTTGGTGTATAACACTCAGATAACTCATCTTTGATCACCAAAATTACATACTGAAACATTATTTCCTTGAAAAAAGAAAAAAAAAATTCTTCATGCTTTAGCTTAAATGTAACTTTACACCCTTGCCTCATTTAGTATACGTGGTTCTATGAATATGCAAATGAGACCCGCCTCCACTCACTCACAGCAGCGCAGAGATCCACTGGTTGACGATCACACGTTGATCTGATTGGTTATAATGTAGTTTGTGACGTCAGAAACACCAGCGATTTCAAACTGTGTTTTTGAGACTGTCTTTGATTCACTGCAGGTTTAAGGAGGAAATACTCAGCAATGGTGTCGACTTATGAATTTGCACATGGTTTGTCTTAAAAAGCATATTAAAAACACCACATATAAACAATATTAAAAGATGGATTTTCACCACGGGGTACTTTAAGAATATCTTGTAGTGTGTGATGCACCACGATTTTCAAATCTTGCAGTATGTGCAGGTATGAGATTTCTTTGAAGATTCTTCTTATGTGCGTGATGCAACCAGATTTCACAATCGAGCCCGGCTTTAGTGTGAAGCACTATAGAAGAACCTTTTTTCACTATAAAGAACCTTTTGTGGAATTGAAAGGTTCCATTGATGTTTAAGATTTTTTTTTACCTTTATTTTTTAGAGTGTTAACCAGGCTACGCCTCCCCTTAACCTTCCATACTTCTTTCTTGTGATGCTTTAACCCAAAGTTTGCAGAGTAAGTAAATTTCCAAAGAGTTTTCTGAGACTTACCTGTGGACGTTCATCTCTTGAGGTGGTCTGGTGGCTTTATCATAGGCCACTTTGGCAGAAATCCCCAGGATAATAATGAGGGTGATGACCCCGCAGGTGATGTAGACGGTGGTGTTGGTCTGGTCCAGCGCGGGGTCATACGTGTCCCCTGTGGGGGCCGGTGAGGGCGGCTGTGTTTTGATCCAGTCGGGTGTGTTGTAGTTGGTACAGACTCTCTGATCCACTCGTTTGG
Organism: Rutilus rutilus; assembly: GCF_951802725.1. Lineage (NCBI taxonomy): Eukaryota > Metazoa > Chordata > Actinopteri > Cypriniformes > Leuciscidae > Rutilus > Rutilus rutilus. The sequence continues at coordinate 27,561,942 of NC_140209.1, forward strand.
CTTTCACGGGGCAGCAGAAGCGAAGGAAGCAGCTCCCGCAACAGTACCTATGGTCAGTGTTGTTGCAGGCGAACTCTTTGTCGAGCGCACCGCTTACGTCGTAGTACCCTAGACAGATGTCGTGATCACCAATGATGGGCGCCTGGACTTGTGTGATCCGTCGGGGAGCCACCGTTGGCGCAACAGTGCTGTTGACCTCCTTCAACTTCGGGGGTCTCTTTGAAGGGGGTTTGCTCCTCTTGGTCGTGGATGCGCTCAGGACGCACAAAGGGTCTAGATAGACCAACAGAAGCAGGAGATGTCGTATCCCCATGGCTTCAGGTGGTGGTGTGTGTTTCGCCTCGTTTTAGGATTTCTTCAAACCAACCCTGACCTGCTTGTCACGCACTTTTGCGGGTCCTCCATTCTCCATCTCCGCATAGCGTCATTTCAACAGTCCTCCTCCCTAAGACTCTCATTCATTAAGGCATAAGCACTTACAGAGTCAAGACAACAACTGCGCAATGCCCATTTCACCTTGAGTGAATGGAGAGAATAGGTTCTCAAACTTACTCAAACATTATGTTCGTCTGAAAAAGAAATGTGAGATGGAAATCAATTAACAAACACAATTTTGGACAGATTCTCTTCTCAGTTAATGTCTCAAACACTACAGCAGTGGTTTTCAATACTGGCTCTGCACATTTCTCTCTTAACCAACATACTTAATTCAGTTGGAGATCAGACCAAATGAGTTAATGATCTGAATCAGGTGTGATAAATACAGGGGACATACAAAATGTGCAAAGCAGAGGGTCTCCAGGACCAGGGTTGAAAACCACTGCACTACAGTCTACAAACATGATTTCAGCACCATGGACAGCGTATATATCATAGTTCAGTTGTGTTCTTGACAGAAAAAAAATCATGTTTTAACACATGAAGACTGTCAATGCTTAAAAAGCTATGAATAGTGAATCTATTGGTGTGAATCTATTGTATAATGCCATCATATGCTGCATAAAAGATATAGCCTAATTATTTTAAATAAAAAATTTAAATCAGAGTTTACACACATTAATATACAAGAATAAATACATTTAAAGATAAATTAATTAATTATTAAACACATGACGATATTAACATACAATAAAAGGAATACTTTACTGTGTAAAAGGAAACAAACTTAATTTATTTCCCGATCCCATTTACACTGATTTCCGTTAAAGTAAACCTGAACATGTGCTACATGTGGTAACGTCCAAATTAACAGGTTTTTAAGAAGCATTATTTAACATGATCGAATCAACCTGACTGCACTGGGTGTCTCCAACAAAAGTAATTTTTAAAAGCCAGATCGTTTAGACATTGCTCCTTAAGAAATCAACACATTTTCACTTTTACAGTAAATTAAACCGAATAAATATTGACATTTTAAATCACAGTCTCCTGACGGTCTACATACAGTCATGAAGAAGCTAAAAAGTGGATTTAACTCAGCAAAAATGAGCAGAACTTACGCGTTTAGTGCGCTCGACTCCGGGATGTCCGTCACTGCGTCTCCGAACCGAACACAGCTGAGAAAGAGAGAGAGAGAGAGAGAGAGAGAGAGAGAGAGAGAGAGAGAGAGAGAGAGAGAGAGAGAGAGAGAGAGAGAGAGAGAGAGAGAGAGAGAGATTCCCCTCCGCTCTAACCCGCCCTCTCTCTCTCTCTCTCTCTCTCTCTCTCTCTCTCGGTGTAGCTACTTGTAAACGTCAACAGCGAGTCAGGTAATTACAAACCCGTCTCGGGTAAACGCACGCCTGCTCATTCCTGCAGGCGTTATAACAACCTACACCTCTCAACAACTGCATTAGTGTCACGGACAGCCTTTAAAACACACACAAGACATGTTGGTCGATCAACATTCATGTGAGGAAAACATACGTTTCTTAGAACTGTACTTTGCTAACATTACTTTGTTCTCCATACAATAGTGCAATGTTTTTGAAAAGCAAGAAATGATTACCAGGCAGATTAAGCGGGGTTTTCTCTGCTTCTCTGTTTTTCTCTTACGAACAAGAGAATGTGTTGGGTCTAAATAATAATTTATTCCTCAAGAAATAAGAGATCATTAAACTAAGATGGCCGATATATGACCGTTAACTTTTGAATTTTGCACGCGCGCGGATATCAGAGGCATGGACTAAATCAAAAACCAAACTAACGCACGGCTTTTGTACATTGATCTAACATTATCAGCTGTGAAATTTAAGAATTAACATTCTTCTAATATTACAGTGTTTTGACACTATCAATCCCAGATGCCCGTAAAATATGTAAACTGAGTAGGAGATAGGCATATCAAAATACTCCAGTAGGTAAACAATATCTGTGATGTGGCGTCATAAGGTCTGCATCTTATTTTGGTCAAGAATCAGCCACTGACTGACATGTAGCCTACACTTTAAATCATGAAATGTGGCATTTATGGGGAATCTGAAATATGTTTTGCCCTTGACAGCCTCTTCAGAGTGACACTGGTCTGGATGTTCAATTTTAGAAAAATCTAAGGAAGGAATTCATTTTATTGTGAAAAGTGCACATTGCCAGAATTGGCCACGCTTTCATTATATAAATATATATATATATATATACAGATGGTGGACAACCAGAATGAGACTTTTACCGCCGCCGTTCCCGCGGCGGCAAAATTGGGATGTGTATTTGCTGCCTTTTACCGCTGAGTGGCGCTGTAATCACAGACTTTGAAAAGTGTCAGTTTATTCTCTTTATGACGTAATCTGCCGCGGCAGTAATCTGAGCTGAGAGGCCACAGATAAATTCAAGATAAATATTGTGGTTAAACGAATTCAAATTCATTAAATTTAAACAAAGTAGACACGTTAAAATTGTGTGCCCAGTTTTTCTATAATTTAGAAAGGCTATGTCAATAGGTTACTTGTCATTTAGCCTACTTACGTAAAATTAAAACATTTTCAGGACTTGCAGTTTCTAACCGATGTTAGTCGGTTTAAGCATTCTTTGTTATATTCAGAATTAAATAGGCTTACATGTTGTTATGATTATCAATTGAATTATTTAATAAATAATCAACCACAATGCCTATTACTGCCGCAGCAAAAATAAACCAGTCGAATTTCAAAGTCGTTCGCGAAATGACTAGGCTATACCGGGTGGCGCAAGTGACAGGGCAAAACAGCAGCAACTGCGGCATTTTAAAAGGTAAGTTTCCTATCTGTTTATTTAAAAAAAAATGAGACTAATTGAATATGTAAAAATATAAACAAACAAAGCAGAGAATAAAACAAACTTTTAGGGAAAAAATATAGGCCTATTATGCTACAACAGAATTGGTTAACATTAACGAAAGAAAAATATGTAAAAATACATTTAAAACAAAATAAAACAAAACAAATTCGTGGCCGAATTCAAATCGGTTCAAATGCCGACCAAACAGTAGTAGACTTAGGCTATTCAGACGATAGCTCTGTGGTCAAAGCAATAACAATAGCCTCTCGAAGCTTCAAACGATCTGAGATCGAATCTCAGTGTAGCCGACAGTGTTTATGTTTTTCCGTTCTTGATGCTTAAATATGCATCTGTTTAAAGTCAATCGTCTTGTTTAATTATCAATTGTACATTACAACATAAATTTGCAACATTCCAGTTGTGTCTGATGAAGGAAGACTGTCAGCCGATTGCACCAGAAAATGAAGATGATGAAGCTCGTCTTTAATCTGCTAAATTATTTTTTTTGTGTGTGTGAATCATTCACGAGATTGAGATGACTGACAGTGATACCCGGCCATAGCAACGGAAGACATTTTTCAAAACAGATCGAACAAATCAGAAAAATACTTTCAATACAGTATTACTTTCAATTAAAAAATAAACAATGAAAATGTAAAAGAAAAAGAAAATTAATTAAGTTTGAAAACCCATCGCACATTTCAAGGTATGAATAAAGTGTGGGGACAGTTTATTTATTTAAACAGGCTTGCATCGATAGAGTTTATTCCCTTTGTGATGCAAAATAAGAAACACAGAATCTTATTCTTGCAACATTTTAAATTTCTCTTGTCAAAGAAATTGCAGCTAAATTAAAAAATTAAAACGGTACAAAACGAAAAAAGTTCAAAGCAACATAAATTAAGAACAGGCGTTTTTTCTTTGCCTCTCTCGCGCTGGATATTTTTTTTAGTAAGTTTGGTCTCCCTCACTGCGCGCAGTGGGTCTTTCTCGAAATTAAGCATTTCAGCGTAAAAAACACCATACACAAATCACGAAAGAAAAAAACTGTAACAAATAGCTTTTGTTCCTTCAAAGATACAACATGCCTTGCTGAATTCACCTTACAACGAGGTGGGTCGCGAATTAAAGAGCTCTGTATCTGCTAAATTGAAATTGTGTGTGGAAAACCTTTAAATACAATCAATAAAACTACAATATATAATTTAATAAGATATAGGGCCTACTGTACATAGGCTATGGACTTTTGGAGATTTTGAGATTAATCCTTAGAAGAATTTAGCCTTTGCCTGCTCATCAGGCTGGCTCCGACACTCTCCATATGAAAGACGGAACATTAACACCTCTGTCCTGCACCCCCACGATAAAGCAACTATTGCCTTCTCCAAACCCCCCACAGGCTAGCTGAGTTTGCAAAACAAAACAAAGAGTTTGCCACTCGTCGTGGTGTGCCAAAACACTTAATTATAAACTTCAATATTTCATTCAAAACAATCTCAAAACGCTTTGTGACATTCTGAAAAGCCGTGGATGCATTACTGCCACTGGAACCATGAACGCAAATACTGGTTCTGATTTTATTGTTTGTCGTTTAAACGTCATATATATATATATATATATATATATATATATATATATATATATGTAAAATGGAAATGCATGATGATTTTATTTTGTAAATAGGCTATAAGCAAAAAACTATGTTTTAGAACTAGACAAATCTCTCTGCATCAACAATAGACTATAAAATGCATTAATAGGCTAATATAAAAATATCAGTAGGCTAGTCCAAGTTAGTTCGGGATTCGAACCCGTGTCATCTAAATGATCGTAACGTAAGTTCAACCACTCGGCCACGATTCACTCGTTGCTTCATGGCCTAACGTTCCAGTGTTCAAATACACAAAGCTTGAAATGTCTTCAAACGAAATAATAAATAAACGAAATAATTCAAAACGAAAAGAAAAAGGCTACTCTCTGATTATGTCTTTATGTGCATTTCTCTCTAGGTGCGTTCACTACAAATATGGCGATCGTCAACTTCATCTTTGCAGTCGACACTGTCAGAAAACACTAGTTTATTGATAAAAATCAATGCACGCATCACCGGATTTACAAATACACATATTGCTTGTTGCACGCACACATTATGTCGAAAAAACGAAATATTATGTTGAAATGACATTATTATTAATAATACATCTTTTAGAATATTTGATTAAATGCTGATTGTTGCGCTTGTTCAATTTAATAAAATAAAATTATTACAAAATTATATGCCTATTGCCTATATTAAGTAGGTCATATTAAGACAAGGCATATATTAGTTATTTTAGCTGTTATGAGAAAAATAAATCTAACGAAATCTAAAATCTAAATCTAATAAATCTAAAAAAAAAAAAATTAACGTCAATTCAACATGCCAGAATAAAACCTGATTTTTGAACAATGCGTAACGCCACTCGGCCTGGTGTGCCAAAACACTACATTTTAAACTTCAATGTTTAATTCAAAACAATCTCAAAACGCGTTGTGACATTTTTTTAAAGCAGTAGCCTAGCCTATATACATTAAGGGCATTGAAACCAGGATCTTAACTAAAATGCGTTCCGAGTAATCTCTCAAAAATTATGCCACACTACTCCATGTATTTTTTTTTAAGGACTGCTTTTGAAATCACTATAAATTACTATGCAATTGTATCGCTCACGAGAGCTCTTCATTTATCTAATTCCTCAATAGAATAGTAAAAATATTCCGCGTCATTGCTCCTAATATCGTCTCTATTTTTAACTTTTGATTCTATTTTTTTCAGTTCTAAAATTGATTCTATCTTTGGTTCTATTCTGTTGTAGCCTAATAGGCCTATTTATATATATGAAAAATATGCCTATTAGGCTTAGGGTTTTATATTTAACCCACTTACATTTTAAAATACGGCAATTGCTGCTGTTTTGCACAATGTCCCTTTGCGCCACCTGGCGGTCATTTCGGGAACGACTTTGAAATGCGGCTGGTTTATTTTCGCCGCGGTGATTTCGCCGCGGCAGCTGGCGCGGCGGTAATAGGCACTCTGGTTGTCCACCATCTGTATATATATATATATATATATATATATATATATATATATTTATCCTGTGGTGGAGTATGAATGGGGCATTTTCTAGCAGTTTTCAGGAGATTCACTCAACCAATTAACAACCCATAAAATAAAATTGATAGATTGATAAAAGTGTTGTGAAACCCCTAACCCTCAGCCTTTTCCAATTCCTAAAATCTGAAAAGTTGAACGTAATGTTGTTCCTGTGCGCAGGAACAGTACGCAATTTGGCACATCATGAAATCTGATTCTCAACTCGTTCAATAGAAGTTCAGCTGAGATTGGATACTATGCGATAACAGAATAATTAAAGACTTAAGAAGTCAGAAAGTTCAAGAAAAGATTACAAAGCCCTAACTCATCGTTATTGGGATGAGTCTTGAACATAGATGTTTTGGACAGCAAAAGGATATAAATATCAAAGGGAAGAATGTTATGACAAGAACCTTAAGATGAATTTCAGATTTTGCATTTTTGATGTCTAAAGAACAGATTAATAACTATTCTGTTAGGAATAATAATAGTTCACATGCTGTTAGTAGCAGATTGTAAAAGGAAGAATCTAAGTAATCTATATATATATATATATATATATATATATATATTATAATTAATTTCTCACTAAAACTTAAAAATACTAAAACGTGATGGCGTATCATCCATATAGCCAGTAATAGAAAGTCTTCAAAATAATAGTAGAGCTTCATGTCTCTCAAAAGTAAAGTGAGGAAGTAATTTGCAGACACTGTTAAAACAGGAAGAGTTTGAGGAACCCGTCTGGATTTAAGAGCTCTTTGGTTCGGAGGTTTGCAGACGAGTGCTGTATTCTGTCAATCAGCATGTACAAGTATGACAGATGCACTGTGGAAGGACAGATTGTCCATTAGATTTTAACTGCTCCCACCTCAGAACTGCGACCTCAGCAAAGAAAGAAAGAAAAAAAATTCCCTGACAGGTAACGTCAGCGCTGACATTGGCTTAGGAATTATGAGGCAGAGATTTCAGCCCTCAGAAAAGACGTAATTAATCACAGAGGAATATTCAGCTGTGAAGACGGGGTGTCCACACAAGCTGTTCCAACACGGGACCTCCTATAGATCTGCATACACCACTGGACTGTAAACATTTCAGCATGGATAACTTATTATCGCTTGATAAACTGAGAACTGCTGATTTCAAACTTCAGTCTTGTTGGCGACATAACTTCTAATTAAAGCTACTGTATGAGTGCTCTATTACATTATAATTTAGTGCACATAATTTAATTCCGCTCATAATTGACCAGTGTTAGTTACATTTTGCAACCTAAAATTGAGAAGATCCCCAAAATTAAAGTCCCCCCTGTAGTCAATAATTGTATACCTTAAAACTCATCTTTGATCACCAAAATTACATATTTAAACATTATTTCCTTGAATTCTTTTTTTTAAATTCGTCATGCTTTAGCTTAAATGTAACTCTACACCCTTGCCTCATTTAGTATACGCGGTTCTATGAATATGCAAATGAGCCCCGCCTCCACTCACTCACAGCAGCTCAGAGATCCACTCGTTGACGATCACACGTTGATCTGATTGGTTATAAGTTAGTTTGTGAGGTCAGAAACACCAGCGACCCGTTTTTTTTTTTAGACTGTCTTTGATTAATTTCCGTTTTAAGCAGAAAATACTCAGCAATGGTGTTGACTTATGAATTTGCACATGGTTTGTCTTAAAGCATATTAAAAACACCACATAGACATAACAACATTAAAACTTGACTCGATTTTCACCACAGGGGGACTTTAAGTACTTGTAATTAGATTATATTGTGTTTAAAAATACTTGTAATCATACTACAGTTTACTTTTCTACTGATTGCATGATTACATATTATTTACACAATGGCAGTGAATCATTCATAATTTATTGATTCTCACTAAATCTTCTTTTTCGTGTTTTAAATGTTCTTTAAAAAAAAAAACATATCATTTATATACATTCAGAAAGTCTTTTAGTTTTATGAAATTGCCCACACCAGACACTTACTAGTCAGGTGGCTACAATTACATGGAAAACTGAGAGGCCACAAAGCATTTGACCACTGGATTTACAGAAATCATTTCACTTTCAAGAAGCGTTTCTCAACATTGCATATTGAATCAAATCTGACTAACATTATTATTTGAATTTTCACTTAGTGAGCCATTTAACCATGTGTTACTGTATTTAGAAGGCTTTTGTGTTCAAAATCATTTTTATTTTCATTATTTGAATTTTACATTTTTATTATTTAATAATTAACTTTTCGTTAAATTCACAAACCCTCTGCATTTTCTTCACAAACCACAGTCTGGGAAATTCAGACGTAATGTAATGTTTAATGCACTTCATGTTGTTGATGACAAAGATTGGAATATCTTTCTTTCTTTTTACCCTTGTATTTTTATATTAATAAGAGTTACTTTTAGATTAAAAGTAATCCAAAAGTAATCAGATTATATTATCTAAAATCTGTAATGTGATAAACAGGTTAAAAGCAATCAAAAAGTAATCAAAAAGTAGTCAGATTATATTACCTAAAATGTGTAATGTGATAAACAGGTCGAAAGTAATTACATTTACATTTAGTCATTAAGCAGACGCTTTTGTCCAAAGCGATTTACAAATTAGGACTAAATTAAGCGAGTCATCGTGAAGAGGCAAAAACAACGCAAGAAGTGCTCAAAATACAAAGTGCAGGCATTGCTCTGAGTAGTATAAGCCAGATAAGGGAGGATTAAGGGAAAAGGAAAGTTTTTTTTGTTGTTGTTTTTTTGTTTATGAGATTAAGTGCTCACGGAAGAGATGAGCTTTCAGCTGTCTTTTGAATGTTGTCAGGGATTCTGCATTCCGGATGAGGGTGGGGAGATCATTCCACCAGCATGGAACCGTGTATGAGAATGTTCTGGAGAGTGATTTTTTGCCTCTCTGTGATGGTACCACGAGTCGTCGCTCGTTGACCGATCATAGGTTTCAGGTAGGGATGTAGACTCGTAGGAGCGAGTGAAAGTAAGAGGGAGCTGAGCCTGTGGTAGATCTGTAAGCAAGCGTCAATGCCTTGAACTTGATGCGAGCAGCGAGAGGTAGCCAGTGCAGAGAGATAAACAGAGGAGTGACGTGGGCCCTTTTGGGCTTGTTGTAGACAAGACGAGCTGCAGCATTCTGAATCATTTGTAGAAGTTTAGTTGCACATGATGGAAGTCCAGCCAGAAGAGCATTGCAGTAATCAAGCCTAGATATGACCAGGGCCTGGACGAGAAGTTGTGTTGAATGCTAAGTTAGGAAAGGCCTGATCTTCCTGATGTTGTGCAGTGCAAACCTGCATGATTGAGCTGTCTTTGTAATTTGGTCTGTGAAGGTTAGCTGGTCATCAAATATTACTCCAAGATTTCTGACCGACCTTGATGGGGTGATTGATGATGAATCTAGCTGGATAGGGAAGTCGTGCTGTAGAGACGGATTGGCAGGGAGGACGAGAAGCTCAGTCTTTGCCAGGCTGAGCTGCTGGTGATGTTCCTTCATCCATGCCGAGATGTCCGCCAGACAGCTTGAGATCCATGCAGCTACTGTAGGATCATCGGGCTGAAATGAGAGGAAGAGTTGTGTGTCATCAGCATAGCAATGGTAAGAGAAACCATGTGCCTGTATGATGTGTCCCAGTGATGTGGTGTAGATGGAGAAGAGGAGGGGTCCAAGAACTGAACCCTGAGGAACCCCTGTGGTCAGTTGATGTGCTTTGGATACCTCGCTTCTCCATGCGACCCTGAAGGATCTACCTGTGAGATAGGACTCGAACCAGTGGAGAGGAGTTCCTGTGATGCCCAGTGATGAGAGGGTGGACAGAAGGATCTGATGATTCACAGTGTCGAAGGCAGCAGACAGATCCAGGAGAATGAGAACTGAAGATATGGAAGCAGCTTTTGCGGTCCATAGTGCTTCTGTGACCGACAGTAATGCAGTCTCGGTTGAATGCCCTTTCTTGAAGCCAGATTGGTTGACATCCAGCTAGTTGTTCAGAGACAGGAAGGATGTTACTTGGCTGAAAGCAACTCGTTCAAGTGTTTTCGCAATGAATGGTAGGAGAGAGATAGGTCTGTAATTCTCTACAAGTGATGTGTTTAATGTTGTTTTTTTAAGCAGTGGAGTTACCCAAGCCTGCTTGAATGCAGTAGGGAAAATGCCAGTATGGAGGGATGAGTTGATGATGTGTGTGAGTGCTGGAAGAAGTGTGGGAGAGATGGATTGTAGAAGGTGTGAGGGGATGAGGTCTAGAGGGCAAGTTATAGGATGACTGGAGAGGAGAAGTTTAGATACTTCTTCCTCGGTTAGTGGAGAGAAGAAGGAGAGAGGGATATTGGCTGTGGGAGAGGTTGGTCTGGGTTCCTGTGTGTGTGGAGCTGAGAACTGAATGCTGATAGTTGTTTTGTCGGTGAAGAAGTTAGCAAAATCATCAGCAGTTAACGAGGAGGTGGGTGATGGTGGAGGTGGACAGTGGATAGAGTTGAATGTCTTGAAAAGTGTTTGTGTTAGAGGCGCTGTTGATCTCGTTGTGGAAATAAGAAGATTTTGCAGCATGAACATCAACAGAAAAGGAAGAGAGCAGATCTATGAAGAGAGTAATCTAAAAGTAATCCAAAAGTAGTCAGATTATATTACTTAAAATGTGTAATGTGATAAATAAGTCAACAGTAATCCAAAAGTAGTTAGATTATATTACCTAAAATGTGTAATGTGATAAACAGGTTCAAAGTAATCTAAACGTAATCAGATTGTATTACCTAAAATGTGTAATGTGATAAACAGGTTAAAAGTAATCTAAACGTAATCAGATTGTATTACCTAAAATGTGTAATGTGATAAACAGGTTAAAAGTAATCTAAACGTAATCCGATTGTATTACCTAAAATGTGTACTGTGATAAACCGGTAAAAAGTAATATAAAAGTAATCCAAAAGTAGTCAGATTATATTACCTAAAATGTGTAATGTGATAAACAAGTTAACAGTAATCCAAAAGTAGTTAGATTATATTACCTAAAATGTGTAATGTGATAAACAGGTTAAAAGTAATCGAAAAGTAGTCAGATTATTTTACCTTAAATTTGTAGTGTGATCAACAGGTTAAAAGTAATCTAAAAGTAATCCAGAAGTAGTTAGATTATATTACTTTAAATCTGTAATAGATTATAATAACTAATTATAGTTACTAACTATAATTTTTGTCATGTAATTTGGAATTTATATTTGACGAGTTCATATTCAGATCTCTTGATTTTGATGGCAAACTTCTCTCATATCTTATTTATGTTTCCTTTCCTGAATCATTGTGCAATTGAGGAAGACCGCAGATGTCCTCAGAGGAACCGGTGCATTAGTCAGTGAAGTTTTAAAATCACTGTGTGAATAAAAAGCATCAGTTACATGACAAGCAACTAATTAAGCATCAAGTCAACCTAAAGACTCTATTAGAAAGTCTTTTCTGAAAGCTGAAAGTAAATAAAGGCTTCGGTTCTACAGTACGTTTTTGGCCTTACAGTTTTATCAAGGACGCACACACTTACATGCAGAGAGATCAAATGTGGACATGAGTTGTTTGGTATCTTGTAACAGCAACGAGCCGAATCCACCGCAGAGTCCTTATGAGATAAGACGAGGGAAAATTAGCATGGTCTTATCATCCGGTTCCCACTCATCAGCGCTCTGAAACACAGCGTGTGGTCTAAAGAAAGATCACAGTGGTGGATTCAAAGAAATTTAATGCAGCTCTACATATCTGGGATCTCTGACCCATCATCCCCAGGGACAATGGGGAATGGAAAATGACACTAGAACGACATCAAAAATTCCTAATTTTTCTTACATATTGGAACACTAGTGCACTGCTTACTATGCAATATACTGTATTACCTATTTCAAAACATATGGGAAACAGTATGCAACAATAAACATTGCTAGCCCACTTTTTCAGCAGGCTTGGTGTCAGAAGTATTTTTCCCACAGGTATTTAAAAAAAACGTGTTTATTTAAGGCAAGGCAAGGCAAGTTTATTTATATAGCACATTTCATACACAATGGCATTTCAAAGTGCTTTACATAGAAGAAATTAAAATAATAAAAAGAAATAAGAATAATTAAAACAGTTTAGAAAATTAAAATAAAATACAGTACAGTACAAACAGTCGGACAAACAGTGGCACAGTGCTCATTCAGTAAATGCATAGCTAAACAGAAGTGTTTTGAGTCTGGATTTGAATGTGACTACTGTAGGAGCACATCTGATCTCCTCTGGAAGCTGGTTCCAGCTGCGGCTGGCATAATAGCTAAAAGCGGACTCGCCATGCTTCGAGTGAACCCTTGGTATTTCTAGCTGATATGATCCTAATGATCTGAGTGATCTGTTGGGTTTATATTCAGTGAGCATATCTGCAATATATTGAGGTCCTAGGCCATTGAATGATTTATATACCAGTAATAATGCTTTAAAATCAATCCTAAATCTAACTGGGAGCCAGTGTAAAGACCTGAGGACTGGTGTGATATGTTCATATTTTCTGGTCCTGCTCAGAATCCTGGCGGCAGCGTTCTGTATGAGCTGCAACTGTCGTATGGTCTTTTTGGGAAGGCCAGTGAGGAGTCCATTACAATAATCCACCCTGCTAGTGATGAAAGCATGAACAAGTTTCTCTAAGTCTTGTCTGGAAACAAAGCATCTAATTCTTGCAATATTTTTCAGATGATAGTATGCTGATTTAGTTATTGCTTTGACATGACTACTGAAACTAAGCTCTGACTCTAGTGTCACACCAAGATTCCTGACTTGATGTTTAGTTGTTTGACCCCTAGAGTGAAGGTATGCGTTCACCTTGAGAACTTCATCTTTGTTTCCAAAAGCAATGACTTCAGTTTTGTCTTTGTTTAACTGAAGAAAGTTTTGGCACATCCAACTGTTGAGTTCATCAGTGCATTGGCACAGGGAGTCAATGGGGCTGTAATCGTTAGGTGATAGGGCTAAGTAGATCTGTGTGTCGTCTGCATAGCTGTGGTAAGCAATTTGGTTCTTTCTCATTATTTGGCTCATTGGGAGCATATACAGGTTGAACAGGAGTGGCGCAAGAATTGAGCCTTGAGGGACTCTTTATGGTCCCCTATACTCACATAATAACCTCTCCCATCTAAGTATGACCTGAACCATTTTAGGACTATCCCAGAAAGCCCCACCCAGTTTTCCAGCCTGTCAAGAAGTATGTTGTGATCGACAGTGTCAAATGCAGCACTGAGGTCGAGTAGCACCAGCACCGATAATTTGCCTGAATCAGTATTTAAGCGAATATCGTTTATTATCTTTATGAGCGCTGTCTCTGTGCTGTGGTGCGGTCGGAAACCAGATTGAAAATTGTCAAAGTATCCATTCGAGCATAAGAATTTGTTCAGCTGATTGAAGACAACTTTTTCTGTGACAACAATCTTGCCTATGAAAGGAAGATTTGAGATCGGTCTATAGTTGCTTAATATGGTCTTATCCAGACTGCTCTTTTTCAGGAGGGGCTTGACAACTGCAGTTTTCAGGGAGTTTAGAAAACTCCCAGAGAGAAGTGAGGCATTTACCACTTCTAGAAGATCTGCTTCTAAACTGTTTAACACACTTTTGAAAAAAGATGTGGGAAGTGTGTCAAGAGCGCAGGTTGATGTTTTAAGGTGCTGTACGGTTTCTTCCAAAATTTTGCCATCAATTTCTTTGAATCAGACATAGTAACTACTTTCTCAGGTGGTCTGATCTGTCTGACCCCAGCGTAACTCAAGGATGTGCTGATCACCTTTCTGATATTATTGATTTTCTCAGAGAAGAAAGAAGCAAACTCACTGCACTTGCTGTCTGAGAGCATTTCACTGGGAATCTGGCTTGGGGGGTTTGTCAGTCTCTCTACAGTAGCAAAAAGACTGCGTGTGTTGTTTAAATGGCTGTTTATAATATTTGAGAAGAAAGTCTGTCTAGCTTTGCCTAGTTCCATACTGAAAGCATGAAGGCTGTCTTTGTAGATGTTATAATGGACTACAAGTTTTGTAATGGAAGCTTGTTTCATATGTAAGTATAAGTTTTCATATATAATCATATATAAGCTCCTTCAGTATTACCATCAGCTATGGCGTTTCTCAGGAGCTAATTAGCCTCCTCCCTCCCCAGCTCCTCCTCTCGTCAGTCAGGATTCCCCTTGAATCAGAATAAATTCTCGAATTATGTTGTACTTTAAAATCTTGAATTAATGATATCTGCAATACATTCATGTTGGTTATGTTCTGTTTACCCTAAGGGGGGTTATTGCTGCTCTCCCTGCATCGCAGGGAGTTCTTGCCCAGAACTGAACCATACCGCCAATCCTAACTGTATGCTAATTGTCAATCGTATTTGACGATAGTGGTCCTGACAGAATTGCAATTACGTGTTATAAAATCAGAATTGCATGATATAAGCTCACAATTCTGACTTTTTCTCGCAATTGTGACTTTATATCACACAGTTTTGAATTGTGAGATTTAAACTCGCAATTGCGAGAAAAAAAAAGTCTGAATTGTGAGACAAGAAAGTCTCAATTACCTTTTTTATTCCTTGGCAGAAACCATGTTTGACGGAGGGCGTGTCTAAAGCTTGGTGCTGACGTGACCGTCATAGTGACAACAGCCAATCATATCACTTTTCCAGTGTTGCATGAATGCAATTGGCTAACGTCTGTGCTAGGGTATTTGCACAGGCGATCCGATTGGCTGACGCCTGCTTTGGCGCTTGAAAAGTTTTTAACTTCTGCCACGAGCAAAGGCACAATGGAACCCAAAATTCAGTTCGGCAACGCAACCATTTAACGCCGACGCCTCATGTGAATGCACCGTGAGTGCTATGCCATTATAAGAACAGAACAGTGCTAGCTCTAAGATTTTTTACAAATGTAGATTTTAGAGGCACTTGCCTGTGCAAAATGTGGCGCCATGATGCAATGTCATTCAGGTCTCTAGACTCAATGCAGTCTGTGCGATTGTGCCACAAGCATTATCGTCCATCAAATCTAGACAAGTTGCATGCTGAAGTTTAATAGTTGGGGTGAGAAGTTTGTCAAAGAATGAGCAATAGCAATGCTAGCAAACACATCTAATAACCTGAGTGTGTGAAAGCATCTTCAGAAACCCCGCGGCGGACAGTCTTCACAACATGAATCAATTACCATTTCTGTCTAAATGTCACTGATCTGGACACTAGAGGAGGGACAGAGAGAGCAAAACAGAGATCAAGGGAGCAAAGCAGTTCTGATCCCACAAGGAGAGAGATTTGCAGTGTGCAAATGTTGAGCCGACACCGTTCTTGGATCACATTTCACATTTCACTGCAAAACCAGAAGAAAGAAAAAACACAAAATCTGATTTTGCATGCATGAAATATGTTTGATTTTCTTTCAGCATTGGGACAGTATTTAAAGTAGATGACAATTAAGCTCATTAGTCTGTTATAGTTATTATAGTTGGCACAATAGAAGTCTAATATGCTTTAATTTATATTGATGAATAAATGTTTCTGCAATCTACAATCCAATGAAGCATTGCAAATGCAAATTAAAAACGGCATGAATATGAAACTTCTGAATTAAGGATGTTGATTATATATATATATAGAAACAACATATTTCATGTTTACTGCAAAATATGCATATGTATACAAATGTTTAAATAGTTTAAGGAGTGTATATGGACACTGACTATTGCTTCGTTGGCAGTGCTTCTGGAGCGATATGCTTGTTGTGATTCTCTGATTGGTTGATTTCTTAGCAGAATCATGGGTAATGTAGTTATGTTAAACATGATTGTTTAAAAAAATAAAAAAATAAGTTGAAATAATGCAGAGTGGCGGCTTCAACAAAAGCATATCCCATCGATCAACACCTTTTAGCTGTCTTTAGGTCCGTCTTTAAAGATTTATAAGTTATTTATAAGTTATCATTAAATTGTTTCCTGGGTCGGTTCCCTGTAAGACAAGATCAGATATCAATCTGATCTATATCTCTGTATCGTATATCTCCGGCTTTTTGACCCTCGAGAAGTGACTCATGAGTTGCTGTAGGGCAGTGATACACTAAACCTTCATGAAGCCGTCCGTTCTCCACCTTCCATCCCTTTCTCTCTCTCTTTAACAGCTCCTATGCTGCTCATTTGGTATCTCTCTCATCAAAGCAATTTATCAAAAGTGCAAGCGCAGTACTTCCTCTAATCAGCCCAATCAGGCATTAAGACCTCTCTCTCACACACACACCCAGTCAGTCACTCACACACACACACACACACACACGCACGCACGCACACACTAAGTTGGTCTCTTCTAGACATTCTGCATTCCTGCATCTCTTTCTCACCAATGTTAAATGACACTTAAAATTAACTTGCGCTGTTGATGTCCAAATCTCATCAGAACATAGAAACCACAGTTGTAGCTGTTAACTAAAATTATTCAAAATAAATGTAATTAATCATGCTAAAGCTGAAATAAAATACATTTTAAATATTAGATGAAGAACTTAAACTTAAAAAACAAAAACTGGACTTTTTTTGTTGTGGTGTTCTAGTCTGAAATACATGCTCCTCTTTTCAATGCATTCACAGTTTTCACTGTTTACTTCCCACTTTAATGCTAACAACCTTGTAAAATCGCCTTTCCGTGACGTTATCCGCAACACTTCTGGCGTGGAGGTCAAAGGGTCAGAACGCATCATCCAGGGCAGTGGAATGGAAAAACACGCAAGGTCTCAAGATGCATTTTTTAAAAGTTTAACTTTTAACTGGAGTGCTGCGTTTTTAAAATGTTGTGAGAGACCCTGAAAAAGTGCAATGGTCAAAGACATCCATCTAGAGCAATGGAAAACTAGCACAGTGGAATTCAAAAACACATTCTGTGTGAATTATTTAAAAAAAAATTATACTAAACTATTATGATTCTCCTCATATATGCACCCAGTTCCCAGGTGAGTTTTATAGAGATGTTTTATAGTTCTGCTCATATTGAGGGAAACGTGTGGAGTGTTGAACCCTGCATGTGACACGCAGCACAATTACCCTTAATTAAAAACACTACATGAACAAACACTCCACTGATTACCAATCACAGCTTGAGTTACCCACATAAAGCAGAAACATACTCTTAAGTGCATCAATGCAAAGGCTTATACTTGCACAAGCTCTCTTTATTAAAAATAAAAGCTTCTTAATTGACATCGATGGTTCTATGAAGAACCTTTAACATCCATGGAATCTTTCTATTGCACAAAATGTTCTTTAGAATATTAAAATGTTCTTCACACTAAGGAAAGAACTGATCGCTGAAAGGTTGTTTGGGGAACCAAAAATGATTCTTCTGTGGAATCGCTGTCAAATCCCCTTATCGAGCCTTTATTTTTTAAGAGCGTATGTCATGCATCGTGTTACACATCGAAAAAAATGTTTTTGTTGGTTTGGTTTCCAGTACAAATATCTACACATTCTTAAATAAAGATACATTTACCTTGTTTATTTTTCTTCTTTTAAGCATAAACTCACTTCATTTTGATACATTTTTCAGAAAACAACAGTACCTCGTCATTTTGCTTCTCAAGTAAACCCTCTAGTGCTCTTCGTATGTCAGTCAAAAAGTACAGATTTATTTTTTTTATTTTTTTATTTTTGTCAATGAAATGAATGTACTATATATTTTAGTTTGATCATTTTTTTTTATTTAATATTTTGTATTTTTAGGGGATTTTTTTTATACTAAATTATATTTATGCTGTATTTATAATCCATTTATTAACTTTTTGAGCATAGACCTGAAAATTAAGTTTGATCTCTTTTCAAAGACGACACTTAGCAGATTAGTCCTGAAGTGAAAAAAAGTTTTAAAAAAAGCGAACTTAAAAAAAAAGTAACAGAATTGTACGTGTGTTGTTATGAAAAATGCACAAAAATTTTACATTTTTATATGAAATATATATTTTCTAAATCACGCTTTACTCTAAACTGCAAGAAAATCAAAGCCATAAATCTAAACAAGTTGTGTTCCAAATTCGAGGATGATATCTCAAAAATTGAGTGTTCAGTAAGATTTTGTTTGGCTGCAGTACCAAAAGTTTCCACTAGATGAAATTCGTCATTTTTGACGAAAGGAGCGTAAGTGTGACTATTTTTTACAGTACCATTTAACCTGTTCGAATCATGTCCATGATTTTTGTGTGTGTGTTCACACAGCAAGTGCTAAAACTTTTACCAAGTTTCATACCATTCCAAAGTAAAACAAAAACAAAAAAAATTTAACGTAAAACCAAAGAGCACCAGAGGGTTGAGAATGTTGCAGTGTACAAAATGTGTCAGGATGCACATTATGAATTTTTGATGTTTGCTATGTTACAGTATATCCGTAGTCATTCTGTTTCATTAGATTAGCAAACTAAAAAACAAAACAAACTTAACAACTTAGATTGTCTGTATATTTACAGCAAGCGACTTGAACAATAATGCAACTCATATTTTGACCGTCAGTACTGAGGTTTGTTAATGCCAACGTGCTTGTATTTACCATACAAATGTGCATTTTTCCTATATCATCTCTCCCTTCAGAAAACGCCAGTCAACGAGAGTAAAGCAAGAGCAGATGAAAGGAAATAGAAGAGGTAGAAAAAGCGTTTGATTTGGCTCTTGAGCTCAGAGTTCGGTTCTCCGGAGGCGTAAATTATGAAACACTCAGGCCGATTTAAACAGAAAAGGAGGAGAGGTGAAGACAGTACCCAGAATGCAATGCTCCGCCCCAATTAACTAAGACAAATGGGCCACATGTATTAGCCTGACACATCAAAATAGAGGGCACGTCACTCCATGAACCGGGATACCGGATGAGCTGAAGTCAAGCAGGAATGCTGATTATTAGTCTGGAGTGTTTCTAGAGAGCAGAATAACTGCTATGAGGAGAAACCCTTCAAAGTTTGGGAGAGCGTCCTCTTCGTCAGCCTCGGATGAAAGCGTGAAAAGCCATGAAAGGCCTGATGGGAGAAAGAACAGGGGAATTAGAAGCCAACACAGAAAAGAGGGATGGGAAAATGTCTAATGACTCCGGGGTCTTTGGAAGGTTATCATCAGTGAAATATGAATTGATTAATATTCAGCCAACGAGTACGAAAGCTGACTCAGGATGAAGACTGAAAGAGAAGGATAATGAAGAGAGTCGAAGACAAAATCTCAGCGCCTCTCCGTCTGAAGTCACGTCTAAAGGGAAGCAGAACAGACACGTAGACGGATGAAGCGTTGCAAAACACGCTGCCGGTAATATGATGGAAGGAATAAGAGAAACTCCACTAATGCTGAATTCGTGTCATGGTGGAGTTACCGAAATTATGAGATTCTGAATCTGTGAACAGTGAGAATCATTATAACTATTGCCAGTCCCTAAATCCCTACAGCGGTGTAATTTTATACTCAAAAAACAAATTAAGCCTTTTTTCAAGATTTACGAATTTCTATTGTATATTTCCATCAAATTTAATTGAATAATCCTTATATTATTCAGATTATGAATTAAGAATTTTAAATTAGTAAAAAAAAAAAAAAAAAAAGAGCTTAATAAAATATGTTGTATACTGTAAATCTTAACGGAACAAGGGAATGGGCCATTTAGTTTATGTGATTCTTTTTCATAAATTTAAACAAATTGTTTATTTATTTTTAAATTTATGAATACGAATTAAATAAACTGAAATACAATTGAATGGCATAATGCAACGTTACTATACAGCTGAAATTCGTAAATCTTAAAAACAGGCTGAAATATAAAGTTTTTATTAATTTTATTTTATTATACATTTTATTTATATTTATTTTATATTTTTATTTTTACTATACTAGTAACAGTTTTTATTTGTATATGTTCCATTTCATTTTTATTTTGGTTACGGTTTAAGTTTTAGAGAATTTGTCGTGTTTATTTTTTTAGTTTTAGTTAATCGAGCACATTAAATTAAATGCAAATGAGAAATGTTGCTGAAATAAAATTTATTTTTTATATATTTTTTTTTATTTCAGTAAACGTTTATTTTATTTGAAGTAGTGACATTTTTTATGGTTTTATTTTTAATAACCCTGCGCTACAGTAAGTATTAAATGTAGGTGCTTCTCATACAGACATGAATGATAGCAAAAACAATTGCTATTATCAAAAATGGGGCAAAAATTACATTCATTTTTGTGATTTATTTTTCCAGTCATGTCAATGACAAAAAGTGTCTCAATCAACCTGAATTCACCCTACAGTACGACTCAGAATCAAGAGACAAGAATATATTTTCTTATATTTTTATTGTTTTATTTTAAACTCACTTCAGTATATACACTAGGTCAAGCTTTACTTTAGTCTTCAAAAGTGTCCCATTCCTGAGAAGGGATGAATGAACGAGGCTGAACGTGATATTGTGTGTTTGTTTCAGAAACCCTTTTGCTCTTTTCTCTTTCCTTTCATCTCTCCCTCTTTTCCTCTCATCATTCTGCGGGTCTGAATTGGGTCACATCTGCATGAGACTAAAGCTGTGTTCTCAAACGCACTGAGCTACAGTACATACTGTACAACGCAGGCAGCACTTACACCATCATATCTGTGAAGAACAGGCTGACCAGCCGACATGTGCCCAAAACCCTCTAAAACCAGCAAACCAGACCAGCTAAACACCTTAGGCTTGTTTAAGCTGTGCCTTTTCAACAGCTTAGACACACTTCTTTTGGCTAAATGCATCCATTGCAAATGCAATTCAGAAAAAGAAGCCACAGCTTAAACTAGCCTGGCTGAATAAAAAGTGGCTGTTTGGATTTAAATAGGCTAATGACTGTCTATGACTGGATCATTATTGCAGTGATTATTATGTTTCTAGCATGTTATATGTTTGGGAACAGTTCTTCTAATGCTAATTGATGGGGTGTGTAGCTTTTCATTTCATCCAACAGCCATGCATGAAGACACGACATCATGGCCATATTCCAGGAGGACAATGTCAAGATTCATCAGCCTCAAACTGTGAAAGAATGGTTGTGAGGAGCTTGAAGAATCATTCTCACACATGAATCGGCTCCTCTGAGCCCTGATCTTAAACTCATTGAAAGTCTTTGGGATGTGCTGGAGGAGACTTTACAGAGTGCTGGACTCTTGCATTGACAATACAAGATCTTGACCAAAAATCTTGATGGAAATAACATCACAACATTTATTTCTATAAATTTCTGGTCAAGATCTTGTATTGACAATGCAAGAGTCCAGCACTCTGTAAAGAAGCACTATTAGTATAGACGTACTGCATATACCTATGAACAGCTCGACACAGTTTTAATTTTCACGTCCAGCGCCACGTTGTTTAAATAGCAAATGCATTTGCACCCATTTGTGTGCCCATGGGCTGCTGGTCTGAAAACGAGGTGTGTTCAGGCACATTGTTGGTGAGTTTCTATTTTGAGGAATTGAAATATAAATTTATCAACTGAAGTCATTGGCGCAATTTTTTTTATTTTATTTAAAGAGCGCGTTAGTAATGTGCGCCTATAGGCGGGTCCACAACGCGCGTACACTCTGCTTATTACACACACAGGGACGCGCAGCAGCACACAAACATGCCAAATATTAATATATAATAAAAGTAAATTACAATGTATTACAATGTAGCAGCCATATCACCCTGTAGCCCAAGACTGGTTGCCCACTGAAGCTAAGCAGGGCTGAGCCTGGTTAGTACCTGGATGGGAGACCTCCTGGGAAAACTAGGTTGCTGCTGGAAGAGGTGTTAGTGAGGCCAGCAGGGGGTTCTCACCCTGTGGTCTGTGTGGGTCCTAATGCCCCAGTATAGTGACGGGGACACTATACTGCCAAAAGAGCACCGTCCTTCGGATGAGACGTAAAACCGAGGTCCTGACTCTCTGTGGTCATTAAAAATCCCAGGATGTCCTTCGAAAAAGAGTAGGGGTGTAACCCCGGCATCCTGGCCAAATCTGCCCCTTGGCCTCTGTCCATCATGGCCTCCTAATCATCCCCATACACTGATTGGCTTCATCACTGTCTCCTCTCCACCAGTAAGCTGGTGTGTGGTGGGCGTTCTGGCGCAATATGGCTGCCGTCGCATCATCCAAGTGGATGCTGCACATTGGTGGTGGTTGAGGAGATTCCCCCTTTCCATATGTAAAGCGCTTTGAGGTCTCAGAAAAAGTGCTATATAAATGTAACGAATTATTATTAATGTAAAATATTGATATTGTGTACATAAAGATATGGTGGAATCCGGCTTGTCCCGTAGATGGTCTCGCTTTAACCTCGCGCACGAGCAGATCCGTTTCCTCGCAACAGAAACGTTCAGTTTTTCCGCTTGCAAATTCCGTCATGTAAATAGCGAATCCGCCATGGGATCCGAGCGCTACTGGCTTTTAAAGGGAATGGGAGACTCTGATTAGTTTATTGCACGTTACACCCAAAACACACCCATTATTCATTAAGAGAATAGGGACAACCCTTTTAGACCATGCGCCGGGCACACCGACCATTTTTCCCGTCGTTAAACTAGCAAAAGTGGATTCGGACACGCCCTAAGTGAACTTAGTCCATGCGCTTAGATCATTAAAATAGGGTTGATGATGTTTCCTTTGCATTAGGATGCTGACTTTGAAGGCTGCACGCTGTGTTTTGAACATCTCATTTTCTGAATGGGAGACATCATCATTTAACCATCAGCTCCTAACATTTTCCTTCCATGTCTTACATTTTGTATAGCCTAAATTCTCGCTCTATACCTTTATTCTCTTTCTTTGTTCTCTTCTCTTTCATGCAGCTACAAACCCCCCCCAGTTACGCGGTTCTGTTTGACTCAAAGCTCAGAGGAACTACAGAAGAACGTCTCCAACCACCCGCGGCGTCCACAAAAGACGAGCCTTTCTTCTGTTTCAGGAAACCAGGCAGGCAAAATGCAAAGGGAGGATGAAGAGGTAATGGGTCACGTCCCCCCATTGGACCCTCCATTCATCACAAGTGTCAGGATTGGCTGGCGCAAACGTCGAGAGCTGCCCGTTAGTGTTGAGAGACCATCTAAAAGGACAGATTTCTATCTCCTCTCATGCGTTACACTGAGCGAGAGAAAGCGAGAGAGACTAGTCCTAAAGATTGCTGCCACAGACACAGACTAGATGCGATCGATACGGCCATTTAAAGAGAGAATGTCAGTGTCCCTGAAGAAAGACGACACATTCAAACACTGACAAATGATGGCGGCCGGTCCGTTTACACACACAAACCCAGAGCTCTCGCTAATCACACGTAATTGGGTTTTAATGGGAGATTGTGATTTGCTTGCTTCACATTTTTAATGCTCTCTGGACTTAAAAGTCCATAAGGGAAACGGCATGATTTTCTGAATCGCACATTAAAACAGCCCAGTCTCACAATGCAAACATGCCATAATTTTCCTAAATAACCACCAAAATATGATTCAATGGCCATTTTAGCCTCAGTTCGGAGGAGTCCCGGGAGGGTAAAAAAGCAAAGCTAGTTTAAAATATGAAGAAATACTATTGTAAGAATTGAAATGGGAAGGTTTAAATAAAGTTAGATGGTACGCGAGATATCGCGAGCGTAAGAAAAAAAAAAACGTGAAAAGGGGAGGAGTTGGAAAAAGAGGAGGAAGAGAGATGATATGGATGGAGAAATGGACAATGTAATCGGGTGGAACGATGTAGAGTCATAGTTAAGAGAAATGTTGGAATAAACACTGAGTTCTGAGCACAGAAGTCTTGGTCTGACTCCTCTATCAAGTGACCACGACAGATACAGAAAATAGCCAAGAACCCACGCATAATACTCGGTAAGCACGGATTCCTCAAGACCCGCAAATCCGAGTATTACACTATAATGGAATATTAATAATATTAAAATAAAACTGTGTACAGTCAACATTGGCAACTACTTCTTTAAATGAAAAACCTCTACCTCCAGATCATCCAGAGAGAGACATGGACAAAAAGTAGAGAAAAATAAGAGTTAGTTTGGTAAAATGTTCAAGGCCTGTGATGTATTGTTGCTACACCTTCAAATAACCTTCTACAAATAAAACAAGTTAGTCAGTAGTTTTACATCAGCGTTCATCTTCCCAGCAGGGGCATGCAAAATTCTAAATCAAAAAATGAAATTCTCTTTTGATTAATAGGCTGGAATCTGAATTAGCCACAACACAGATGGAGATGAATTGGAATCACAGGAAGTGGAAATTAACAAATTGCATTAAATATAACACCAATATCATTTTTTATAACTTATTTTATTTTTTGGTTATACAAGGAAAATATATACAGTGACCAAGATTGGCATTATTTCCACAATTATTTAAGAAAATGAAGATGGTTACACAATTGTTGCCAAATATGCATGTCATCGATCCTGAATACAAAATTCCAAATTTTGCCCAATGCCAATTTAATCAAATTCCAAAATGTCATCAACATTCCAAAATGTTCCAAATTCCGATTCCAATTGGATTTTTCCAATAAAGTCAACAATCGAAACTTGTCTTGACATACTTTCATAAGCTACATTTCCATCCATCTATATATATATATATATTTCGCATTAAAAAGCTTTAAGGAAACAAAACACAATGCAGCGCATAAATTAAAAGATATTTTGCACCAATTTTCCAGGAATTGTTGATTTTTGTTTTCTCAACACATGGGATGGAAACACTGCTTTATTCGCAAATGTTTTATGTGAGATTCCAATTTTGTTCCAATTCGCAACTTTGAATACTATTTTCTAGTTATATAAATTTCTTAGAATTTCAATAAATTTTTTACATCCATCATGAACTGGAATTTAAAATACATTCTTGAATCAGTTCTGAATTGTGCACAATCCCTTTATCCAGACATATATTCTGCCTGACATATATATCAATTATTGCTCTCTACACCATTGGAAATAGAGGCAGAATATAGAGGATTGGGAATACTGTACATGCGTGTGAAAAAGAACTGCGATGATAACAAGACTTTCATCTGTTTCCTTGTGCAAAAGCTTCGGCAGGTTGCATCACACACCCTGAAACAGCTACTCCGGATCATGACAGTCAGTTCAACTGACAGAACCGACTGGTTTTTGACCCTGGATCACTTCATCTCTCCGGCTCTGTTCTATCTTACTATCTATCTACACTCTCACCCCTTTGGGAATCACTTTCATTTCAGAAAACCCAAAGCATGATGCTCAGAGTGAATGAGGTGTGTAATACGTGGTTAATAAATGTGTAACTGCATTCATCTCAACAGTTCTTGAACGTTTGTTGTTTTCAATTGCTTTGGGGTTCACCGCCTGGAAGGGGTTTGTCCAAAACTACAAGGGAGGAATATTCAATCGGAAATGAAGTGAGATGTGTTTGTAAATGAATCTCACAGCTATTGAATACTCCTTGAGGTCAAACATTCAATTTATTTTCTCTCACAATAAGCACACCAGTAAAGAAAGTGTGCGTGTTTGTGAAAGAGAGATTATATGTCAGATCTCAGACCACTTACAGGCAAACTAGAGTAGACAGTTGAAGTAGCAGTTTTAACCAAGATAAACAGCTTTAAGAGGCTTTCTTAGTGTCGACAGATCAGTATCTGATGTGAAAGTTCAATCTCAGGTAAGCTGGCCCCAGTTTCATCACTTTCGTGGATCGTCTGATGAATATTGCACACAGGAATGGCAAGAGCTTCCTCAAATCTGGATAGCTACAATCTGGTTTACTGGCTTAAGCAATGTTTGGGGAGTCAAGAGTGCACGGGTTTACAGGTCACTTGTTACGAGCACTTCTGAGGAAGAACAAGTCACTGCATTTGACAAAGTTTGTAAGGATGAGTCTTTGAAAGATATCTGACTTCTGTTCGAGACGCGCTGAGACTTCATAATATAACATATTCATTCCCTTTTCTATTCTAAACTTTCTACACATTTTTTTTTAAACATTCAAACATGATATTGTCAAGCCAACATTCAATGGGCCTATTGTAAGGATCTAAGCGCATGGTCTAACTGCACTTAGGGCGTGTCCGAATCCACTTTTGCTAGTTTAACGATGAGAAAAAAGGTTGGTGAGTCCGGCGCATGGTCTAAAAGGGTTGTCCCTATTCTCTTAATGAGTAATGGGTGTGTTTTGGGCATAACGTGCAATAAACCAATCAGAGTCTCATTCCCTTTAAAAGCCAGTTGCGCTCGCGCCATGGCGGATTCGCTATTTGGGACATTTAGGATTCAAAAGCATATGAATGTTATTCCTGCAAGAAAAATAAATGTTAGTTATGATTAATTAAAAATTCCATCATGTCGACCAGAACCTCTCTTCATGCGTAAAAGACGGTCCTTTGCCAGAATATGCAGCATTATAGAACAAATCTTCCATTACAGAGTTGCTCATGTGCATCTGAAATCAAACTGGCATGTGCCATGGTTCAGTTCGTATGTTTTATTCTGAATGAATCTGAAGCAAGCAGTTGAAAAACATCTTAAACGGTTGGATCTGAGCATCTGGCCCTCTGAGGCATGATCGCCCGAGCGAAGGAAGCTGAAGTGGTAAAGGAAGATCTGTTAGCAATTACTCAAGCAAGGCCTGAGAGCTCCTTTTGACATTGTGAACAAAGCTGCATGTGTTAAAGTCTGGAACAACATCGCTAGTTCTAATTCTAAACATCTAAAATACTGGACACACAACTTCATTGGTGAAATATTACCTGGGTGATTTGCCGTTAACACTTCCCTGCTACTTAAAGGGGATTAAATCATTAATTGTTGAGGTAGCAAAATCTTTTCAATCCAAATCAAATACCCGGATTAGTGCTCATTATATAGAATTGCTATTGACGACGGTTGTTTTCGGGGAATAATTGACCTCGGAATTCCCATTAAATTATGTTTGTCAGATATTTGTTCTTATTTTAAGCATCAAGGAACTTCATTTTGTGCAAAATTGATTGGTCTGTTAATATTTTTATTTTATTTTAGGGGATTTTGTGATACTTAATTATATTTATGTAGTAATAATCCATTTATTCACTTTAGACCTGAAAATGAAATTTCCCAACTTAAACTGTCATAAATCTTGGATGTTTAAAAACATCCAAGCACAGACCTAAGTTTGGTCTCTTTTTAGAGACGACACGTGGCTGATTATTGCTAAAGTGACAAGTTTAAAAAAGTGTTTTTTTATTTTATTTTATGTTTATTGTTATGTAAAATGGACAAAAATACCATTTTAAATTTGTATATGAAATACAAATTTTCCAAAACACGTTTTACTATAAAACTGTGAGAAAATCAAAGCCATAAATCTAAACAAGCTGTGTTGCTTATTTGAGCTTGATATTTCGAAAAAATGAACAAAAAAGTTTTTTTTTTTTTTTTTTTTGCATAGTACCAAATGCTTCCACTTGATGAAATTCGTCTCCCATTCATTTCCACTGTGCTTATTTTTGACCGTGAACATTACAAGTGTGACTATTTTTTTCAGGACCATTTAACCTTTTCAAATCTTGCCATGATTTTTTTTGTGCGTGTGTGTTCACATAGCAAGTGCCAAAACCTTTACCAAGTTTCGTACCATTCCGAAGAAGTAAAACATTCACAAAAAAAAAATGTATCTTGATTTAAGAATGTTTAGATATTTGTACTGAAACACAAGACAAAAATACTTAGTAAGAAAATACATTTTTGCAGTGTATCAGTGCTACTGCCAAACGCTTCTCTTCTCTCTACACTCCACGGTAATGAAACTTTCTCTGTCCTGCATCATCTGACAGGCCAGACATTCATAGCACATTTCTCAGATCCTCCAAGACTCTTCCTCCACTTCAGAACTAGACACCCTTAGCGCAGCACTACTGCCTTTCTCCGTCTGGCTATTACCTCCAATTTAGAGAAACACGCCTCACGCACAGCCTAGCTGAACTGATTTCATCCCCTCCTGTCTTTTACACTTAGTGCATAATTGCTCAGCTCATGAGCTCCTGACTGGATTCAACCTGCAGTTAGCATAGCTATCTGGCTAACAACACAGCAACCCGCCTCTCATTAATATAAAGTCCACGAAGGACCGTACAACCAGGCTAAAACTTCCACTCTACACATTTTTCAGTGGTCCGCAGGCAAGGAAAAAACAACTTAATGAGTCTTAACCGAGCACCCAGCAGGACCATTTATAACCGTTACACCAGACGCTGCTTTCTGTTGTTAGTGATCACGTTCTCGCTAATTTACTGCAGGCGAGGAGAGGTCATTCATCTACCTCTACGTCTCAGCAAATATGAATCAGCCCTCCTCTATTACCCCCGTCTGAGGGTTTGTCTCTTGTGTGGGCTAATGTACGAGGCACGGCATTAAACTCTGCATTAGTTCTTTGAATGAATCAGCCATTCTAGCACAGTTTTTGTGTTCTTTGCAAAGAAGTGTGGTGGAAACTTGTGGAAAAAAAGTGCTTGTGTGCGGAACGGGAGTGTTTAATGTTATCAGAAAAAGAGAAGAATATTACCCAATAAAACTTTGTGAAACAAACACTTTCCAGTTTAACTTTTTTGAGTGTGAAAGTATTACAAAAGTTGAAACACCTGGTCCTTTATTATATCGGATTGTTTGGCTAACACCTCAAACACATACCTCAGGTCTTTAGGGACCTGGGACATTCTTCACAACCCTCCTTCTCATTCATTTTGTAAAGTTAGACAGGCAGAAAACAAAAGAATAGGAAGAATCATCAGCAAAACTTGAAATGGCTCAGCAATTTATGGCTCAAGAACTGAACGCAATCAAATATTACTGGAAAATGATAGTTTTGAGAATATGTTTGAGATGGCAAATATGAACCAGATGCTGAATGTTCTGGGAAATGAGCTCTGAGGAGGTATAAAACATCTGCTCAAACTGAACCCTTCCAAGCTCCAAAAGGTAACGAAATATGCTTTATTTTATTCTTCTGTAATTGTTACTTTAAGTTTTATATTAATCGCGAGAGGTAGAGATCCATCCGTGTTAGATATAGATCCGGGTCGCTTTAGACCCGAATATGTAATAATGATTTCTGAAA
Organism: Rutilus rutilus; assembly: GCF_951802725.1. NCBI lineage: Eukaryota > Metazoa > Chordata > Actinopteri > Cypriniformes > Leuciscidae > Rutilus > Rutilus rutilus. Next base: position 27,591,409 of record NC_140209.1, read on the forward strand.
CATTCATGCATTTAAGGGTTAAAGGAATCCGTTTAAAAGAGCCCTGAATCACTGATTTGGGAGACAAACTCAAAACAGAACTTCCCTGATGGAAAAACTAGGTAAGTCCAAAGGTTTTTGGAACATGGGAGTTGGTTTGTGATCTTACAGGCTGGTTTGCCAGGTTGGAATCAATTTTGTCTCAGGTTCTTCTCCCATAAATGACTTTATGAAGAAATAAATCCAGACATAAATAAGTCAACATGTCATAAAGTAGAAGTATAGAGTTATAAAAAATAAATAAAAAAAGTGGATCCTCCCTTTTGGGAGAATTTGATGAAATATTTCAAATTGAGATCTCAAACATTGTGACGTCTGAATCTTTTTACCAAATTGGACAATTTGTTTAAACGAACCCGTTAAAAAGATTAATCATTGAGTTGAGACATCCCTCAAAAATGCTAGCAAAACAGAACTTGCCCTGATCGAAAAAGCAGGTCACTCTGGTTTTAGCAACATGGGAGATGGTTTGTTGCTGGTCTTTACAGGCTGGTCTGCCAGATAGAGATAAACTTTGTCTCTCTCAATTCATGACTAACCAACCAAGACAGACAGAGAGAGAGAGAGAGAGAGAGAGAGAGAGAGAGAGAGAGAGAGAGAGAGAGAGAGAGAGAGAGAGAGAAGAAGAAGAAGAAGAAGAAGATTTATTGACTGACGAAAGATTCATTTTGTTTCCTTACGTCTTCGGTTCTCTCATTTCTTTCCACCTTCACTTCTTTCTTTCAGCTTCCCTGAGTGTCTCTTCAGCATCATTATCTGGTTCTAGCATCTTTTTTCTCTCTCCCTCTGCCTCTCTCTCTCTCCGCATCCATCTCTCGCGCTAAGAGAGAAGTCACAGTTGTGATGTGTGCCGTCTGGATCGATATGGAATCGGTGCTGTCAGCTCTTTTGTGTGGGAACAGTGACTGCTGGTTGTCCACAGCTGTGACACACAGTCTTATCACAAACGCCACCATCACTCCATGCAGACACACCATTCACACACTTATGAATATCTGGCGCAAATGACACAACGCCTCAGAAATGCATTGCAATATATTCTGAATGGACAAAATTAGATCTTACCCTGATGGAAAAAACAGGTCATTTCGGGTTTTTCCAACTTGGTTTGTTGCTGGTTTAATGTGATCTTGGCTGGTCTGTCGGGTAGAAATCAACTTTCTCTCTGGTGTTTCTCCAGAAAGAAATAAGACACAAATGACTCAGCAATTGTCATATAGTGTATATAGAGCTTTAAAATGAATGTGTAGAGTAGATCATTTGGTTTGGAAGAATGTGATAAGAAGTGTTCATAATGAGATCTCTAACTGTTGATGGTTTTTTATTGTCCTCTAATTTGAAGGGAAATTAAGTTTCCTCCCATCTAATTACTGTCTAGGAGAATCAAATGAGATATTAAAGAAATCATACAGTATTTGTGATTTTCCAATCATGTAGGCAGCTTGGACTAGCTAATGACTATTAATTGACAACTGTTGTTCCTGTTTGCCAACCCAAGCTTGTAACCCATTTCAACTTGTACCTCTTGTTTAGTCACTAACAAGGTTCCTGTTATGCTGCCTTAAGGCACACCAAAGACAATAACTAATAGTAACAATAAAGATATAGTACGTAAAATCGTTCTAAATATAGAAGAATAGTAGAGTCCACAACTATAATGATAACGGCACAGAGAAACGATATCGTTGGAATCACTTTCACAATGATGTTTTTCCAGCAGATGAACGTTAAAACATTGAAAGCCAATCAAAATCCATCCTGCTTTAAAGGAGTCATAATGTAGAAATTTCACTTTTCCACGAGAATCAATGTATGTTATGATTGCATAATGATTGTACACTGGCCGGGAAGCCGATATTTAAAAGTGAAGCGTTTGTTTACCTCAGGGTTTGTAAAAAAGGCCACGTGCACGCGCACGAAAAAACGAGATTTTGATTTCTTCCCCCTCTTGACGTCAAGACGGGGGAGGATATACCAAATATGGACACCGCAAACCTATGCCGCGGGAAGCCCGCCCCTCTCCCCCTCAGATTCAGTTTAGTCGACTCGAGAAAGATGGAGAAACCGAGTGCACACCTGAGATGCTCTGTGGGTGACTGCCACAAACAACATGCAAATGTGTTTTATCTACCAAAAATGGACGAAACTATCAGGGAACAGTGGAGGAAATTCATTTTTAATGACGCTGTCCCAACAACTCTTTCAAGTGGCGTATCGTTAGGTGTGTGCGCTAAACATTTTACACCGGAATCATTTACAAATTTGGGGCAATATCAGGCGAACTTGGCCTCGAAGCTCCGTTTGGGAAAAGGTGCCATCCCAACCATCAGGGACTTGCCAGAAATTGAAAAGGTAAGACTGTGTTTTTATTGCTCTACTGTGGTTAACAAATAGCAGCTAACTGCTAATGCGGCTATTGTATGTAACGTTACCTTCGAGGTAAACACGGGGAATGGACTCTACGAATGCTAGCCACATCTTTCCACTTTGTTTTACACTAGCAGCTACAGTAGTGACGGTACAGGAGTCCATGCTCAGTGGCTAAAACTGTTTAAATGCAAGTATGAAAACAATATACCACTAAACATTATTAGCCAAACTCATGCAAAACATGCAGTTTGAAAATAGCTTTCAGTTAGTGGGGCTTCTGTAAGAATGTATCTGGAAATGGTGTATTTTTTCTACGACCAATCAACGCGCCCCTCATTTGCATTATTATAATGACCGTCCACGACAGCCAAAACATCGCATCAGATCTCGCGAGACAATAATGCCTTTAGAAATAAGGGTCTGAGGGGCTCTGTGTTGATTTTTTTTCCACTTTTCTTTTTTAGAAGTGCCTGAAAGACTATAATAGAGCATTGGGTATCCAAGGTAACACAACATTATGACTCCTTTAAAGACCTCGAGCATTTAAAGCAGCAGTCAACAAAACTGCAGAATTAAAAGAGCTTTATCATGACCTTGGTGTAGACGATAATTTAGTGATCGCAAGCCTAAGTAAATCACAGTCATTGCCAACAATGGTCTCTATGATCGACTTAGCTCACGAAAGCTTTTGAGAAACGAAGCCCCGAGCAGCATTAAAGGGTTCCTATAATCAGGGGTGCACATCATTTTTTGGTCTGGTTCTCAAGGGAGCACTTAATTTTAAAATTTTTACGACGCATACACCTGCACACCAGTTCTGTGCACCCCTGCCTATAATGATGTATAGGCATCAACAAGATGTAAAATAAGTCTCTGATGTCCCCAGAGTGTGTATGTGAAGTTCTCAAAATACCCCACAGATATTTTTTATAGCATGTTAAAATGGTCACTTTTTGAGGGTGAGCAAAAACGTGCCGTTTTTGTGTGTGTCCCTTTAAATACAAATGAGCTGCTGCTCCCTGCACAGAGGGCGGAGCTTCAAGAGCTTGTGTGTCTATTAGCAGCTCCGATTACCTCACACAGACACACACAACATGTAGAATGCAACAGGACGTTTCTGAATGGTCAGTTGATGAATTTATGTAGCCGATGTGGAGTTAACTATCTTCTAGACAGTGATTAGCATATTCTGTCATGATAATCTATAAATCGTGTTCCCGGGGGTGGGGTTTATGTAAATTTGAGTCCTCACTGTAGTCCCTACCAGCCGTTTGTTGTAGTCCTTAAAAAGCGATTTCTGTATAAGAAAATATCTTCCTTTGCTTTGAACTTTGAGCGTCGTAACTTTGCAAATGTTGTTTATGCTCAAGACAAACAGCAACATTACACACTAACTAAAGTTAGAAAAGTGAAATCATAATCAACCACCCTAGTGTTAAGACACTTACATGCATCTTCAGAAGCATAAAACATAGCCTCCTATATTTAATATCCAAAAATTTATAAAAACAATTAAATCCCCAATATTTTTGTGTACAATATATGTTTATACTTAAAGGTGCATTGCGCAACTTTTCATGTTAAAAATACCCGTTTTCTAACCCATACATGCTTAAACAATTGCCTGATGGGCTGACTGAGCCCTTCTCTGATCACTGCGATTGCCTCTATAATCCTGTACAGTAAAATAAATAAGAGGGATTCGGGTCGGAATCTGAGACTGGGCGTGACGTCATGCGCGTTCACGGCACGCTCATATGTCTGGCAGGTTTGTGATTGTGTATGCGCCGACGCCGCCATTCTCCGTAGAAAATGGATTCTAAGAGACCGGCTTGTAGTTCATTTCAAACACCAACGCAAACTCCACGTAAGATAAAAAAAAAAAGAGAACTTTTGTCTAGTGCAACCAAAAGGTCCAAATTGGAGTCAGACAGGCGTCGGGGTAAGACGAGAGTAAACATAGGGAAGGCTTTCAACAAATGGAGAGATCTCCGGTCTGCTCTAGGGCTCAAACGGGATCCTCAGTTGGCTTTTTTCTTGATAAAAAGGTAAGATATATCCCATTCTCTAATGTCTGATACGGCCAATAATGACAATAAATGACGATCCATAAAATGTGTAATGCTTTAGCGTAAGCTAGATAAATGTACAATCGGAATAGGTTTTACTAACTTACCATTGTCAGTGATCAGGTTCAGAATGATTGTGATATAAAATGCTGATATATAAGTTAGATACTTAGACACAAATTTTGAGCAAATTACTGCTTAATTACGATGTATTGCTATTGGAATATGCTACTTAGCTGATCAATAAAACAGGCTAAACCCCCGCAAATCTTCGGCGGATTAGCCTGTTTGGCTTTTATGGTAACGTCATAGTGCCACTTGATTGTTTATTACCTTGAGACATTTGGGTGTACTTTGTTGACCGACTGTGTATGGTATGGTATCATGATTACAATTTTGAGCTTTTACAAAGTTATAACTTATATTGTTCATGAACGTGTTTCCATAATAATAGTCATAAGTGGATACAGTAAACACATAGTTCAACATGGAGATAGATGGGAATAAAAAACGAAGTTTTCTACTACCCCCATTTTTACCCTCACACATAAGTGTGTTATTTACTCAATTGCCTTTCCTTTCACATATTTTAAATTACTTGCAGATTTAAAACTTTATTACCTCTGAAGACATTATGATTGTAAACAAAAGATTTGTGCGGCTGATGCTCCTTGGGTTATGACCAGCTCGAGCTCGTGCAAGCGTGCGTGTGCGTGTGGTCCGTGAGCGTGCACACCTCTGGTTGCAGTTTTGCTTGCCGCCAGAGGGGGCGTAGTTCTGCGAAAACTCAGACTCTTGCGCAATGCACCTTTAAGTAGCCCCACCCCTTTTCAGATCTGCGCTTGTTGTGTTCTGCCTTCCGGTTTGTATGTCCACAGCATGAAGGGAAGATCTTACGGATTTATGAATGAACCACTCGTTTTGAAATCTTCCCGGTCAACTGACATTTATGACATCCACTTCAAACATTACAACTGTCGTTAACTCTACAATAAGTAAATCCACTTCACCAGCTAATTACCCTTCAACAGCGATGCCATAGAAATATACAGAGCTACCGCAAAAAGGTTATGTAGAAATGCTATGTAGAAGATAAGCAGCTCTACTTCTTGAATTAGCTGACATATATTTTAACTATAAAGCTAAAGCAGAATGAAACATCTAGAAGGCTAGAAGGCTCAATGCAGGGATATAATGCAGTACAGGGATATAAGCTGGAGAGGGTTGGAAAGAAAGAGAGAAAGAGAGAGAGAGGGAATAAGTGGATCAGGGTATTCCTGTCCAGGGCGGCAGTGCTTTAGCAACAGGGCTAATTTTGGGGAGCTGAAGTTCTCCTCTCACGTCTGTTGGATAGACCTGATTAATGCTGCTTTTCATCATTAAAGCCACCGACAGATCCAGGACAGACACACTCAGCTCTCTTTCCCTTTCTACTCCACTTACTCCTCTTCTTCTGTGCTGTCTTTAATTAGTAGTGTCTGCTAAAAAAGTGCATGACTCTTACTATTACAAAAAACACTTACCTTAAGTTTATATCAATATCTCTGACAAACATTGTGATGCTTAATTCTCTTTATCAAAATGGACAGTTTGTTTAAATGAACCTGTTCAAAAAAATTTTTTTTTTTTTTTTGGGAGACATGCCTCAAAATGCTCACAAAACAGAACTTATTCTGATGGGAAAACCAGGTCATAAGGTCTAAAGTACTGTGGCTTTAGCTTCAACACTCGTCTACTTCATAAGTTTTAAACTTTTGCCCGTCTGTTTACAGGACAAGGAATTTGATCAGAAGCACCATTTTCACCAGCTGGATTATTAAACTGGTGAAAAAAGGACAACAGATGCATATCGAAGGAGGGAACCAAGCCATATATATAGTCTAAGGGATGGTTCACACAGAAACTCTCTCACGCGAGTCGGGAATGAAATAAAGTGCAAGTTTTAAAAGTTGAACTTATTTTAACTTAAGCGCCACTGCAAAAGATGCGAGAAAAACGGTTTAAGTCGTCCATAGCGCGTTTACGCAGTGGAATGGAAAAACACGTTTTGTGTGATCTAAGATCACAAAGAGGCTTAGGCTAGTCAGCAACCACCTAGCAGCTGCATAGCAACATCCTGGAAATGTGTCTGTGCATGATTCATTATTGTTAACCTATGATATCGCATATTCAGTCTGCCCTTATACGGCATATTAGCCCAAACAAAACCTCCAGTTAAGGTTGTTGAATTAACTTATAGTCCCTAATTAACAGCCCACTCTCTCCTTCTCTCGCTTTATGTGCATAATATCCTCGAACGATTGTTCTGCTCCTGCACTGGGTTCAGTAATCTCTGAATGGAAATTACAGGCTATCAAGAATCTAATGATAATGAATATGAATTTCACAGGTTATTAGCGCAGTTTGTTAAGTCAAGCATCACTATTGCTGTTGCTTACACTTGGGGTTAGCGATTTGAACAAACCTGGAAGAGTAAAATTCAAACTTACTAACCAGGGACTGACATTAACACCCACCAACCCACCAAATGACCAGATTAAGGCATCTTACACAGACAGCAACATAGTGTTGGCCCAGATCCGGCCCACATGGTACGCGTTGAAATCATATGTTGCTGTTAGGTTAGTAAACAGATTGAGGACTTGACATTAACACCCACTAACCCGCCAAATGCGTGTTTATTTCAGCAGTGGCGTGGAACGCAGTCACTCATACTAGCCCACTTTGGTGGGTTGAATTTTATATATAATATACAGTTTTTAAAGGGATAGTTCACCCAAAAATGAAAATTCTGTCAGTAATTACTCACCCTCATGTTGTTCCAACCGCGTAAGACCTTCGTTCATCTTCGGAACACAAATTAAGATATTTTTGATGAAATCTGAGTGCTGGATCACTCAACCAACTCACCCAAACTTGCTGGCCCAGAAAAGTTATTAAAGAGATCGTTAATATAGTCCAAGTGACTACAGTGGCTCAATCTTAAGTATATCAAGCGACGAGAATACTTTTTGTGCACAAAAACAAACAAAAATAACGACTTTATTCCACTTTTCATTTCCTTCTCTCTGGGCCTCGTAGTGTTTTTGCGCTGCGCGTCTGTGTTGCACGTCATCACGCATCACACACATGACCAGCGTCGGCCAATAGTGAGCCTACGTGATGACGTGTAACACAGACGCGCTGCGCAAAAACACTACGCGAACCAACTAGAGGTCGAGAGAGAAGGAAATGAATAGTAGAATAAAGTCGTTATTTTTGTTTGTTTTCGCGCACAAAAAGTATTCTCGTCGCTTGATATACTTAAGATTGAGCCACTGGAGTCACTTGGACTATATTAACGATCTCTTTAATAACTTTTCTGGGCCAGCAAGTTTGGGCCACCTAGCAGCCTATGGAGGAGTGAGACAAGGCTCAGATTTCATCAAAAATATCTTAATTTGTGTTCTGAAGATGAACGAAGGTCTTACGCGGTTGGAACAACATGAGGGTGAGTAATTACTGACAGAATTTTCATTTTTGGGTGAACTATCCCTTTAATGGTAGTCTTTTAAAAGGCATCTGAAATAATAAACTAAGTGCAATGTAGTGTTGGCAAAGATATAGATTTTTCGATACTGAAATATCTGAAACGCTTCCAATACTCATTTTCCACAGAATAGACACACGATACCAGCTGCTCTTTCTCTCTCTCTCATCTCTCCGACCGCGAGTTACACACAAACCCGCCTCCACTCACTCGATTAATAAGCTCCCGATGAATATTGTTGGTGTTTCATGACTTGAATTTCGGCGTGGGATTGCATGTGTTGCACATAATATTACTCATTCCCGCAGATTTTGTGCTCAAACTCAAGGAGCGCACATAAAGTAATTTTTCGCTGCTTATTGTGCTTAAGCAGTCAAATAAGTCACACAAAATAATGTAATAATGCCAGTCTTGGCGAGTACTGATGTAAACACAGTCAGTTAAGTGAACGTAAACAGTTGAGAAAGAAAACACATGATGTGTAACAGTATAATGGATCCGTGTATAAGGCCTTAAAGTGACAGCAGTAATAAACCTGCTGCCAAATTATGAGATCATATTAAAAATATCTATATGGCAGTTTTTCCCCATGGTATCGATGTCAAAATTGTGGCCAGTGAAAATGCTGAGTGGCTTGTAACTTTGGAAAAAAACACAAGCCACAGTGGCTGATGAGCAAAACTTGCATTATCAAGCCCAGCCTGTTACTCATCCTGCTACATTTGTGCTTCACAGATTATGTGGAGTAGAGTAGCATGTTAGTGGATGTTTATGTACAATAAAAACAGGTTTGGGGCTGCCTTCACCGAACAACGAATCAGAACCCCCTTAGCAATGTGAGTTGCAGTTAATGACTAAAGCTGCTTATGTGAGCAATAATTACAGTCGCACACTCCTAACAATCATTCTGTCTTTCTGGACGCACAACAAAACAACAGCGAGACAGTGACAATGACACACAGACGGGAACATCCTGACCATCTGCTGCCTGTGCTATCAACTGCGTGCTTTCTATGGAAACTTTCCACGTGTTTCCACACTGAAGCATCCGAGCCAAACCTTGACCCCTTAGACGAAAAACATTTTCATGCTCACAAAACTTTTATATTAAGTCTGTCTATATTTGAACAAATGTAATTATCATCTATCACTGTAATGTTTTGGTCAATTTGCATGGGATACGCATGTGTCTACTACGTCTATGCACTGCTATGACACAATCACATAACATATTTAGCGGTTATAATCAATTACACATGAAAAAAAATTAAACATGAGCATAAATCTGTGATTACTGGAAGAAATTGATTCAGATTTAAGCTCAAATATAATTATTGAGGTCTAAAAAGTTGCAAAATCTGATTGTTGTTTACCTTTTGTTGTGTTTTTTAGGGTATTCTGTAGAAGGCACGGTAAAATACTCTGTAATATGTAATATGCAACTGTAATCGTTATCTGCCCGATAAGAAAATTTGGCCAATATATTAAAGCAGATAAATAATAGATTATTTCCTTCAGCTGAGACACTTCAGATGCACCATGATGGTTTTAAATGGCTTGAAATATGATTAGAATCACTCAAAAACGAAAAAATACAGTTAAGTGCAACACGGGCTGTCATATAGGCTACATAACATTATGAGAACATTATATTTGTGTGTTTTTGTAATCAGGCTCTCAAAAATTATATAAAAAATTGGATTTAAATTTATCGGCCACTATATTGGTCATCGGCTTTCAAATATAAAGAATTATCGGTTATCGGTATGAGCACATCGCTAATGCAAATACAAAAAGCATATATTAATATTTAGCTGGTTCTCTATTGTTTTTTCATGTGTTCATAATTTATTTGAATGACAGCCTGGCTAAAAAATATGTCTTCTCAATTTGGCGCGTTTCATTGCGTTATCATCACAAATAAAACAATTGACTCCAGGCACAACTACACAATATGATAACAAAATCTTTAACACATTTCTAACAATATTTAAATAACGGGTGAAGATGTCAGTTTTCCTCGGCCGGACATCACTTTTGGCCGCTACTGTACTTGAGCCGTCTAGTAAAGTTAAGCAAAGTCAAACCTCTTCTCTGCATGCAATAAATCCAGAAATAAATCAGGCAGTTCACTAACTGTATTCAGCGATAATTAATTCAGCCAATAATGACTGCATGGAATTAATGTCAGAAATGTCCACATATCCGGAAAGAGTGCGACCTTTCCCCTCCGACGGGAAATCTCTGGCCTTTAAACTCACAGCGCAGGTTCTGGACTTCATATCAGGAGGATTCATATAGTTCAAACCCAGAGGAGGAAGTGACCTTTTGGAAATGTAATTATGAGGTTTGATGACCTTGCCTGACCTCTGTTTTGAGATCTCATCCACAGACTTATTAGAATGGATGGAGGTCAAGGAATAGAAGTTTGAAACCGCAAATTTGGCAAAAGTTGCCTCGAGTGACTAGAGAACTAGAGGTATTAAATCCCACGGACCGTCTGATGCATATTACGCACAAGACTGACAGAAGCTTTCTGATAACCGCTGCTCCAGTCTGATATCCAGCTGGCTTTGTGCAATTTACATGAGTCAGTGTGCACAGGTTTATATCTGGAAATAAAGAACGAGTTCTGAGAAAGAACTAGACATTGGGCTCATTGAATTACATTTGAAGGATATGCAAAAGTTTGTTAGAATAACTCTTCAATTCTTTATGTTATTAAGTTTTTATGCTTGACCCTGATAATTGCTGCTTGCAGCGATATTTAATCGTTGTTACCGTTAATTAGCAAACATCATATTGGTCATTGTTTGCTCATGTTAGTTCACAGTGTATTAGCACATGTTAAAATTAGATTATTTTTTTTTTTTTAGTAAATGTTAAAATTACCATTGACTAAGATTAATAAATGCTGTAGAAATATTGTTCTTTGTTCGTTACAAGATTCATTGGGGTTTTATATGTAAAGAATGGTTTTTAAAGAACACTTTATGCCAAAAAGGTTCTATACAAGAAGAAATGTCTTGAATGATTGCCTAATGCTTTCATATTTAACAGATTATTTCATTTTTTTCTAGTGATTAAGTATGTTTAAGAGCTGCTTATTTCATAATACAAATGAATTAAAACTAAATCCAGAAAATGATCCCATTATGAGAACACCTAAAAGGTTCTATAAGATGCACCTAACAGAATCCTTCGAAAAGTGTAACTAAGATAGCAAATGTTAACAAATGTAAACTTGTAAAGTGTAACCTCATGTAGTGTATTTATGTGAACGTAAATGTGAAATGTAAATATATTTATGTGAATGACTGCTCAGGAGAGTAAATGTTGAAATTAAGCGTTATTAGGGGTTCAAGCACGAAGTGCTGAAACCCTATTGTAATTGTAAGGATTTTTAGGGGTTCAAGCATGAAATGCTGAAACCCTATTGTAATTGTAAGGATTTGTAAAACGCTTCGTGCAGGACAAACCGTAAGGCCTAGAGACGTGAAACCTGGCCAGATGGTAGGCCTCAATTTGGGGACAACCTATCAGAGTATGACCCCGATTGGCCCATAGGTGGCGCTACAGCAACCAAAAGTTCAAAATCGCCCATAACTCTTAGACCGTTTGTCCCAGGATCAAGTGTCTTATATCGTTGGAATCCTTGGCTCAAGGCGGACCAAATGGCTATCTCCGATTTGGATGTAGGCAGGGAAAATTTTCTGCTATGTCGAATTTTGTCCGAAACCTACTTTTGCGAACTAGTCCCTGGTTTTTGGCCCGATCGGAACCAAACCAGTCTAGGACAATTCTCTGGACTCTCTAGATCAATAATTATCAAAAAAGAGTTGAACTTTGGCATTTGGGTGGCTGTAACAGGGTCATTTAGAAAAGGGGCGTGGCAAAATACACTCAAAAGCCTATAAATCCCAAAGGAAAACTCAGAACTTCACCAAAATTGATGCGCATGTGTGTCAGAACATGGTGAGGAAGCATGCAGAGTTTCATGGAGATCGGACCATAGGTGGCGCTATAACTGGCAAAAAGCCTTCATTCTTATTAGGGGTTCAAGCATGAAATGCTGAAACCCTATTGTAATTGTAAGGATTTGTAAAACGCATCGTGCAGGACAAACCGTAAGGCCTAGAGACGTGAAACCTGGCCAGATGGTAGGCCTCAATTTGGGGACAACCTATCAGAGTATGACCCCGATTGGCCCATAGGTGGCGCTACAGCAACCAAAAGTTCAAAATCGCCCATAACTCTTAGACCGTTTGTCCCAGGATCAAGTGTCTTATATCGTTGGAATCCTTGGCTCAAGGCGGACCAAATGGCTATCTCCGATTTGGATGTAGGCAGGGAAAATTTTCTGCTATGTCGAATTTTGTCCGAAACCTACTTTTGCGAACTAGTCCCTGGTTTTTGGCCCGATCGGAACCAAACCAGTCTAGGACAATTCTCTGGACTCTCTAGATCAATAATTATCAAAAAAGAGTTGAACTTTGGCATTTGGGTGGCTGTAACAGGGTCATTTAGAAAAGGGGCGTGGCAAAATACACTCAAAAGCCTATAAATCCCAAAGGAAAACTCAGAACTTCACCAAAATTGATGCGCATGTGTGTCAGAACATGGTGAGGAAGCATGCAGAGTTTCATGGAGATCGGACCATAGGTGGCGCTATAACTGGCAAAAAGCCTTCATTCTTATTAGGGGTTCAAGCATGAAATGCTGAAACCCTATTGTAATTGTAAGGATTTGTAAAACGCTTCGTGCAGGACAAACCGTAAGGCCTAGAGACGTGAAACCTGGCCAGATGGTAGGCCTCAATTTGGGGACAACCTATCAGAGTATGACCCCGATTGGCCCATAGGTGGCGCTACAGCAACCAAAAGTTCAAAATCGCCCATAACTCTTAGACCGTTTGTCCCAGGATCAAGTGTCTTATATCGTTGGAATCCTTGGCTCAAGGCGGACCAAATGGCTATCTCCGATTTGGATGTAGGCAGGGAAAATTTTCTGCTATGTCGAATTTTGTCCGAAACCTACTTTTGCGAACTAGTCCCTGGTTTTTGGCCCGATCGGAACCAAACCAGTCTAGGACAATTCTCTGGACTCTCTAGATCAATAATTATCAAAAAAGAGTTGAACTTTGGCATTTGGGTGGCTGTAACAGGGTCATTTAGAAAAGGGGCGTGGCAAAATACACTCAAAAGCCTATAAATCCCAAAGGAAAACTCAGAACTTCACCAAAATTGATGCGCATGTGTGTCAGAACATGGTGAGGAAGCATGCAGAGTTTCATGGAGATCGGACCATAGGTGGCGCTATAACTGGCAAAAAGCCTTCATTCTTATTAGGGGTTCAAGCATGAAATGCTGAAACCCTATTGTAATTGTAAGGATTTGTAAAACGCATCGTGCAGGACAAACCGTAAGGCCTAGAGACGTGAAACCTGGCCAGATGGTAGGCCTCAATTTGGGGACAACCTATCAGAGTATGACCCCGATTGGCCCATAGGTGGCGCTACAGCAACCAAAAGTTCAAAATCGCCCATAACTCTTAGACCGTTTGTCCCAGGATCAAGTGTCTTATATCGTTGGAATCCTTGGCTCAAGGCGGACCAAATGGCTATCTCCGATTTGGATGTAGGCAGGGAAAATTTTCTGCTATGTCGAATTTTGTCCGAAACCTACTTTTGCGAACTAGTCCCTGGTTTTTGGCCCGATCGGAACCAAACCAGTCTAGGACAATTCTCTGGACTCTCTAGATCAATAATTATCAAAAAAGAGTTGAACTTTGGCATTTGGGTGGCTGTAACAGGGTCATTTAGAAAAGGGGCGTGGCAAAATACACTCAAAAGCCTATAAATCCCAAAGGAAAACTCAGAACTTCACCAAAATTGATGCGCATGTGTGTCAGAACATGGTGAGGAAGCATGCAGAGTTTCATGGAGATCGGACCATAGGTGGCGCTATAACTGGCAAAAAGCCTTCATTCTTATTAGGGGTTCAAGCATGAAATGCTGAAACCCTATTGTAATTGTAAGGATTTGTAAAACGCATCTTGCAGGACAAACCGTAAGGCCTAGAGACGTGAAACCTGGCCAGATGGTAGGCCTCAATTTGGGGACAACCTATCAGAGTATGACCCCGATTGGCCCATAGGTGGCGCTACAGCAACCAAAAGTTCAAAATCGCCCATAACTCTTAAGGGCCTTACACACCGGGACGAATATCGGCGCGCGTTATTCGCCAGCGTTTTTCAACGCGTTTTTTGTGTTCACACCCAAGCGATTTTCGCTGACGATGAGCCGAGTGAACATGCAAATTCATTCCCTGACATTAGATGGCGCGATTGTCAAACGTTCGTGGGAAAAAGTTACAAGCCTATGTACATGAAAGACAATTAAGTAAAATGAAACTCACCATCAAGGCCCATTTGCTCTGCAATACCACTCCATAACAATTCTCTTTTATCAAGATTTTTGTAGTCGCGTTTGACATATAGTTCTTTATGTTCCGACACCAACGAGGCCAGCAGCTCTATACATTCATCTTGCCTTGCATCTTCCTCGTCTTATTTCTTCCCAGCAGTGTAGACGCTATCTTCTTCGCCTGTATGTGTGCTCGGCAAGACCGTTTTGTGTTTGAGCGCCCCCAAGTTGTGTTTTACTGTAACTTCAGAAGCTCCAGACACGTGAGCAAAAGCGCCAATCTCATTGGTCGGATAGTTTTTGACGCGGCGCGTCAAACCAAAAAAACGAACCCGAGGCGTTTTTTTAAAAATGACGCTTTTACGCGTGGCGTTTTTCGCGTCGGTGTGCACACTCACATTGGCGCCCTTTGTTTAGTCACGAGGCGTTAAACGTCGGCGAATATCGCGCGCGAAATTCGTCCCGGTGTGAACAGGCCTTTAGACCGTTTGTCCCAGGATCAAGTGTCTTATATCGTTGGAATCCTTGGCTCAAGGCGGACCAAATGGCTATCTCCGATTTGGATGTAGGCAGGGAAAATTTTCTGCTATGTCGAATTTTGTCCGAAACCTACTTTTGCGAACTAGTCCCTGGTTTTTGGCCCGATCGGAACCAAACCAGTCTAGGACAATTCTCTGGACTCTCTAGATCAATAATTATCAAAAAAGAGTTGAACTTTGGCATTTGGGTGGCTGTAACAGGGTCATTTAGAAAAGGGGCGTGGCAAAATACACTCAAAAGCCTATAAATCCCAAAGGAAAACTCAGAACTTCACCAAAATTGATGCGCATGTGTGTCAGAACATGGTGAGGAAGCATGCAGAGTTTCATGGAGATCGGACCATAGGTGGCGCTATAACTGGCAAAAAGCCTTCATTCTTATTAGGGGTTCAAGCATGAAATGCTGAAACCCTATTGTAATTGTAAGGATTTGTAAAACGCTTCGTGCAGGACAAACCGTAAGGCCTAGAGACGTGAAACCTGGCCAGATGGTAGGCCTCAATTTGGGGACAACCTATCAGAGTATGACCCCGATTGGCCCATAGGTGGCGCTACAGCAACCAAAAGTTCAAAATCGCCCATAACTCTTAGACCGTTTGTCCCAGGATCAAGTGTCTTATATCGTTGGAATCCTTGGCTCAAGGCGGACCAAATGGCTATCTCCGATTTGGATGTAGGCAGGGAAAATTTTCTGCTATGTCGAATTTTGTCCGAAACCTACTTTTGCGAACTAGTCCCTGGTTTTTGGCCCGATCGGAACCAAACCAGTCTAGGACAATTCTCTGGACTCTCTAGATCAATAATTATCAAAAAAGAGTTGAACTTTGGCATTTGGGTGGCTGTAACAGGGTCATTTAGAAAAGGGGCGTGGCAAAATACACTCAAAAGCCTATAAATCCCAAAGGAAAACTCAGAACTTCACCAAAATTGATGCGCATGTGTGTCAGAACATGGTGAGGAAGCATGCAGAGTTTCATGGAGATCGGACCATAGGTGGCGCTATAACTGGCAAAAAGCCTTCATTCTTATTAGGGGTTCAAGCATGAAATGCTGAAACCCTATTGTAATTGTAAGGATTTGTAAAACGCATCGTGCAGGACAAACCGTAAGGCCTAGAGACGTGAAACCTGGCCAGATGGTAGGCCTCAATTTGGGGACAACCTATCAGAGTATGACCCCGATTGGCCCATAGGTGGCGCTACAGCAACCAAAAGTTCAAAATCGCCCATAACTCTTAGACCGTTTGTCCCAGGATCAAGTGTCTTATATCGTTGGAATCCTTGGCTCAAGGCGGACCAAATGGCTATCTCCGATTTGGATGTAGGCAGGGAAAATTTTCTGCTATGTCGAATTTTGTCCGAAACCTACTTTTGCGAACTAGTCCCTGGTTTTTGGCCCGATCGGAACCAAACCAGTCTAGGACAATTCTCTGGACTCTCTAGATCAATAATTATCAAAAAAGAGTTGAACTTTGGCATTTGGGTGGCTGTAACAGGGTCATTTAGAAAAGGGGCGTGGCAAAATACACTCAAAAGCCTATAAATCCCAAAGGAAAACTCAGAACTTCACCAAAATTGATGCGCATGTGTGTCAGAACATGGTGAGGAAGCATGCAGAGTTTCATGGAGATCGGACCATAGGTGGCGCTATAACTGGCAAAAAGCCTTCATTCTTATTAGGGGTTCAAGCATGAAATGCTGAAACCCTATTGTAATTGTAAGGATTTGTAAAACGCTTCGTGCAGGACAAACCGTAAGGCCTAGAGACGTGAAACCTGGCCAGATGGTAGGCCTCAATTTGGGGACAACCTATCAGAGTATGACCCCGATTGGCCCATAGGTGGCGCTACAGCAACCAAAAGTTCAAAATCGCCCATAACTCTTAGACCGTTTGTCCCAGGATCAAGTGTCTTATATCGTTGGAATCCTTGGCTCAAGGCGGACCAAATGGCTATCTCCGATTTGGATGTAGGCAGGGAAAATTTTCTGCTATGTCGAATTTTGTCCGAAACCTACTTTTGCGAACTAGTCCCTGGTTTTTGGCCCGTTCGGAACCAAACCAGTCTAGGACAATTCTCTGGACTCTCTAGATCAATAATTATCAAAAAAGAGTTGAACTTTGGCATTTGGGTGGCTGTAACAGGGTCATTTAGAAAAGGGGCGTGGCAAAATACACTCAAAAGCCTATAAATCCCAAAGGAAAACTCAGAACTTCACCAAAATTGATGCGCATGTGTGTCAGAACATGGTGAGGAAGCATGCAGAGTTTCATGGAGATCGGACCATAGGTGGCGCTATAACTGGCAAAAAGCCTTCATTCTTATTAGGGGTTCAAGCATGAAATGCTGAAACCCTATTGTAATTGTAAGGATTTGTAAAACGCTTCGTGCAGGACAAACCGTAAGGCCTAGAGACGTGAAACCTGGCCAGATGGTAGGCCTCAATTTGGGGACAACCTATCAGAGTATGACCCCGATTGGCCCATAGGTGGCGCTACAGCAACCAAAAGTTCAAAATCGCCCATAACTCTTAGACCGTTTGTCCCAGGATCAAGTGTCTTATATCGTTGGAATCCTTGGCTCAAGGCGGACCAAATGGCTATCTCCGATTTGCTTGCCCTTCAGGCACCAATTTCGAGTAAATTGCATTTTTTTGAAAAACCTATTTTTGCAAACTTCTCCTAGGTTTTTGGCCCGATCGGAACCAAACCACTGCAAGAATGTTCTCTGGAGTCTGACAATCAATAATCATCCAAAAAATTCTAAATTTCAATTAACGGTCGATAAGGGGAACCAAAATATTTGATGGCACCAGGGCCACTTTTACTAAAACGGTTATAAATTGTGAACGGAAAGGAATTTTTTTGCTAAACTTGGGATACATCTTCCGGACCTCAACCTGAGATCACTTGAAAAAAATCGCAACAATTGGCCACTTGGTGGCACTATAAAACAGTTATAACTTGTGAACGGAAAGAGATATTTTCACAAAACTTGGGACACATGTTCATGAGCTCATTCTGAGGTCATGTGAAAAAAAATCATGACAATTGGCCACTTGGTGGCACTATAAAATGGTTATAACTTGTGAGCGGAAAGAGATATTTTCGCTAAACTTGGGACATATGTTCATAAGCTCAATCTGAGTTGGCATGAAAAAAATCGTGACAATTGGCCACTTGGTTGCGCTATAACAGTGAAAAAAATCATGAAAATAGCTATAAGCGCACCCAACTGTTAGTCTACTGAAAATTGGCACGCAGTGTCTTTGTCCAGGGTGCCATAATAGTCTATGAGAACATTGGTGTATCTCAAAAAACTCAGTATACGTCATTGGCACAATGCCTTGAAGGAGCCTTAGAAGTTTCAAGCCAGTGTTTTTTCACAGGAGTGACCTTCTAAGACTCCTGAATCCTTGCCGAGTCCAACAATACCAAACATGCCAGGTTTCGCCTTATGGTTTTTGTAAGTGTCATTTAGAGCTTTAAAAAATTGTTTATCTTCAAAGCTGTTAGTCCGATCGAGACAACAACAAAAAAACAAAGGAAATTTGAAAACATAGGTAAATAGCTAAACAATAACGCCAAAATGTTAAACTTATGATAGGAACTGACAAAAAAAATTCACCCATGGATCATTTTGATGCTCTCACATGTTTGAAATGAACAATGATGGATTGTGATGAAATTTGTTTTGAATTGGGAGTGGCAAATCCCTGTCCATACTGTCATTGACCATTCGCAAAGACCCGCCCACTTTACTTACTGTTGCTATGTCTGACAAGCGACGCCACTCTCACACCACACCAAGTTCTCACGCAGTGAAAAATACATTGCAGATCAGAGAGGAGACTGCGTGCTGACAGACAAGTACTTTTGATATGAAACAAATGGCGCTTTTCCACTACACAGTACCAGCTCGCCTCGGCTCGGCTCGACTCGACTCGGCTTTGTTTGGTTTTCCACTGTGTAAAAGTTGTGCCTGTACCTGCTTCCAGGTACTTTTTTTCGTACCACCTCCGGTAAGGTTCTAAGCAAGCTGAGGCGATACTAAAATGTGACGTGAAAACACGGCAGACTGCTGATTGGTCAGAGAGAATCGTCACTATTCACGCGCCAGACGGAGTATCCTGAATAAAAAACAGCAAAAACAAAAACATCCAAAAACAGCATACACTTGATTTCCTCCATTGTCCTGTGTGTGTGGCAGCGGATGTATCTCGCGTAGAAGATTAAGTCACGGCAGTTTCCTGCGGCGTCGCTATGACGACCAGGTACTATTGTGGAGGTACTATCTGCAATGGAAAACGGAGCGAAAAGCAAGCCGAGCCGAGTCGAGTTGAGTTGAGCTGGTACTGGTAATGGAAAAGCGCCAAAAGTCTCACCTTTCAAATGTAGTCATTTTTTAGAGACATTTAAACAATAAATACCGTTTTGTGACTCTTTAATGTGTCTGACAGATCGCTGTAGACTCAAGGCTCAGTTAAAGCTGCTCGTGAACCAATCATCTCTTCCTTCTAGTTAATTTATAGCATTAAAATAAACATGAATGAACATAAAAGGAATGTTGTTTTAAAGTGCTAAGACGTCAGTACACTTTGTTTTTCAAATTTAAATCCTCCAAAGTTAATCTACTAACTCTCCTGACTGCTTTGTGGGACAAAATGGAGGATTATGATTAGTCAGATCGCCTGTCAATCAAACTCCCTGCGAAGGGTCAATTGACAATGCCCGTGCGCACAATCCTGATCTAATCGACAACTTTGCAGTTGCACATAGGAAAGCCCGGAAAATCCCGCTATAATGTAAGAAAGCATCTTTTTTACATATTTGGACCTAGGCCTAACAATGTTATGGTGCGCTGTCACCAGTGTTTTTTTATTGTTTTTTTTTGGTGAGCGTAGGCTCCTCCTGATTTTGTTAGTCATCTCATCTCTTATATGCTGTGTATGATCATATCCTGCCCTATTCATGGTAGCCTACTCGCGGACATTGCGTCATCAATGTCATCAATTGCGTCATCAAGGGGCCCGCCTTGATAATCCTACTTAAGGGCCGGTGTTGGCTCGTTACGCCACTGAATATAATTGTCTAAACTCCTTATCAAAATTACATATTTACAACAAATTTGACACATATATATACAGTGAGGAAAATAAGTATTTGAACACCCTGCTATTTTGCAAGTTCTCCCACTTAGAAATCATGGAGGGGTCTGAAATTGTCATCGTAGGTGCATGTCCACTGTGAGAGACATAATCTAAAAAAAAAAAATCCAGAAATCACAATGTATGATTTTGTAACTATTTATTTGTATGATACAGCTGCAAATAAGTATTTGAACACCTGAGAAAATCAATGTTAATATTTGGTACAGTAGCCTTTGTTTGCAATTACAGAGGTCAAACGTTTCCTGTAGTTTTTCACCAGGTTTGCACACACTGCAGGAGGGATTTTGGCCCACTCCTCCACACAGATCTTCTCTAGATCAGTCAGGTTTCTGGGCTGTCGCTGAGAAACACGGAGTTTGAGCTCCCTCCAAAGATTCTCTTTTGGGTTTAGGTCTTGAGACTGGCTAGGCCACGCCAGAACCTTGATATGCTTCTTACAGAGCCACTCCTTGGTTATCCTGGCTGTGTGCTTCGGGTCATTGTCATGTTGGAAGACCCAGCCTCGACCCATCTTCAATGCTCTAACTGAGGGAAGGAGGTTGTTCCCCAAAATCTCGCAATACATGGCCCCGGTCATCCTCTCCTTAATACAGTGCAGTCGCCCTGTCCCATGTGCAGAAAAACACCCCCAAAGCATGATGCTACCACCCCCATGCTTCACAGTAGGGATGGTGTTCTTGGGATGGTACTCATCATTCTTCTTCCTCCAAACACGTTTAGTGGAATTATGACCAAAAAGTTCTATTTTGGTCTCATCTGACCACATGACTTTCTCCCATGACTCCTCTGGATCATCCAAATGGTCATTGGCAAACTTAAGACGGGCCTTGACATGTGCTGGTTTAAGCAGGGGAACCTTCCGTGCCATGCATGATTTCAAACCATGACGTCTTAGTGTATTACCAACAGTAACCTTGGAAACGGTGGTCCCAGCTCTTTTCAGGTCATTGACCAGCTCCTCCTGTGTAGTTCTGGGCTGATTTCTCACCTTTCTTAGGATCATTGAGACCCCACGAGGTGAGATCTTGCATGGAGCCCCAGTCCGAGGGAGATTGACAGTCATGTTTAGCTTCTTCCATTTTCTAATGATTGCTCCAACAGTGGACCTTTTTTCACCAAGCTGCTTGGCAATTTCCCCGTAGCCCTTTCCAGCCTTGTGGAGGTGTACTATTTTGTCTCTAGTGTCTTTGGACAGCTCTTTGGTCTTGGCCATGTTAGTAGTTGGATTCTTACTGATTGTATGGGGTGGACAGGTGTCTTTATGCAGCTAACGACCTCAAACAGGTGCATCTAATTTAGGATAATAAATGGAGTGGAGGTGGACATTTTAAAGGCAGACTAACAGGTCTTTGAGGGTCAGAATTCTAGCTGATAGACAGGTGTTCAAATACTTATTTGCAGCTGTATCATACAAATAAATAGTTAAAAAATCATATATTGTGATTTCTGGATTTTTTTTTTTAGATTATGTCTCTCACAGTGGACATGCACCTACGATGACAATTTCAGACCCCTCCATGATTTCCAAGTGGGAGAACTTGCAAAATAGCAGGGTGTTCAAATACTTATTTTCCTCACTGTATATAGGCACACTTTGAGTACTACTAATAAAAGTGGTGGAGATCAGGCAAGACTGTAAGAAGACTCAGGCAAAAAGGTGCTATAACTAAAATATATAAAATAAAATAAAATATATACTGTAAAAACGCTTTAAAACCATAGATTTCCTATGGCAAACTGCATGTATTGGCTGTAAATTGACTTTTTCATCTATGATGGCAGTTGTTAAATGCTTGCTAAATAAAACGTAATGTCTTTTGATGCTTGTGTGATTAAAGGCCTTAAAGGCCTTAACTGCTTGAACCCCGATAAATGCTGCTTGCAGCTTTAATTAGGGGTTCAAGCACGAAGTGCTGAAACCCTATTGTAATTGTACTGATTTTTATTAGGGGTTCAAGCACGAAGTGCTGAAACCCTATTGTAATTGTACTGATTTTTATTATTATTATTATTATTATTATTTTCCCCTTAAACGCATCGTGCAGACCAAACCGTAAGAGCTGGAACCTTGAAACTTGGCCAAATGGTAGTCCTCAATTTGGGGAGAACCTATAAAAGTATGACCCCGATTGGCCCATAGGTGGCGCTATAGCAACCAAAAGCGCAAAACTGCTCATAACTACTAGACCGTATGTCGTAGACTCAAGTGTCTTATATCATTGGAAAGCTGGACGCCTGACGAACAAAACGTATATCTCCGATTTCATTTCCGCCATGATAGATTTTCCGCCATTTTGAATTTTGTCAAAAACCTACTTTTGCGAACTAGTCCTAGGTTTTTCGACCGATCGGAACCAATCCAGTGCAGAAATGTTCTCTTGAGTCTGAATATCAAAAACTATCGAAAAGAAGTTGAAATTTCGATTCACGGACGCTAAGGGGCGCCAAAACGTACGTCGTGGGCAGGGCCTATTTTACTAAAATGGTTATAACTCCAGAAGTAAATGAGGTATCTTCACCAAACTTGGTACACATGTGTAAGAGGTCAATCTGAGGTCACAGTAAAAAAACCGCGGCGATTGGCCACATGGTGGCGCTATAACATGAAAAAAACATAAAACAGGCTATAACCACCTGACCGTTAGTCCGATTGACTTGAAAATTGGTATGCAGTGTCTTGGTCCAAGGTGCCATGTATGTGTATGAGGACATTGGCGTATCTCAAAAAACATGGCCGCCATCGGCCAATGAAATTTGAGCACCTATTAGACAAGGTTAACGGAGGCCGATCGGAACGAAACTCGATGGGCATGTTCGACTCAAGGCCCTAGAGGTCTGTAAGAATTTTGAAAGAAATCGGCCACTAGTTGGCGCTAACGAGTTTTATGGCTCTGTAATCACGTGGTGTTACAAATATCCACACAATATGCATATCATTTGATAGATCTCCTCATCCTGAACAACTTTGCCTCAAGAACCATTGCTGTCAATCAAACCGTTCATTAAATATTCGCAAACATGTTAAAAACCTACTTTTGCGAACTAGTCCTAGGTTTTTCGCCCGATCGGAACCAGACCAGTCTAGGACAATTCTCTGGACTCTCTAGATCAAAAACTATCAAAAAAAAGTTGAACTTTTGCATTTGGATGGCTCTAATAGGGTCATTTATAAAATGGGCGTGTCAAAATACATTAAAAAGCCTATAAATCCTAAATAAAAACTCAGAACTTCACAAAAATTGGTCAGCATATGTGACATAACATCATTAACAAGCATGAAAAATTCTATGGAGATCGGACGATAGGTGGCGCTATAACTGTTAAAAAGCTTTTAAATCATATATTTCCTATGGTAAACTGCCTGTATTGGCTGTAAATGGTCTTTTCCATCTCTGATCATATAATTTTCATATCATAATGTTCAAAACTAGTGCAATACAATTCTCTGGACTCACTAGATCAATAATTGTCAGAAAAAGTTGAACTACTTCATTTGGATAGCTATAATAGGTTCACTTCAAAATCTGGCCTTTACCAAGTGTCCCCGAAAGCCTATATCTCTTTAATCAATGCTCAGACCTTCTTAAAAACAAGTCAGAACGTGTGAAATATCACCCTGAACAAGCATGAAAATTTTCAGACAGATCGGACAAAATTTGCCTCTATAACAGTTAAAAAGGTGAAAATGATATAAATTAATGGCATGTTAAGCCAATAAGTGGTATTTTACTGCCCCCCGCTGTTTAAAATAGTCATTTTCTCATATTGGTATTGGTATCAGCCATGGTAAATCATGATAAATGATGGTGTGTGTGTGTGTGTGTGTGTGTGTGTGTGTGTGTGTGTGTGTGTGTGGTACAAATATAACAAAGGTTTTATTTTCCAACATGAAAACAAACATAACAGAGTGCTAGTGCACAAACAATAACCGACAATGATAATGGATGAGAGGGGAACTTAAATACACAGATCAAGACAAGGACAACAGGTGACGGTTATGATGATGAGGAGCAGGTGATGATGAGGAGGGTGATGAGGAGCAGGTGCAGGTGATGACGACAGATAGTGAATGTGATGAAGACAGAAGGTGAATGTGATGAAGGTGAATGTGACACCAATATCACTAAAACATTTGTGTGTGTGTGTGTGTGTGTGTGTGTGTGTGTGTGTGTGTGTGTGTGTGTGTGTGTGTGTGTGTGTGTGTGTGTGTGTGTGTAGCATTATTGTGTGTAGCATATGTAGCAAGTATGCATTATTGAGTTAACATGGAAACACTGGTTTGCTTTAGTGCAGAAAACTGGTCAAAATCATGAGGTTTAAAGTGAAAGTGAGCCAATAAGTGGTCTTCTACTGCCCTCTGCTGGCCATTCTACTTATTAATTAAATTTTTCCACATGTGCTTGCATTTATACTTGAATACACACTAAAAATCACTTATATAGCAATAACTATTATAACACAATCATATTTTGTCAGTGTTAATCACTTTATTTGCACTGACACTTCAAATAATTGCTAGTAATGTGGTAAATCATGGTTAACTATGCTGTGTGTGTGTGTGTGTGTGTGTGTGTGTGTGTGTGTGTGTGTGTGTGTGTGTGTGTGTGTGTGTGTGTGTGTGTGTGTGTGTGTGTGTGTGTGTGTGTGTAAGCATGCATTGAGTTAACATGGATAAACTGGTTTGCTTTAGTGCAGAAAACTGGTTTAAAGTGAAAGTGAGCCAATAAGTGGTCTTCTACTGCCCTCTGCTGGCCATTCTACTTATTAATGAAATATTTCAACATGTGCTTGCATTCATACTTGAATACACACTAAAAAAATCACTTATATAGCAATAACTATTATAACACAATCATATTTTGTCAGTGTTAATCACTTTATTTGCACTGACACTTCAAATAATTGCTAGTAATGTGATAAATCAGGCTAGAAACATGGTAAATCAAAGTAAATAATACTAGATTGTTGTTTATCTCCTGGTAAATAATACTAGAACGTGGTATATCATGGTAAATCATGGTTAACTATGCTGTGTGTGTGTGTGTGTGTGTGTGTGTGTGTGTGTGTGTGTGTGTGTGTGTGTGTGTGTGTGTGTGTGTGTGTGTGTGTGTGTGTGTGTGTGTGTGTGTGTGTGTGTGTGTGTGTGTGTGTGTGTAAGCATGCATTGAGTTAACATGGAAAAACTGGTTTGCTTTAGTGCAGAAAACTGGTTTAAAGTGAAAGTGAGCCAATAAGTGGTCTTCTAGTGCCCTCTGCTGGCCATTCTACTTAATAATGAAATATTTTACATGTGCTTTTGCATTCATACTTGGACACACACTAAAAATCACGTATATAACTAACTATTATAACACAATAATATTTTGTCAGTGTTCATCACCTCATTTGCACTGACACTTCACATAATTGCTAGTAATGTGGTTAATCATGCTAGAAACATTGTAAATCATAGTAAATAATACTGAAATGAGGTGTATCAAGGTAAATCATGCTAGAATCCTAATAAATCATTCTGGAACATGGTATATGATAGTAAATCATGCTAGAATCATATTAAATAATTCTAGAATGTGGCAAATCGTTGTGGGAGGAGCCTATTTTACTCAAATGGCTATAACTCAAGAAGTAAATGAGATATCTTCACCAAACTCAGTACACATGTGTATGGGTTCAATTTGAGGTCACAGTAAACAATTTTATGGAGATCGGACCATAGGTGGCGCTATAACTGTTAAAAAGCTTTAAAACCATATATATCCCATGGCAAATTGCCTGTATTGGCTGTAAATGGTCTTTTCCATCTATTATGTCAGTGGTTACATGCTTGCTAAATAAATCTTAATAACTTTTGATGCTTTTGTGCTTAAATGCCTTAAAGGCCTTAACTGCTTGAACCCCGATAAATGCTGCTTGCAGCTTTAATTAGGGGTTCAAGCATGAAATGCTGAAACCCTATTGTAATTGTAAGGATTCGTAAAACGCATCGTGCAGGACAAACCGTAAGGCCTAGAGACTTGAAACCTGGCCAGATGGTAGGCCTCAATTTGGGGACAACCTATCAGAGTATGACCCCGAATGGCCCATAGGTGGCGCTACAGCAACCAAAAGTTCAAAATCGCTCATAACTCTTAGACCGCTTGTCCCAGGATCAAGTGTCTTATATCGTTGGAATCCTTGGCTCAAGGCGGACAAAATGGCTATCTCCGATTTGGATGTAGGCAGGGGAAATTTTCTGCTATGTCGGATTTTGTCCAAAACCTACTTTTGCGAACTAGTCCCTGGTTTTTCGCCCGGTCGGAACCAAACCAGTCTAGGACAATTCTCTGGACTCTCTAGATCAATAATTATCGAAAAAAAGTTGAACTTTTGCATTTGGGTGGCTGTAACAGGGTCATTTAGAAAAGGGGCGTGGCAAAATACACTAAAAAGCCTATAAATCCCAAATGAAAACTCAGAACTTCACCAAAATTGATGAGCATATGTGTCAGAACATGGTGAGGAAGCATGCAGAGTTTCATGGAGATCGGACCACAGGTGGCGCTATAACTGGCAAAAAGCCTTCATTCTTATTAGGGGTTCAAGCATGAAATGCTGAAACCCTATTGTAATTGTAAGGATTCGTAAAACGCATCGTGCAGGACAAACCGTAAGGCCTAGAGACTTGAAACCTGGCCAGATGGTAGGCCTCAATTTGGGGACAACCTATCAGAGTATGACCCCGAATGGCCCATAGGTGGCGCTACAGCAACCAAAAGTTCAAAATCGCTCATAACTCTTAGACCGCTTGTCCCAGGATCAAGTGTCTTATATCGTTGGAATCCTTGGCTCAAGGCGGACAAAATGGCTATCTCCGATTTGCTCGCCCTTCAGGCGCCAATTTTGAGTAAATTGCATTTTTTTGAAAAACCTATTTTTGCTAACTTCTCCTAGGTTTTTAGCCCGATCGGAACCAAACCACTGCAAGAATATTCTCTGGAGTCTGACAATCAATAATCATCCAAAAAATTCAAAATTTCAATTAACGGTCGATAAGGGGAACCAAAATATTTGATGGCACCAGGGCCACTTTTACTGAAACGGTTATAAATTGTGAACGGAAAGAGATTTTTTTGCTGAACTTGGGATACATCTTCCTGAGCTCAATCTGAGATCACTTGAAAAAAATCGCAACAATTGGCCACTTGGTGGCACTATAAAATGGTTATAACTTGTGAACGGAAAGAGATATTTTCACAAAACTTGGGACACATGTTCATGAGCTCATTCTGAGGTCATGTGAAAAAAAATCATGACAATTGGCCACTTGGTGGCACTATAAAATGGTTATAACTTGTGAGCGGAAAGAGACATTTTCGCTAAACTTGGGACACATGTTCATAAGCTCAATCTGAGTTGACATGAAAAAAATCGTGACAATTGGCCACTTGGTGGCGCTATAACAGTGAAAAAAATCATAAAAATAGCTATAAGCGCACCCAACTGTTAGTCAACTGAAAATTGGCACGCAGTGTCTTTGTCCAGGGTGCCATGATAGTCTATGAGAACATTGGTGTATCTAAAAAAACTCAGTATACGTCATTGGCACAATGCCTTGAAGGAGCCTTAGAAGTTTCAAGCCAGTGTTTTTTCACAGGTGTGACCTCCTAAGTCTCCTGAATCCTTGCCGAGTCCAACAATACCAAACATGCCAGGTTTCACCTTATGGTTTTTGTAAGTGTCATTTAGAGCTTTAAAAATTTGTGTTTATCTTCAAAGCTGTTAGTCCGATCGAGACAACAACAAAAAAACAAAGGAAATTTGAAAACATAGGTAAATAGCTAAACAATAATGCCAAAATGTTAAAATTATGATAGGAACTGACAAAAAAATTAATTAAATCCAACCAATTTCACCCATGGATCATTTTGATGCTCTCACATGTTTGAAACGAACAATGATGGGTTGTGGTAAAATTTGTTTTGAATTGGGACTGGCGAATCCCCGTCCATACTGTCAATGACCATTCGCAAAGACCCGCCCACTTTAGTTACTGTTGCTATGTCTGACAAGCGACGCCACTCTCACACCACACCAAGTTCTCACGCAGTGAAAAATACATGGAAATACATGCTGATCAGAGAGGAGACTGCGCGCTGTCAGACAAGTACTTTTGATATGAAACAAATGGCGCTTTTCCACTACACAGTACCAGCTCGCCTCGACTCGACTCGACTTTGTTTGGTTTTCCACTGTGTAAAAGTTGTACCTGTACCTGCTTCCAGGTACTTTTTTTCGTACCACCTCCAGCGAGGTTCTAAGCGAGTTGAGACGATACTAAAATGTGACGTGAAAACACGGCAGACTGCTGATTGGTCAGAGATAATCATCACTATTCACTGCGTCATCATTGCACACGCCAGACGGAGTATCCTGAATAAAAAACAGCAAAAACAAAAACATCCAAAAACAGCATACACTCGATTTCCTCCATTGTCCTGTGTGTGTGGCAGCGGATGTATCTCGCTTAGAAGATTAAGTCACGGCAGTTTCCTGCGGCGTCACTATGACGATCAGGTACTATTGTGGAGGTACGATCTGCAATGGAAAACGGAGCGAAAAGCGAGCCGAGTCGAGTCGAGTTGAGCTGGTACTGGTAATGGAAAAGCACCAAAAGTCTCACCTTTCAAATGTAGTCATTTTTTAGAGACATTTAAACAATAAAAACCGTTTTGTGACTCTTTAATGTGTCTGACAGATCGCTGTAGACTCGACCCATACACAAAAGAAATGTATTTGAAATATATTTTCTGAATATATTTTTGGAATATATGCAAATATTTGAAATTGGCCCAATAAATATATTTTAGTTAAATATATGTAAATATATTTAGAAATTTTAAAAGTCAACATTTTCACAAACAAACAACACATTTTCAATTTATTTTTTAGATAGACCACTTCAGCCATGGATGTGGGCATGGGAGAGCAGTGCTCAACTTCACCCACCCACATTATTCCTACTGGTCGGTGATCGAACCGGCAACCCTTCGATTATAAGCCCAAAGCCCTAACCAGTAGGCCACAGCTGCCCCTTTACTGACTTTATTGGCCTAAAATGACAATTTTATGTAGGAAACAACACACAGAATGCAGAGGGTTTTTTTTACCTATTTTTACAGAATTGAATACAGATATTTAATAGTGTGTGCATGCAGTGTTAGACACTGAGTTCTATCTATTGTTTAAGTGCACTTCACTGTTGGAGTATCATTGTTATACTTGCATCATAAATATTGTGCATATTTTCAATATTTAAATGACTTCAGGAAAGATGTCAATAAAACAACAATAAATCTAATAATTGCAGTTAGTTTTAGGTACGTGCCACCTAATATGGCCTAATAGTCCTAGGAAAGCAACTATCTGTCATTTTACATTGCAGTCATTTAAAAGTAAGTACAGTATTTATTATAGCTGTGTGTCATAATACAGTAGTGAAATATGGTAGCCTACTGTTGTGTATTGGGGAAAAGGTAGAGGAATTACTATGATCAAAATACATTTTCGACCCTTCTTTAGCAAGCTAAACATTTTATGACCATATATTTTGTCATATATTTTACATTACATGTTATAAATGTAAATATATTTCACACTTAACATCATATATTTTTGTTATATTTCAGAATATATTTCAAAATGATAAATATAAGTGGACAACGTCAATGTATTTGGAATATATGCCACATATATTTTTGACACTTTAAAATATATTTACATTTATTTCTTTTGTGTATGGGGAGGCTCAGTTAAAGCTGCTCGTGAACCGATCATCTCTTCCTTCTAGTTAATTTATAGCATTAAAATAAACATGAATGAACATAAAAGGAATGTTGTTTTAAAGTGCTAAGACGTCAGCACACTTTGGTTTTCAAATTTAAATCCTCCAATGTTAATCTACTAACTCTCCTGACTGCTTTGTGGGACAAAATGGCGGATTATGATTAGTCAGATCGCCTGTCAATCAAACTCCCTGCGAAGGGTCAATTGAGAATGCCCGTGCGCACAATCCTGATCTAATCGACAACTTTGCAGTTGCACATAGGAAAGCCCGGAAAATCCCGCTATAATGTAAGAGAGCATCTTTTTTATGTATTTGGACCTAGGCCTAACAATGTGTTATGGTGCGCTGTCACCAGTGGGTTTTTTTGGGGGTTTTTTTTGGTGAGCGTAGGCTCCTCCTGATTTTGTTAATCATCTCATCTCTTATATGCTGTGTATGATCATATCCTGTCCTATTCATGGTAGACTACTCGCGGACATTGCGTCATCAAGGGGCCCGCCTTGATAATCCTACTTAAGGGCCCAGTGTTGGCTAGTTACGCCACTGAATATAATTGTCTAAACTCCTAATCAAAATTACATATTTACAACAAATTTGACACATATATATGGGCACACTTTGAGTACTACTAATAAAAGTGGTGGAGATCAGGCAAGACTATAAGAAGACTCAGGCAAAAGGTGCTATAACTGTAAAAACGCTTTAAAACCATATATTTCCTATGGTAAACTGCCTGTATTGGCTGTAAATTGACTTTTTCATCTATTACGGCAGTTGTTAAATGTTTGCTAAATAAAACGTAATGTCTTTTGATGCTTATGTGCTTCAAGGCCTTAAAGGCCTTAACTGCTTGAACCCCGATAAATGCTGCTTGCAGCTTTAATTATTATTATTATTTTTCTTCTGCCGTAAAACGCATCGTGCAGCCCAAACCGTAAGTGCTAGAGACTTGAAACTTTGCCATATGGTAGTACAAAAATCGAGGAGAGGTTATCAAAATATGAGCCAGATTGGCCAATAGGTGGCGCTACAGTGCAAAAACCAAAAAAATGGCATATTTTTGCTTAAATCTCACCAACCCTTTGTCACAGACTCAAGTGTCTTATATCATTGGAATCCTTGGCTCAAGCCGAACAAAAAAGGCCTCAAGGATTTCCTTTCCGGTATGCAAATTTTCCGCCATTTTGGATTTTGTCCAAAACCTACTTTTGCGAACTAGTCCTAGGTTTTTTGTCCGATCGGAACCAAACAAGTGCAGAAATGTTCTCTGGAGTCTGAATATAAATAATTATTAAAAAAAAGTTTAAATTTTGATTCACGGTCGCTAAGGGGCGCCAAAACGTTCGAAGGAGGCGGAGCTAGTTTTACTAAAATGGCTATAACTCCAGAAGTAAATGAGTTATCTTCACCAAACTTGGTACACATGTGTAAGAGGTCAATCTAAGGTCACAGTAAAGAAATCGCGGTGATTAGCCACATGGTGGCGCTATAACATTAAAAAAACATAAAACAGGCTATGACCACCTGACCGTTTGTCCGATTGACTTGAAAATTGGTATGCAGTGTCTTGGTCCAAGGTGCCATGTATGTCTATGAGGACATTGGTGTATCTCGAAAAACATGGCCGCCATCGGCCAATGAAGTTTGAGCACCTATTAGACAAGGTTAACGGAGGCCAATCAGAACGAAACTCAGTGGGCATGTTCGGCTCAAGCCCCTAGAGGTCTGTAAGAATTTTGAAAGAAATCGGCCACTAGTTGGCGCTAACGAGTTTTACGGCTCTGTAATCACGTGGTGTTACAAATATCCACACAATATGCATATCATTTGATAGATCTCCTCATCCTGAACAACTTTGCCTCAAGAACCATTGCTGTCAATCAAACTGTTCATTAATTATTCATGAATATGTTAAAAACCTACTTTTGCGAACTAGTCCCTGGTTTTTCGCCCGATCGGAACCAGACCAGTCTAGGAAAATTCTCTGGACTCTCCTGATCAATAATTATCGAAAAAAAGTTGAACTTTTGAATTTTTCGTATGGCTATAATTGGGTGATAATGAAAATGGGTGTGGCAAAATGTACTCAAAAGCTTATAAATCCTAAACGAAAACTCAGAACTTCACGAAAATTGGTGAGCATATGTGCCATAATATTCTAAACAAGCATGCCGAATTTCATGTTGATCGGACCATAGGTGGCGCTATAACTGTTAAAAAGGTTTGAAAACTATATATTTCCTATGGTAAATTGCCTGTATTGGCTGTAAATGGACTTTTCCATCTATTATTTCAGTGTTTAAAAGCTTTCTAAATAAAACTTAATGTCTTAAATGCTTATGTGCTTAAAGGCCTTAAATGCTTGAACCCCGATAAATGCTGCTTGCAGCTTTAATTTTATGTGTTTTTGCACATAATGATATAACGGAGATATGTTAGTGTTTAATGTTCTGTTGGGATTTAAAGGGTTTCTGTTGAGTTTTGTGTGTCACCATTGTGTTGAAGAGTAGAGCCTGAGCTTCAGTCCAGGATGAGCAGAGAATCACTGATATTATGCTGCATGTTGCTTTATGCATGTTGCTTTATTTAAAGACAGTGACTGTGTAGTTGCCGATGCATTAATGATCTTTTTGTTAAGTTATTTGTCTCATGTATGTGTGCTGTTGTTCACTAACAATTATCTGCAAGAGGATTGAGTTAAATTTATGTTTTGTCAACTAAATTTTAATTTATTTTATTTTTTAGAAAAAAATGTTTTTGAGTGGACTCAAATGAACTAAGATCACAGTATAAATATGAAGTGGCAATTGACCATTTTAAGATATTTGGCTTACATAGGTTTTAATTCATACTGTAAAGATTACAGTAAAGAACTGTAAATGCACAGCTGTTCTTGTTTTGCTGCTTTTACAGGTGTGCTGTATTTTTACTGTTAAATTGTAGTTGATGTTTTACAGTACTCTATGTACAGGCTTACTGGCAACCTAAATTGCCAGTAAGTTGCTGTAAATTTTACAGTAAATTTTATCTAAAGCTCCTTTCATTCACTACATGAAAAAAGTAACAAAAGGCATCATGGAAAAAAAATATTTTCAGGGGTTACAAAGTAGCAAGAAAGTGCAAGAACAAGAGAAAGCAAAAGCAAACCGAAAAGAGCAAAAAAAATAAATAAAACATACAAAAACAAGGTGAAAGGGCCTGAAGAACAATTGGGTCGTAACATCATGCATCTGCATGCGTTGTAAAATAAATGAATGTTAAATTAGTTCCTACAGAGTAACATCACCGCAGGAGTGAAGGTCCACAGGAGCCAGTTTAACTTGGGTGAGTTTCTGTGTTTCCAGAAGCTCGGTTCGCGGTGAGAATCTCATCAATAAAATTACAGGATGCTGTCAGACGAAAGGCGACGTGATTGATTTGAAAGCATGAAGTTGAAATCCTCTCGCTGTTCACTTCAGATCGTGATTCGTTAGAGCTAGTTAAAACCACAGGCGACATTTACCAAAACATCTCTTGCTCAAATTTGAGTGTTTCTACATTTAAAGTTCTCTAAGCTAATAAATACGAACTCATGTCTGTCAGAGACAAGCATCGAGTCAAGCCAGCAGTCTGAAAGTTCATCAATTAAAGGCTGAATGCAAAAGACTTTGAGCAACAGATGAATATCAGGTGGTGAAATAATGCTGAGAGTAGAAATAATTTAATGAGTTGCATGTAAAATATTCTCTTTTTCATTTCTGATTGGCATCAAATTAAGGTTGACTCATCTCGCTGTGTCTCTGCTCTCTAGGGCTGCCGAAGAAATTAAAGGGGAGGACGTAATTCTATCAGCGAGCTCATTTTCTCATTTTCTCGGCTGTGTGCAGACGCATATATCGTGTTAAATATGAACCGGTGGAGTCCGCTCTCGTGCATTTCAATGAGCTGCGTTTGAGCTGCATTTATCTGTGGTGACGAGGCCATATGCACATACAATCAAACTAACATGCCACCAATCCATTATAAGAGACGAAACTGTGAAGATGGGTTTTTGTAGACGCTATTCATATGCTAGC
This sequence comes from Rutilus rutilus, assembly GCF_951802725.1. Classification (NCBI taxonomy): domain Eukaryota; kingdom Metazoa; phylum Chordata; class Actinopteri; order Cypriniformes; family Leuciscidae; genus Rutilus; species Rutilus rutilus. The sequence continues at coordinate 27,625,425 of NC_140209.1, forward strand.
AGAGTCGTGGCTCGGACTGACTTTAGTTCATTAGCACAATAATGAGTAAAGCTGGGCCGCATGAATGAGTGTGAAGGTTTATGGGTAGAGACTTGCAGTAGGCTACGACGAGGAGGGCTTTTTTCAGCCAGGATTGCATGGTGACTGAATGGGATTTTTTCTAGCAAATGTATTCACAACGTTGCAGTTAGTTTATATTGTGGGACAATATCCCAAAAGATTCCAGAAACCACATCTAAAATGAAATACTAATACTACTAATAATTGGGGTAAGTAGGGTAATAGTTGCAAATACTATAATTTTACATTACAAAATAAATTAGCATAAAATAGCCTATTAAATAAATAGATTTTTTTTTTTTATAAATAAATACATGGATGGATGGATACAAATAAATAGATATTATTATTATTATTATTAATAATATTAATAATACAACATTAAACTAACAACAACAAAAATAACACTAATACTAATAGTTGGGGTACGTAGGGTAATTATAGTTTCTTTTCTTTTTTTTTTCATTTAGTTCCTTAACTTTAGTCTCAACTTTACATCAAACAAATTAGCAAAACATATTAAATAGATTAACAAATAAATAAATAAATAAATAAATAAATAATAAGTGTTTATAAAATAATTATAAACAAAAACAAGCAATCAAATAAAAATAAACAACAATAATAAATAAGCATAAATAATATAAATACAAATAAATAAATAAATACAAACAATTACAAATAAATAAAAACAAAACAAATGAACAAAAAATATAAATAAATAAAAATATAAATAAATAAATAAATAAATAAATACATAAATACATACATACATACATACATACATACATACATACATACATACATACAGTTGTGGTCAGAATTATTGGCACCCCTGGTAAATATGATCAAAGATGGCTGTACAAATAAATCTGCATTGTTTCCCTTTTGATCTTTCATAAAAAAAATTAAAAATTACTACTAAAATATCTCTGTATATTCCCATTAATATTTACCTTTTTTAACACACCAGGGTGAATAGGAATATGAAATTGTCTAGCTATGACTTCTTGTTTCACAGGAGTATAAATATGATCAGAGTATAAACATGAGGAAACACAAAGGACAAATTCCTTTAATCATTCATCACAATAAGTAAAACCCAGGGCAATAATTAAGAAGTTCCAATCAACTAAAGATATTATGATTCTGCCTTGAAGAGAACGTGTGTCTATATTGTCCTAATGCACGGCGAGGAGGAGAGTTTGAGTGGACAGAGACTCTCCGAGGATCACAGATGGAGATTTGCAGAGATTAGTTGAGTTTTGGGGTCAGATAGAAACCCCTACATCACCACATGTTGTTTGGGAGGGTTTCAAGAAAAATCTTCCTCGCTCATCCCAAAACAAACTCCAGCATATTCAATTGTCAGACACGACTGGAACTTCAAAAGGGACCTGGTTCTATCGTCAGATGAAAAAAAAAAGAAAGCTTTTTGGCAGCAAACACACCAGATGGCTTTGGTGCAAACAGGGATAAAAAGTACCCCATGCCCACGGTTTAACATCAAAATGAAGCTTCTGCCTTCTTTCCAGTCCCCTGACCTGAACCCTATAGAAAATGACTGGACTCATCAGGCACTATAGAAAAAGACTCAGAGCTGTTATCTTGGCAGAATGAGGTTGCAAAAAGTATTTAATAAAAGGGTGCCAATAATTGTGGCCAAAGTGTTTTGGAGAAAAGCATTTATTTCATAATATAGATAATATATTTGTCAACTTTTAATTCTTTTACTTCAATGAAAGGTTATATTTTTGCGAATTTTTTGAATGAAAGATCAAAAGGATAAACAATGAAGATTTATTTTTACAGCCATCTTTGATCATATTTACACCAAGGATGCCAATAATTCTGACCACAACGGTAGATTTACAATATAAATTCAAATAGATAAATACAAATATAAATACAAATGAGATAAATAAAAATAATTACAAATAAAAATAATAAAATAATAAAAATAATAAATGCATACATACAATGTATATTATACATACATACATACATACATACATACATACACACATACATACATACAGTGAGGAAAATAAGTATTTGAACGCCCTGCTATTTTGCAAGTTCTCCCACTTAGAAATCATGGAGGGGTCTGAAATTGTCATCGTAGGTGCATGTCCACTGTGAGAGACATAATCAAAAAAAAAAAATCCAGAAATCACAATGTATGATTTTTTAACTATTTATTTGTATGATACAGCTGCAAATAAGTATTTGAACACCTGAGAAAATCAATGTTAATATTTGGTACAGTAGCCTTTGTTTGCAATTACAGAGGTCAAACGTTTCCTGTAGTTTTTCACCAGGTTTGCACACACTGCAGGAGGGATTTTGGCCCACTCCTCCACACAGATCTTCTCTAGATCAGTCAGGTTTCTGGGCTGTCGCTGAGAAACACGGAGTTTGAGCTCCCTCCAAAGATTCTCTATTGGGTTTAGGTCTGGAGACTGGCTAGGCCACGCCAGAACCTTGATATGCTTCTTACAGAGCCACTCCTTGGTTATCCTGGCTGTGTGCTTCGGGTCATTGTCATGTTGGAAGACCCAGGCTCGACCCATCTTCAATGCTGTAACTGAGGGAAGGAGGTTGTTCCCCAAAATCTCGCAATACATGGCCCTGGTCATCCTCTCCTTAATACAGTGCAGTCGCCCTGTCCCATGTGCAGAAAAACACCCCCAAAGCATGATGCTACCACCCCCATGCTTCACAGTAGGGATGGTGTTCTTGGGATGGTACTCATCATTCTTCTTCCTCCAAACACGTTTAGTGGAATTATGACCAAAAAGTTCTATTTTGGTCTCATCTGACCACATGACTTTCTCCCATGACTCCTCTGGATCATCCAAATGGTCATTGGCAAACTTAAGACGGGCCTTGACATGTGCTGGTTTAAGCAGGGGAACCTTCCGTGCCATGCATGATTTCAAACCATGACGTCTTAGTGTATTACCAACAGTAACCTTGGAAACGGTGGTCCCAGCTCTTTTCAGGTCATTGACCAGCTCCTCCTGTGTAGTTCTGGGCTGATTTCTCACCTTTCTTAGGATCATTGAGACCCCACGAGGTGAGATCTTGCATGGAGCCCCAGTCCGAGGGAGATTGACAGTCATGTTTAGCTTCTTCCATTTTCTAATGATTGCTCCAACAGTGGACCTTTTTTCACCAAGCTGCTTGGCAATTTCCCCGTAGCCCTTTCCAGCCTTGTGGAGGTGTACAATTTTGTCTCTAGTGTCTTTGGACAGCTCTTTGGTCTTGGCCATGTTAGTAGTTGGATTCTTACTGATTGTATGGGGTGGACAGGTGTCTTTATGCAGCTAACGACCTCAAACAGGTGCATCTAATTTAGGATAATAAATGGAGTGGAGGTGGACATTTTAAAGGCAGACTAACAGGTCTTTGAGGGTCAGAATTCTAGCTGATAGACAGGTGTTCAAATACTTATTTGCAGCTGTATCATACAAATAAATAGTTAAAAAATCATATATTGTAATTTCTGGATTATGTCTCTCACAGTGGACATGCACCTACGATGACAATTTCAGACCCCTCCATGATTTCTAAGTGGGAGAACTTGCAAAATAGCAGGGTGTTCAAATACTCATTTTCCTCACTGTACATACATGCATGCATACATTTACATAGATACATACATACATACATACACACATATACATGCATACATACATAGCCTACACATACATACATACATACTAATAGTTGTGCTTGATGGGCTGAGAGCTTCTTACTAGGCAAACCAGCAGCAAAGCAACTTTAAATAAAAGTCCTGAATAAATGCAGCTGTGCGAGTGTGTGAGCTGTAGGGTCTGAGGATCACTGCAATGCACGGCAAAGCACAGCAGCATCTTTCCCCGGGCCAAACAGAGCGAGCATGCTTTCATGAAAAAACAGAAGAGAAGCCAGAAATGTAGACAAGAAATGAAGTCACTTCACTTACAAGTAAGTAAATAGCTTGGAATTATTTGAGAAATATCACGGCTCAAGGCAGAGATGATTTACGACTTGTTTACAACACCAGGATCATAGCGAGCGACTTCTCACTTAAAAAATGAGACTCCGCTCTTAACCAAGACTCTGAAGGGAACTCATTCTTATTAAAGGAATAGTTCAACCAAACCTATCATACCTATAAACACCTATAAAAAATAAAATAAAAGATTTTAAAATGTGCATTTTGAACATGTGAATTACACGGTTTTAACATAAACTGAATGTTTTTAATATTTATACTTTTATAATCAATAAATCCAATTTGTTTCGATTTCATATTTATGGCCATGTTTACACAGAAGCAGAATACAGATGACAGTCCTGTATTTGAGTTCTTAATACGGTTACGTTCACACACAGTTCATTTATTTACGGTAGTGAAAACCATATTCTGTAACTGAACTCACACCCATAAATTTACAGGATTCACAAACGCATTCTCGGAAAACCCAGAACTGGACGGAACCGAACCGGAAAGGACTACTAGTTCTCCATCACGTCATACAGTGCGAGAGCGACGCACAAACGCGTGTCTATCATGAGTGTTTTCGGTAACTTACAGTGATGGAGATATGAGCTGTGTGTCATCTGAAGGTTTTAAATCCAGTCACTGTTCTCTGCTCCCGTCAGTTTTGTGTTCTAGGCTACACTTCATTTCCTCCCAGATATAAAAGCTGCTGTCGGTTAATGAAGGTTTGGTGAATGAACATGCAGCTTGATTGGTCTCTTGTCGCATCAAAAGTGACACTTCAGACGTTTCAGTTTTATGGACGTTGCCATCTCTGATATTACTTTGGCCACTGTCGCTACACTCTCAGAAAAAAAGTGTGTGAAAATGTTACTTTTAGGGATACAACAGCTTGTCACAGGGGATGCACCCTTAAAAGAACATCTTTGTACCTTATATACCCCTAAAAGTTTCATAGCAGTACCTTATGGAATGGAATGCCACTCTAAATTACTAATATGCAGTGCATTTTTGCTGTTAAAAACACGAGACGCAGGTCAGTGGAACAAAAATAGGGGAAGGTCTAGAGACACGCTTTTAAATGTTGAACTTCTTTTAACTTTAAAATGCCCGATTATAAGCGACACGTTAAAGACGTCCGTCAAGTGCGTGTATACATTGAAAACCAATGGAAAATGATTTGGAAAAAATTTATAAACCCAGAGGAATGGAAACACGTGTTCTGTCTAAGCCTTCAAATATAACACACAAGTCACATGGATTACCGTTATGGGGCTTTTTCCCTGTTCATTTTCCCTCTTGCGTCTCTTTCTAGCCGCCTCACTAACACTGGTGCAGTGGCGGCATTAGTTTGTTTGCACATGAGCTGTCAGTAATTAGTCCATGATGCTGAAAGCTGCCGTAACAGAGAGACATTCACCAGCACATCCAATACAGAACGAGCCAAGCGGTGAATACTGAAAACCCATCTAAGGATGAAATACAAACATCAATCTCACTCTCTTTGCTGTAGGAGTTTTCCACGGCATGTTGTCAGACATGTGCTTGTTTTAGCGGCTCGCTCGCTCTCAGATCGCGTCTCAATGACAGGCCGATCGGAGTCAAACAGCGACAACTCACATTAACATACATAAACGTTAGCGATTAACAACCATGAAATACTAAAACAACTGGTGGCAAATGTATGGAGCATAATAACAGGATTCAGATCATAGCGTGCCATTGAAACACGTGTGCATTTATGACATGTGGCTGCTTGTCTTTCTTTTCTTTTATCAGTCTTGCTCATAAAATATGTTCAGTGTTCCAAAAGATAAAACAATTATGGGACCACACATGCATCAGATGCTGCTTTTGTTTGAGTTTTTCTTTTATGTTTGGTCATTTTTGAAAATCTTTAGACAACTGAAAATCTTTTTTAGACAATTCACTGATTAAATTCATTCACTGATTCAATTAAAGGTAGGGTGAGCAATTTCCGAGAGCGGCTAGCAATAGCAAGCTAGCTTTGAAAGCATGAGATCCCACCCTCCCTTCAGAGCGTTTTCAAAGCCACACCTCCATCAAAACAAATGAACTCACACAGCAGATTCTGCAAAGTTTCACGAGAGACAGCGTTAAACTACCTCATGTTTCAAAGCACATAACATTACAATAATAATGAACATAAAAAACTTAAAAGGCACTGACCTATACTACCTGACTGCTGCAGATTCATTTCAGCGTTGATAGTGTTGATATTGAAACATATAAATTCGAGTCACAAACTGCTCTGAGTATAACGTCACTGGTTTCCATCTTTTCCTAATTACAGTAGTTATGGCATGAATGCAGCATAAGCTCATTATTTTGGTTCAAGAGGAACTGTAAAAGGTGGCTGTTGTTTCGTTTGTGGCGCTCGGTGACTGACGTCTGTCTAACTCTGCATAGCATGAAACGCGCGGGTGACGTGTGATGTCTGCGTGAGCATGGCGCGGAGTTATGGAAATACTACCTGTTGACAGGCAGGTAGGACATCGTATCATTGCATTCAGACATTTTATGGTCCTACACGTTCCACAGATGATATATATATACATATAAATACATTAAGACCACTTAACTTAGTGATTGCTATCAGGATCAGATACTTTCAACCAGCATAGCAAAAAATTGTTCTGGAACAAATCGCCTACCCTGCATTTAAGTGATGTTTTCATTCATTTTTTAAACATTCCTTCTAGAGAAAGTTTTCTATAAGTTTCATAACTAATTTTTATATCACTCCTACAATGAACAGTACAAGCTCTTCACAAATGTATGTTTTGATGCAGGACTTTAATTAGTACATTTGTCTTGGGCCATTAGGCAAATACCCAGAACTCTCAAGCAATTGCATATAGTGACACCTAGAAACCACCTAAAACACCTTAGCAACTAACCATAGACAATCTAAAAAAAACAACACTAAATCATGGCTTTTTGCAGGAACACCAGTTTATTGATCCAATTTGATTGAAAATAGTTTTAGCCATTTTGTTTTAATTCCATCTTAATTTGTATAATAATAAAATAACTCAAGGAGCATATGCTAATGTTATATGACAATGTTTATGCATTATAAGAAAAAAAAAAGGGTTAGTGATGACATTATAATGGTGGCTAATTTACGTATTATTCTGACGATAGACAGTGAGATGATATAATGAGGCTTGAGATGCCCCAAATTCTGAGTTCATTAATGCACTAAAAGTGTAGAGATTTGAGTGCATTTCTTAGAGTGCGCTTATGCTGCTCCTGCTGACGCACACACCGATACAACAGCTGCGGACTGACAGATCAGAATATTTCAAACTCAACTCTCACACACTTTAAAAAAAAAACTACAGGCCGCAATGACAACAGTGCTAAAAGCATCTTTTCCCAAAACTGGAGCAGTCTGCATCGAGCTTTCAGTCCATGCAGCAACAGTTCTGAACCTCATCCACGGAGCAAGCATACATGTGTTGACGGTTAAATTCAGCACCATGTGCATAAACCCTATGCGGACGGGAACAACTTTACAAGGGTAGATGGAGTAATGCAATTTTGCCACAGGACGTCTGTAATATTAATGGCCAATTCGCACGGGATAAGATATCTCAGTAAAACTAGCAGAAGTGGGAGGGGTAACTCGATTTGCGCATCGCTGTCACTCCTGTCGTCATGTGCGTATTACGTTGCTTCCTGATATCACGTGCGCAAACACATATAACCTATATTTATATATATAAAACAATTATCTCTGGTCGAAAGATGTATTAATTAACTTCAGATTGGATTGTGTTGGTAATAGGCACTTTCCTAACGCTAAAAGATGTTTTGTGCCTCTAACAAGTGCTTTCGATCTTCTTTCTGAACTGAATGGTATGGAAAACACTTGAGTTTTGCCACAGACTCGTCCCAGCGTCTAGAGCGCAACTGAATGCTTTTTCAAGTGTCTCCATACTTGAAAAACTGCGGAAAACTACTTTTAAACACAAAATGACGAAATATTTACGTACATATTTACAGTGGGTCTATTCGCACGGGATTAGTATTACCTGAGGTCATTTTTCCGGACCTTTTTACTGAAGGTAAAAGTCGCCGTAATCTTTACTGACATTGTCCGTAATTATTACTGAGATGGCACATTCGGACAGGACTAAAATCACAGAGAAGCTCTGGTAATTATTACTTTACCCCACCTCTCCATATACCCTAGAAACTAAATGGCAACACAGTAGCAACACAACACCCCAGCAACTGCATAGCAACACACTTACAACCAGTGTTGGGGAAAGTTAGTTTGAAATGTAATGCATTACAATATTGTGTTACTCCCTAAAAGTAACTAATTACATTACTTAGTAACTTTTTTAGAAAAGTAATGCGTTACGTTAGCATGCGTGGGCATGTTTTTTTAATAACTAAAAAGTTATATTTTGGGCAAATGTAAAGACCCTTTCACACCAAAAGTGAAAGACTGTAATAAGCCTCAGGCTGAAAGAAATGCAAATAAATGCATGTACAGTAGAGGGCGCAGCTCAAACAAACATTTCAGCTGTGCTGCCATTCTAGATAATGGAAGAATAGGATGCAGGAGAAAAAAGTTTAACACTTACTTTACCAATAAAACATAAAAACTATAGTCATTTTTGCTTATGGTTTAACTGATTCATCAAAGGTCAGAAGCAAGTACATTGGTCAATAAAGTGAGATTAAATGCATAAAAATGTATGTTTTACTTAACATATTTAGTTATTGGAGGTTTGCATAGTATTATGATTCTGCATTTCACTGATTTTATTCATTTTGAGGAATATTGAATCTTTTTTTGTGCAAGTGAGATGAGTAAATGCACGCTCACATTAAGTCAAGAACTACAACAACCATCATGTTTACACACAACGCCTCTGCACTTCGATTTGTCTCAACATGGGGACAAGAGAGCGTCGGTAAATAAATGGAAAAAGAAAGTAACTTCCGTCACTTATTTAAAAAAGTAACTTAGATATTTTGTTGTAAATTTTAAAAGTAATGCGTTACTTTACTAGTTACTTGAAAAAGTATTCAGATTACGTAACTCAAGTTACTTGTAATGAGTTACCCCCAACACTTACAACCACTTAGAACACCTCAGAAACAGCATAGCAACATGCTAACAATCATTAAGAATAACCACATGGCAACACAGTAGCAATTACTAAAAACACCCATAGCAACTGCATAGAAACACATTTACAACTCAAAACACCGACCAACGGCATAGCAACACACTAACAACCACTCAGAACACCCCAGCAACCGCACCGCAGCAGAACACCCTATAGACCTTATGCGCCAGAGAAACGAGGGCGCCGCCATCTTTAGAATATTGTCTTTTAACTTCCGTTTTTGCGGTCGCTCTGTTTATTTCTATGGCATTGCTGTCCAGGAGTAATTAGCTTTTGAAGTGGATTTACTTAATGTAAAGTTAACGAAAGTTATCATGAGGGCTGTGATGTTTAAAGCAGATGACTTAACAAATGTCAGTCGACCGGGAAGATTTTAAAACGAGCCGTTCATTCATAAATACGCAAGATCACTATGAAAATACAGACCGGAAGTCAAAAGACAACGACCGCAGCGCTGAAAAGGGGCGGGGCTACATAAGGTCTATAGGGACCACATAGAAACACATTTAAAACTACTTAAAACACTGACCAATGGCATAGCAACACTCTAACAACCATTAGAAACACCCCAGCAACCGCACCACAGCAGAACACCCTATCAGGACCACATAGCAATACATTTACAACTACTCAAAACACCCAGACCAACTGCACAGCAACACACTAACAACCACTCGGAACACCCCAGCAACCGCACCGCAGCATAACACCCTGGAGACTGCATAGCAACACATTTACAACTACTCAAAAGTGGTTCTAAGTGTTTTAAGTGGTTGCTAGGCAGTTACTATAGTTATAGGCTTTTCTAGACTGTTCTAAGTGGTTGCTAGGCAGTTACTATGGGGTTTTAAGTGTTTCTAAGATCTTCCAATGGGTTACTTGGGTTGCTATGAGTTCTAAGTGTTTCTGAGGTGTTCTAAGTGGTTTCTAGGCAGTTACAATGGAGTTCTAAGTGTTTCTAATGAGTTCTAAGGGGTTGCTAGGCAGTTACTGTGTAGTTCTAGGTGTTCTACGTGGTTTCTAGGCAGTTACTATGGAGTTCTAAGTGTTTCTAAGGTGTTCACCATTAAAAAATACTTGTTAAAACTAATGTTTCAAAGATCTCATTCTGTTGATTTGTTGGAGTGATGGATCTTGGAAGACTTCGGTAAGCAGATGTCCACTCTTGGCTTCGTTCATGGAAGAAACAGATGCCCTAGAACTCGAATCACCTTGAGAAAGACCACACTTCCCCTCCTTCACCCTCCAGCCCACACAAGACTCAGAGCTCTAATGGTGTGTGTGTGGCTTAGCGGGGCAGCGCTAACAGCTATAGCTAATTGCCTGACCTAATTATAGCTGTGACAAAAGGTGTCCAACAGGAAAAAAGAATTCTGCCTGTCTAGAGACGATACGAATCCCGATAGAAAAAAAACCGACATGTATCACATCATCAATGTGCTAAATCAAATTTTTTTAATCAAAATAGAAAGTTACATTATGAAAGAGATGCATGTTTATAAGAAGTGCATTGCATTACTACAGTCTACATGAAATTAAGTACTGATAGTGAAATCTGAGTGGTTGTTAGTGTGTTGCTATGCAGTTTGTAGAGTGTTTTGAGAGGTTGGTTGGTAGTGTTGCTATAGAGTTGCTAGGGTGTTTTGAGTGGTTGTTTATGTGCTTCTATACAGTTGCTGGGGTGTTCTGAATGGTTGTTAGTGTGTTGCTATGAGGTTGCTATGGTGTTCTGAGTGGATGTTTATGTGCTGTTATGCAGTTGCTATGGTGTTCATGAGTGGTTGTTAATGTGTCGCTTTGCGATCACTAGGGTGTTTTGAGTGGTTGTTAGTGTGTTGCTATGCAGTCCCTATTGTGTTCTGCTGAGGTCTGGTTGCTGGGGTGTTCCAAGTAGTTGTTAGTGTGTTGCTATGCAGTTGGTCTGTGTTTTGAGTAGTTGTAAATGTGTTGCTTTGCGGTCCCAAGGGTGTTCTGCTGTGGTGCGGTTGCAGGGGTGTTCCGAGTGGTTGTTAGTGTGTTGCTATTCAGTTGGTCTGTGTTTTGAGTAGATGCAAATGTGTTGCTATGTGGTCCCTATAGGGTGTTCTGCTGCGGTGCGGTTGCTGGGGTGTTCCGAGTGGTTGTTAGTGTGTTGCTATGCAGTTGGTCGGGTGTTTTGAGTAGTTGAAAATGCTACTATGCAGTCTCTAGGGTGTTCTGCTGCGGTGCGGTTGCAGGGGTGTTTGGAGTGGTTGTTAGTGTGTTGCTATTCAGTTGGTTGGGTGTTTTTAGTTGTAAATGTATGTGGTCCCTATAGAGTGTTCTTCTGCGGTGCAGTTGCTGGGGTGTTCTGAGTGGTTGTTAGGGTGTTGCTATGCAGTTGGTCTGTGTTTTGAGTAGCTGTGAGTATGTTGCTATGTGGTCCCTATGGTGTTCTGCTGAGGTGTGGTTGCTGGGGTGTTCAGAGAGGTTGTTAGTGTGTTGCTATGCAGTTGGTCGGGTGTTTTGAGTAGTTTAAAATGTTGCTTTGCGGTTCCTGGGGTGTTCTGAGTAGTTGTTAGTTTGTTGCGATGCAGTTGGTTGGATGTTTTGAGTAGTTGTAAATTGGGTTCCCCCCTAATAGTCGACTAACCATTAGTTGACTAGAAGAGGCTTAGTCGACCAAGATTTGATTAGTCGGTTAGTCGTAGAAAAAAAAACCAGAATAATGAACAACAAATATAGTCAGATATTTCTAGTTGACAGTACTGTATGAGTTGTATTAGCTTAATTTGATAGCTAATTAAAGATACAATATGTAATATTTTTTCACCGCTAGGGGTCGCTAACCTCTTACAATTATGGGACTTGCTGTCATGCTGATGGATCTAATAATGTTTAAGGATGAGTGAAAACATTCATGTTTTTTAACATGAATGTGGTATGAAGCAGGGCGTGATTGCATTTCATTCTACCAAACTACACACAAGTGTTGAATTAATACTCACACAGGTCAGTTTATTTGACGAATTAAACTTGTGAGGTAACGCAGCGCTGCTTCACTTGGTCTAACGTTACACTATCATACTAAACAGCACTTGAGTGTGTTGAAATTGACAATGTTATTCTATGTGTTAGTTTGTTTGCTATATGATTAACATTAGAATAACATTTCATCATGTTGAGCTATATAACATTGATTAGTTTTGTTATTAGATGTACATTTGCTCACCTGTCTAATAAAGAGCGGCGTCTCTGTCAAGTCCAAGTTAGTCGTGGACGTGAAGCTCTCGGCATCTCGAAAACCTCTCGCTGATATTGATCCTCGTTTTAGTTCTCCTTTTGTCCCAAAGTCTGCTTGCTATGGTCCATATGTTTGAACGAAACAACAACAGCTAGACGTAACGCACTACGCAGTTGTCCACGTCTGTCGTCATGGTTACTATGGCAGCACAAGAGGAAACCAGGGATAACGCGGATATTACGTCATTGACAGGCGACAAGTGAACAGGGACGGCCAGTTTTAAAAATTGTGAATTTCTCTGAATTTACACATTCTTGGAAACATTTAGGATAATGGAAGTACACAATTGAAAGAAATATATATACACTGTGCAAGTGGTTTTTGGATATTTTGGTACAAAATCCTTTCATATTGTACCTTTAATTCCAATTTTACATGCTAGATATAGAATGCAGCATGGAAATTAGCAGTGAGCAAACTAACATATGTGATGGAATATGCATACATAAATAAATTAATGAATACATTATTAATGCATTGATTCCACTATAAAAATGTCAATAATAAGTAAATAATAAAATAAATAAATCAGAAAAACTGCCATTTTTAAATGCAACTTACAAATTGATTTTTTAATTAAAAAAAAACTAAAATTAAGAACAAATTAAATATCAAAGTAATTTAATTAGAAAAATATAGATTTTTCCCAGTTCCTTTCATGGTAAACATGGGAAAAAACAATGCACACTGAACAACACTTTCTCTAAGACATAGCATGGAAAGTGATAAATTAAAGGTAACAGAAAAACTGACAGTATTGTTAATGGCAATCTGTGTGAGATCTGATCTGATATGCTGTATCTGTAAATCTGTGACTGATCCGTTCCTGCAGGTACAGTAAAATGATCTATATCGTGTCTGTTTTTATGACCTTCACTATGTCCCTAATAAAGATTAAAGATAGATTACTCTAGAGCTGAGGAGAACAGTGTGACCTTGTGCCAAGCAAAAGAGAGAGTGTGTGTGTGTGTGTGTGTGTGTGTGTGTGTGTGTGTGTGTGTGTGTGTGTGTGTGTGTGTGTGTTTCTATGTGCACATTTTCACAGATTAAATAGCCATTTACGATAATTAAGATTAAAAAAAAATTCACAAGTACAAGAGAAAGTCATGCTACATGTAACACATTAATTTACAAGCATATGCATATAAACACACACATGCACACACGTGTGTGAATCTGGGCTAGTGCGGTGAATGTCTGCGCCTCTGAGGAGCAAACCTACATATCAACTCTTAAACTGCCATATTCTAAACACACACACACACACACACACACACACACACAGCTCCTTATGACACTCCATACATGGTAGATAAATGAAGCAGATAAAAAAAGAGAGTATGCGACTCAGACAGAAAAGGACGAGAGAGAGAGAGAGAGAGAGAGAGAGAGAGAGAGAGAGAGAGAGAGAGAGAGAGAAATAGGGTGATTAGGTGTCTTCCTGAACTTCTAGAGAGGAGAATTCAGTCTGCCGTTAAAGTGGGGCACGTTACTAAACCAAGAGAGACGCAAAAAACTCACAGTCCTCGATCAACCTCAAACACACACACTGTAGTTTAGTGTACAGATCCAGCATATAAAGAGATCCTCACAAAAATGCATAATGACATCATCAGTGTGCATTTTTATGAATAATTGCTTTAGAGTACAATTATTAGTTATAAAGTCAACATCAAATACAAAATGACCCTAATTGACACTTTCTTTAACACTCTACATTACATGGCTATGTATTATATTAATAATCATTATAATAATCTCGTTATTATGATCTTGCTTTAATTTAAATTTATATTTTAAAGTGTAGATCAATCACAACAGACTGGGCCATCTGACCAATCAGAGAAGAGTAGACCAATCACAACTGACTGAGCCATCTGACCAATCAGAGAAGAGTAGACCAATCACAACTGACTGAGCCATCTGACCAATCAGAGAAGAGTAGACCAATCACAACTGACTGGACTATCTGACCAACCAGAGAAGAGTAGACCAATCACAACAGACTGAGCCATCTGACCAATCAGAGAAGAGTAGACCAATCACAACTGACTGGACTATCTGACCAATCAGAGAAGAGTAGACCAATCACAACAGACTGGGCCATCTGACCAATCAGATCAGAGTAGACCAATCACAACAGACTGGACCATCTAACCAATCAGAGCAGAGTAGACCAATCACAACAGACTGGGCCATCTGACCAATCAGATCAGAGTAGACCAATCACAACAGACTGGACCATCTGACCAATCAGAGCAGAGTACCGGTAGACCAATCACAACAGACTGGGCCAACTGACCAATCAGAGCAGAGTAGACCAATCACAACAGACTGGGCCATCTGACCAATCAGAGAAGAGTAGACCAATCACAACCAGGGGGGTAATCGAGCTCTCGAATTCCGTACCACCCCCGGGGGCCGCTATTGGCTAACAAGCCATCACCTGCTGTTAGAAATCCATTGACTCCCATTCATTTTGGCGTCACTTTGACAGCGAATAACTTTACATCTGAGGCGTTTAAAGACTCTATTTGTCCATTATTTATTTCTAAAGAAACACGAAAATGTATAAAAGGCTCCATTACCTTGTATCTTACGTTATGGCCCCGTAGAAGCAGTTTTTGTAAAAGTAGGCTAACGATTGCGTCATAACCACGCGACTCTCTGGAAATTACCGTATAGACAGGAGGAGAAGCTCGCAGTCAATCGGGGGACGTGGAGGCATAAAGTCCGATAAAGTCAAGGGAGAAGCCCATAGAGAGTCATAAAGTTGCTCCTGCTCCTAGCTCATGGACAGCTCCTACTCACACTCTCCGTCTCTGCAAGATTCGGAAGGGAATGATTCAGATTTCTCTTGGCACAGCTACTAGAAGACTTACAACTGTCAGACAGGCTGTTCCACGTTGTCAAGCTCAGTTTGAGTCTGCGCAGTACGCCATCAGGAAGTGAGTGCTTCTAATTTACTTCACTTTTCTCCGTTGAAACCTATGGGGTCGCTGTGTCCAGTTTATATACTGTCTATGATCACAACAGACTGAGCAGACTTGTTTTTTTCTTTTTCTTTTTAATCTTGGATGCATGTAAACCTATTGTAGGAGACATCCAAAACAAAATTAGCGGAAAAACTATATATTAGTGTTTCCAGTATGAGATATTTTTGGTCATGAACTTCTCTTGTGTTTTTCAACAAATCTATAAGAGACAAAACATTTATTTGGCAAACTTAAAAATCAGTTCGGCAACTTTCTGAATGCATACAAACTATACTGATTGCATTTAGCCCTAAACTTCATGCAAAGAAAGAGGCCTAGCACTAGTTTTATCAGTTGCATGTGCATAACACAGTCTTCCACAAATATGACTTGATCACACACATTTAGCCTGGAATAAAAATATCTTCTGAAAAAAAGAATCTGCCAGCATTAGATGCTGTAGGAATGAACTGATTCAGCCTCACTGAACGAGACTCAAGTAGAGCTACTAAACAGACCAAAGTTATTATCAGTAACTAAAACTAAAACCATTAAAAAAAAAAAAAATGTAATTGCAGCTAGTTGCTAAAGCAACATTTCTCATTTGTCTAGTTTAAGTTCTAAAATTAAATAAAACCAAAACTTAATAAAAACTACAGACATAAAAATGACAGAGACACAATACAATTACTAAAACTTGAACTAAAATTAAAATGAAAACTGAAAAATATTAGCGAAAACTGTATATTCTAAAATAACACCGCTAGAGAGTAATCTTGTGAATAACTGCACTGATTTATTTATTTCATTACCATCTACTTGATATTACTCCTCTATCTTTTCTTCTAGTGGGGTTCTGACCAGTGGGTGTGTTTCATTATAAACTTTCTGTGTGTGTGTGTGAGAGATATATAATTTGGATGGTTGACATTGAGTCTCTCCTTTCATTTCTTTCTAATAAAGTTCAGAGAGTCTGTTTCTGCTCTCTGCTCCACGGCTTTTGTGAACCCTTCACGTAATTAGAGAAGCAACCCATGCCAGTCGGCCCGCCGCCCCCAAGGGTCCCTCTCCAAGAGTCTGTCAGAGAACTAACACTTTGTTCTTATTAATGCAGTTCCTAGCCAACACTTACATGGGAGAGCGAGAGAGAGAGAGAGAGAGAGAGAGAGAGAGAGAGAGAGAGAGAGAGAGAGAGAGAGAGAGAGAGAGAGAGAGATTTGCATGTCATTTTTATATGACATGCAAAGTTCATACAGGTGATGTGCAGAGAACAGACTGAAATCCTTCAGATCTATCACTCATTTACACCTGCGTTTAAAGGAAGATTTCACACAAAACGTGTTAGTAGCACTTAACAATAAACTAACAATGAGCTTATTCAATTATTCGTGATTGTTAATGTTACTTAATAAAATACATCTGTTCATTGTTAGTTCATGTCAGATAAGGTCCATTAAATAATATTAAAAGATACTTTTAATTTTAATAATGTATTAGTAAATGTTGAAATTAACGTTAGGTAGGATTATTATCATTGTTTGTTTATGTTAACTAATGTGGTTATCTAATGTTAACAAATGGGACCTAACTGTAAAGTGTTAATGGCTCCGCAGAGAGGTACAACAGAACACAGTACAGTACCGTACGATTCGAGACGGTAAACCCTGGTCTGGCTTTCGTTTCCACCGCGAACAGTACCCTTACTTGATATGTGTGGTGTATGCCAGAAAGTAGCAATCGACGTCATTCTCACGCGAAGAAGAAAACGACACAGTGAACAACAATGGTCAAGATCTTGCTTCTCGGCATTTTGTCACAAGACAGAAAAAAAAACACATTGTGTTGCAATGGTATTGTGTTTCAATTGTATATTAAAAAATGGCGCCTCTAGTGTTGTCATTCCCCTTGTAGCGTTAACGATTCTCTGTTAACCTAGTGGAGTCTAACTCCACCCTTTAGTACCAGAGTACAGTGCTTGGCACCCCAATGGAAGGGTCCCAAAAAATTGGTACGGGGCGCTATTTTGGTACCATTCACAACTTCTAACAATTGAAACAAATAATTGTGTACCGCAAAAGGGCAAAGCACCATGAAAAGTATTGTAAAAGTCCAAACAACTCATGCATTTTACTGTAAGTCTTCAAAGTATGATATTATACAAAAACATTCTTAACTTTATTTTTAAGTTAGAAAATAAGAATTAAATAGCAGTTAAAAATGTATTCTTAAAGGGGCCATGTATGCCCTTTTTCAAAGTCTTTATATTGTAGTTGAGCTCTACTCTACAGTAACGCTCTGAGGTACGTTTCCTGAAGCCAACTATGGTCGCAACCAACAAAATTCGACTAAACTTGCAACCACAGTTGGCCTTTGGGAAATGCACTCCTGTTGAGTTCCTGTCTTTAAGAAGCCCCTCCTTCATGTGCTCTGATTGGTCAGCTGGACCAGTGTGCTGTGATTGGTCAACCGCTTCGAGTGTGTTTGGGAAATGTCACGCCCCTTACCATAACTAAGTTAATTACCATAACACACTACTATCTAAGGGGCTGTTTACGTGACACCGTTTTCAACAAAAATCGTCAAACTTTTTATGCGTTTTAACCGTTCGTTTACACAACAACAGCGTTTTGGGTGTCTGAAAATGCAAAGATTTGAAAACAGGTTTCAAAGTGCAAGTTTTGGAAAACAGTCTCCGTGTAAACAATCAAAAAAGCGAATCTCTGAAGACGACGACGTCATTAATGCGTATTACATGTTTTGTCTATAGTGTTTTATCGCCATCTAATGGCCTGGCAGCAGAACACAGCGTTTTTAGTCGTTTTCGCGGATCATTGTGGATGGGGATCGTTTTGACAATGGTGTCGTGTGTACGCGGAAACCTCAAAGAAAAAACTTCATTTTAAGCATATCGTTGTCGTGTAAACGTACCCTAACTCAACCAGACCCCGCACCTTTATTTACCATATGTCTTGGGCGGGAATTATTTAAATGAGGAATATTGTGACGTGTTCGTTCCCGGAAGAAAACTCAAGACTACAATGGAGTCAGAAAGTTCAGAAACAGTGTTACTGATATAGAGAATAACTCCCGGTGGAGGGACTTTTACATCTACATTTAGTGCTGACCACTTGTGTTTGGACAACCTTGTTAATGGCAGGTGTAAACAGGCTCCTGAAGACTCTCCTCCAGTATTGTTGGACTGATTCTACATTAGTTCTGCTGCAGTGTTTGGCACAGTCAGAGCCTCAAGCCATGTAGTGTGACCCTGAATCCTAAATAGGACACCCTGCCTTGCTCGTGTGCTGCGTTCCCAGTGCTGCGGATTTCGAGGTGCTTCTTCCTCTCCGGTCTTGAGTCTGGCGAAGAACCTGAGGACATGAGACACGCACTCATGCATCAAACCCTTGTCTAAAGATTGTCCTTTACCCACTTTCACAGAGGTAACAGCAGATGCAAGGGGGAATTTCACTCGTGCATCGGATAAAGCATCGAATTAACTAACCAAGCGTACAAAAAGATACATTTATTCTAAATTTAGGGCAGGATTTATAATCAACTATTTTGAGAGCGTACGGATTGTGCAGAATGATCTTATGAGGAGGATTTGGTGTGTGTTTATTGTTGTCACATGACCTCATTAAATTGCATGTTTAATTCAGCTAATGGTTCAAAGTCTTTGTTTAATCTTTAATATAGTCTTTGTTTAAAGCTACACTGTGTAGGATTTTCTCCCATCTAGCGGTGAAATTGTATATGACTACCAACTGAATATTACTTTCTAGCTCCTCCCATTCTGAGGGCGTTTTAACTCCTACGGTGGCCGTATTATTTCAAATCTGCCGGCAGTCGCGAGTAATCTCCCTCTCGCATTCGTCACGGTGCCACTGCGTGTAAAAACGCGAAAGGCGAAGCTTGAATTTCCAGGTGTGTCCCTCTTTGGCTAATGTATTTTCAAGATGGAGGCGCAACATGGCTGCCGCCATTCGAGCGACTCGCTCGTATGTATTCTAAATGGCAGATTCTACGCTTACGAGAATACTTGATTAGTTGGTAGAAGTAATTACACATTAATGAGCACATATCATTTTGATAGAACAAAGTGTTTTTTTGCTAAGAATCAACTTAAAAAATTACACAGTGTAGCTTTAACATTACCTTTGAGAAATAAATGTCTGTACTGTGTTAATCGGTCTTATTTAACTTCTGAACAAAGAAACAAGATTAAAAGAGGATTTTAGAGCCTGAATGAAACAAAATGATCACAATGAACATGTTCCCCACCTATTTCTGTCTAAATCTGCATATCATTACATATTCTCGAGGCTCTCGTCACATGACATGGATAGATTCACAGATTCAGAACACAATGCACTGAATATATTGATGCAGTTTATAATGAAAGAGAAAAAATAAATGAGAGAAAGGTAATGCCGTTGATGGGAGGTTGGGAAAGTCACTTCGTTGCCATAAGGACATTACTTCAATGACACAAATCACACACAAACACAAACAAGTGCTTTATCACAGAGCTTCGGGGGAACAGCACAGGTAATTACTAAACAACAGAAAACACTGATGATCTGATTGGGTATTGATTGTGTGTGTGTGTGTTATTGCCTTTGTGTGGTTTGGTTCCCATCCACAGGGATCAAGGACAGGGAGCCTGAAGAAAAAGGTCGGGAATTTGTTTGTATTGCTGGCAAAAAAAATAAAATAAAAAAATCCCCAGAGGCCTTCATTTGCTGTTGGTTCACAAAACTGTACTTACTTCATTTTATGTAAGCAATTCACGCATTGATTTTATGATCAAATCTACAAGTTAAAAGAGCTGTGCGCCAGCCAAATGTGATTTCCAACCAGAATAATTATCTTCATTAGCGGTAATGAACCTGCGGCTTCCCATTGGGTTTAAATAGTGTGTGACTGATGTTTCCTGGTATTGGAACAAAGATTTTTGTGGATACATTGATGGTAAATGGTCATGTGTTGAGTCTTACCTTCAGAACGGTTCAGACTCTCTCGTCACACGGTTATCTTCTCCTAAATGCACCAATAAGACAGTTTAAAGAAAAGTTCACTCAAAAAAATTTAAACTCTTGACATCTTCTACTCACCTTCATGCGCTCCAAGCCTTTATAACTCTTTTTCTTCTGTGGAACACAAAATTAGATGTTTTATTAACTGATGATTTGTTACTGTAATTGATAGATTGATCAATTCTGCGGGGTAAAATGCAACAGCTGTTTTCAAACTTGTTGTCAAACTTGCGCGTTTGAGTTCATTAACATAACATCGGTGACGATGGCGGATGCCCAAAGATCAATATTACGCTTTTTCAAGAAATCACAGAAAGATGAGCGAGGAGAAAAGATTCTACTTTACCTTTTCTCGAGGAGACATGGAGTGAAGTGGCACCTGAGGCTTCACATTTCCACGACACACATCGGCACAATGACAAAATTGATTTTGTCTCATTATAACAGGGGAAGCAACTTAAAAAATACTTAAAAGAGAGTAAGACATCATTCGAAACTGTAAAGGGTTTTTGTTTACACTCACAATAAAAATGAAACATTGTGCTTTTGTAGAATAAAGAAGACAAACAGGATACGCTTTCTACCATCCCGCTTTCCTTTCCAAGGAGTTTGTAGAGCGCGTCACAAAAATGAATCGAAACTCAGCGTATAGCTAGGCTACAACTTGTCACACAGTTTCTTTATTTTTGTTAGTCTGTATTTAAGTGAAATACATTTCACATTTATTTATTCTTTTAATCCATTTGTGGCCAAATTTTTCTGAATGGTTTCATGCATATAATCGTGTTAATAGTGTCCTATGTGAACATGTTCTGCATTTATTTATTTTTTTATTTTTTTATTGAAAATCGTATTTGAATGTGCAGCAACTATAGCTGCCGGTGGGCAAATATGTTGTATGCACCCCCTCAATGTAAAATATGAATAGGAGGAGAACATTTGGCATTTATCTCAAAATAACTGCTTTCAACAGATCAATCTTTATTCATAAACAAATTTATTATGTATAAAAGTCGAAGAACATTTGATGCAGACCGAAAAAAACTGCATCTAGCGTATAATCTCTTGAATATGAAACCACAACAAATAACAAATCCATTTGCCTTAACCATTGTGCACTGTTCAGGGTGTTTTTGACCTACATTTCTAACTTTCATTCATGGGGATAACATGGATAATTTGACATGGTTTAGTGTAAGATTTTTGCCCATCTTTTGGAAAAAGCTGTTTTAAAAGTAACAAATTATCACTTTAACCAGTAGATGGCTGCAGAACTATTTGCTATTTGACTAACTGAAAGACATCTTTTCACAAGTTTTTCCAGTTGTATTCATATACATATTATGAAATCACAATTATAATAATAAAAGTTACTTTTTGTCAAATTTTAGGCACTTTTTGTACTAAAAAAAAAAATCTGTTTTTCAGTAATGTTATATTATGATTAGAATCAAATGAATTTTATCAATGGACAAAATTCATCCTCAAAATCAGAAACAACACAGAACACACATAGACAGAAATGAATTGGCACACTTTAAATTTGTAGAATTATATGAAAAACAGATGTTTGAAATAAATGATAAACTCTAAAAACTCCAACTTTTCTCTTTGTAACATCCTGATCAGGTTGATTTTTTTTTCAGTACAAAAACTGCTAAACTTTGACAAAAAGTAACTTTTATTGTAATAATTGTGATTTCATTATATGTAGATATGACTCTAAAGCCCCTTTCACACAGCACATTGAACCCGGGAAATTGCCGGCAAATTGCCGGAACGCCTTCTGTGTGAACGCAAACACGACCCGGGATTGATGCCGGCATCGATGCCGGGTTGGGGACCTAGTAACTTTGCCGTGTTCAGTCCCGGAACGCACACTGTGTGAACAAAAGCCGTAATAATGCCGTGTCGCAGTGATGACGCTGAAGCGCGGGATCGTTCGCCAGCTGTGAAACGGTACGAAATGCGCAAGTTTATGATCGAATCAGAGAAATAAATGCACAAGCGTGGTTTCTCGAGAGAGAAATCGCAGCTCATAAGCAAACTGAAGACGCTGCTGAGACATTACAAGTCATATCGATGGCACGTGTCTTTCCGGGACATACACGGGTTGTGTGTGAACGCGCTCTCTGATTCCGGAAAATCACTGGCAGTGTGAATGAACCAAAATCAAACGAACCCGGGTCAAATCCCGGGTCACTTTATCCGTGTATTTTCCGGAATCTCTGTGTGAAAGGGGCTTAACTGGAAAAACTTGTGAAAAGATGTCTTTTATTTTTAAACTTTTATTACTTTTAGAGCTCTGCAGCCATCTACTGGTTAAAGTGATTTTTTTTATTTTTTTATTATCCATGTTATCGCCATGAATGAAAGTTAGAAATGTGGGTATTTTATAAGGCGAATTTTACATGCATTTTTTTGGGGGGGGGGGGGATTTTAAATGTCCAAATGTGGAGTAAACGCATTAATAAACTGAGTAAAATTACATTTGTTTAAAATATATATATTGTTACAAAATTACATTTTGTTGCCTGGTGCCTGTTGTTGCCAAACAGCCTGACTGTAAACCGCAAACGAACAGCGCACAAGGATTAAAGTTGTGGAACATAGTGCAGAACAACGTCAGCCATAACAGGGCATTGTGTATCAAAAAGTTCAATGAAAATAAATAAATGCAAATAAATAGAATGAAGAAAAAAATATAATTTAAAGGGTTAAGTTATGTTTATGCAATAAACAAGACTAATAACCTTGATTTATTAACCTATTAACACAGTATACCCCATTTTCCCATGATATGTGTACTTAGAAGGAATTTGCCCCCCGGCAACTATAGTTGCCGCTTGGACTTTTGACTAAATATACAAAAAACTATAGATCTCTTGTAAGATTTGTTTTGTTTGGATGATTCTAGAGACCTTCATGATTATGTAGATATACAGTATATATATGTCAACAAAAAATACTTATTAGTAACATGAAAATGACCTTTCTTTGGGAGGGTTTGCCTTCACCATGCTTCCTGGAAGTAGGAGTAGGAAGTTGACAGCCTCATGTGACAGGAAGGAAGTGAATACCTTTTTTTTTTTTCTTGAAATCCTTCATTTGGTTGTTTGTTTGCATGTCATTGAGAAATAAAACATGGACTACATCTAGAAAAATACTTACAAAAGGAAAATGACAACTATGCACTGCGGTAACTATAGTTGCCGGTGGGCTTATATATTTTATATTCTGCTTTTCTCCATTCACAGAAGCGCTGCTGGTGCGTGATGTGACGATGTATGAATCCTCATGTTCTGTTGTTTATGCTGCTATATGCACATGTAAAACTGAACAAAACAATTCTCCATTCCAATTTAATATTATTTTATCAGTTAATGAGCGTCGGTTGTCAGTAAAAAAAAAAAAAAAAAAAAACGACGAAATGAACATCTCTTATATCCAGTACTGTGCAAAAGTCTTAGGCACATTAGTATTTTTATTTTTCATATACAAATAAATGGTTTTAAGCCAGTTATATCTTTTGCTATAGTGTGTCAGTGGGAAATATCAGTTTACATTTCCAAACATTTCTTTTGCCATTAATTGTAATAATCCAATGAGATTTTTTGTAAGCACAATGAGTGAGACGACAGCCAATATGAGCTGATCTCACCATCGTCAAGTCCATCTATGATTACAAGAAAGAAAACTGAGACAGACTAAATCCAGAACAACTGTGGCAACTTCTCCAATACGCTTGAAGGGGCTTTATTTATTTATGTAATTATTATTTTTTTGTTAATTATTCTGGTGGTAAATTGTTGGAAAAGAAAGTGAAATCGTGAAAGAAAGAATAAATCAATTGAAATCCTTCCTGTGCCGGAGAAAACAAAACCCTACACTCGCACTCTCACACACACACACACACACACACACTATCACAGAAGCAGCACTTCAGACGCTGATTGATTATGTTACTCAATTACTGTGATTGAATGTATGTGAGAGAGCGTTTAAAAGTGTGTGTTGTGGAAGAGATAAACAAAAGGAAGATAATGAGTATTTTTCCGTCATGAAGTGAGAATATTGAAAGGGTAATACACAACCTTGTGAATTATTCATAAGTCATAAAGACCCAAGCACAAACCCCGCCCTCAGGCGGAAGCCAAACTCCAGAGTCAAATCATCGTGATTGGAGAGTAAATCAACTGACATCGTCAATAGTGTGGCACTCATTACCATAATTTATACTACAACAAAACCAGTTACATTAATAATATTACAATAAAACAACAAATAAATAAAGGCCAGGGTCAGTATAAAGCAGGTAAAATAAATCCCACAGATTTATATTAACCAGAATATCACAGAGACTTAAAGGTGCATTCTGAGCCCAACCGGTTAAAAACCACCTGACAACCACCAAGAACACCCTAGCAACCAACAACAACACCCTAGCAACCACCATCCACATCAAGCACCATGGCAGCAACTTCCACAGTCAAAAAACACTCAAATTCTTCATAAAACGTAAAAACCTAGTTTCATATAATATCCTCTGCCCAGGTGGCCCAGTGAAATAAAACATTCATGGTGTGCGAAATCATTTTAATTCAAACGCAATTGAATTTCAGCAGGTCTGTATGGCTATACGTCCCATACAAGGACAGCCGAGCGAGGCTTTTATGCTCCTAATTAAAGGTCTGTAACAGTTTTACATTCAGCACAATGGCTAGACACACTAGCGGACCGGACCGCTATACTCATTTACCGCAAAATGAATTACCTTTCCGTGTGAAAGAAAAAGAGGAAGCGGGCGACATGTTCACCGAAGCATGCGATATCTATCTGATGTTCACCCTCCAACAATCACTTACTGAGGAGCCACTGATTGAAAAGAAAAGGCTAGCCGATCATTAAAGAACACATGACGGTCAATACCACTTATTCAGAGTAGAATGGAAATCAACGCTAAATGTGGCACAGTTTCACGCTAATCACGCTACAAGTGTAGGGCTTGAAGAGGAGGCTTATTTATCAAAATGTCAGAAGCAGATGGGAGGGAAAACAATTTAGCCTTCGAGAAGGAAATCCGTGAGACGTAATAAGCATTGAAGGCTCTTTTCTGTGCGACTGCAGGGTGAAAGCGCTCTTCTACACGGCTGTTTCTTAAGATGTGACTCACACACACGCCGCGTGTCTGAATGGATCCGGGAGTATTCGTGTGCCGCGTGAATAGCCTGCCAGCGCAGCAGCGGGTCACTGTGAACGTGCATGACATGTCAGGGCTTTCATTCAGAAAATCTGGATGAAAAATAGAGGACAAGAGGAAATAAATATAGGCTATCAGCGCAAGGTTCTCGACGTCATGGATCTGGAAACATCAGGGAAATGTGTCATGTTAAAAAGCCATCGTACAAATGTACATTTCTCTGGTTATGCTGTATGTGACGGTTCAGGAAGACAGATCCTCCGTTGAGACGCATTCAAAATCTAAGGATGGTTTTGCACAGAAAGATCTATCGGAAGGCCATCACAAATTTCTCATTCACATCTAATTGCGCTTGAATGGTCGAATACACACGCTATTATGTCGAAATGCCCATTGTGTGGAGTATTCATGTAAACACAGCCGGTTATGTCTCAAGTGAAAGTCAGCAGTTAGGTGTAAACTGGATGTGTAACAGTCTAATGGATCAGTGCGTTTGGTCTTAAAGTGACAGCAGGCTAATAAACTGCTCTGTCATTAATGTGAATCAAACAAAAGAGAAAATAACTTACTGCTCTCGACTGAATTCATTTTTATAGCTTTAATCGATCAGCCGACTTCAGGTAGACCATAACTTTTGTTACAGACAAACGATGAAATAAATAAAAACAGATTTGGAAAGGGCTTGAATCCAGCTTTAATATGATATCAAAACCTGTAATAGGTAAAATTTCACCAAGTGGTGCATGGGTTTTCCCAGATCACATCACACATTTAGATTTAATTCATACAGTGATGATGACTATGCAAAATGTTATTTTTACATTTGATTATTAAATTTCTGTACTAATTCAAATTTCTTTGTTTAATTCATATTTTTGTTATATTGTATTTGTCCTATTGTTTGTAATTTGCTTCGGTTTTTTATTTTTAAAAAGTAGAAATGAAATGAAATAACACAACTATATCGTGATATTGTCACGGCAGACGACGAGGGCAATACATTTCCAACACGAAGGTTTAATGGTAATAATATAAATGATAGTAGAACAGGCAGCAACACACACCATACACAACGTAGATCGGACAAAGACTGACTGAACAGACGAACAGATGAACAGATGATACAGATGAACTGATAATGACTGTGAAGATGACAGGCAGACAAGTCCAATGAGAACAAACTAAACTAAACAACTGTGACAGATATATATTGATATCTAGAAATAAAATTTCTCGTAGGCCTATCATAAAATAAGAGTTTCTATTATCGCCCACCCCTATATAATAGTTTAAATCTCTTGAGTCCAAGGACTGGTACAAATGTAAATCATCCTCAGCAAGCTCTATTAAATATTTATGCAGTAATCATGAATGACTTCTGAGATCACATCTGGGAAAATGTGGGATTTAAAATCTAATTTTACTTTGTAATCCAAGGCAGTCAGATCTTAAATCAAACCTTGAGTTAGGAACACTAAAGTTTACTACAATTACTTTGTTCATGAATCAAAAGTTTGCATATAACTACACAGATGAGGTTAATAAAAGATTATATCACACACGCTGCATATGTAAAAAATATGCATGGACAGTACTATAATTAAATGTTTTTTTTTTTGTTTTTTGTATGGACAGTGTGATGGCATGATTAATTGTATGTTTGTTTTGTTTATTATAATTCTATTTGTATTTTGTTGATTATAATTATTTGGGTAAACTACTTTGGTTTATGACCCATTTCTTTATTTCTGAAGTTAATTTATTTATTGTAATTGTGTTAAGTGATGTTTGTGGTGTTCCCTGTGTATGTGTAATGGACTAGTCCTTTGTGTATATAAGTTCCCCTTGTGTGTCATTTGGGAGGTCATGTTGTTTTGTTAGTTTGGTTTGTTTAGTTGGTTTGATTACTGTTACTGTAAGTTTGGTTCTGTTCAGTTGATCCTTTTTATGGGCCCAGACCTGACTTTATTTTGTTCAGTTTTTCAAACTATTTATTTTGTAACTTTGTTTCTGTACTTAATAAATAATTTTTGGTTGGAAATCCTGTGTCCTTTGCCCTTGACTGCTTGGTCCCTCACAGACAGTACTATAATGTAAAAAAAAAAAATATATATATATATATATATATATATATATAAATTGTGCGTGTGTGTGTGTGTGTGTTTTTGCTCATTTAAAATGTCAATGTTTTTTTTTTTTTTTTTTTTTTTTTTTACTTAATATCCAAAAAAACATGCACTTAAACAAGTAAGTACCACTTTAACAAAAAAAAGTTATTGTAGAATATGGTACAATATTGTTTTTTGTTTTTTACATTTTTGTTTTTTTTTGGATGTGTACCATGATATTCTTATAGGGGAACCTTGAAGTAACATGTAAATACCACATAAATATCAGAACAAAATGGTACATGTCAAAAAGTAGTACCATGGTAAATAATAAACAGCATCAATGGAAGCCATTCCACTATAGTGTAAAGAACAAGTTTCTATGGATGTAAATGTCAGTTGTAAAAATGTGTGTTTCAACATCCTGATGGCAGTCAGACAGAAGAACAACAAGAGAAACGGTCTCTCGTACACGAGAACAAACACCATCGTGACTACAGAGGATAAACTTTCTCTCACTGATTCTGGAGACTGACAGGATTCGTGTGAGCTGTCAGCGTCAGGGCACCTGTTTGAAAATGACCTCATTTCCTATCGGCATGGGGGGGGGGGGGGGGGGGGGGGGTGTACTTTCCCCAGCCGCTGTCCCTGTAAAAGCGTGGAGGTGAGAGATATGAATTTAGTTAACAGTCCCGGCTGAATACCTTTCATTTTGAGCTTTTGTGCGAGAGAGAGAGAGAGAGAGAGAGAGAGAGAGAGAGAGAGAGAGAGAGAGAGAGAGAGAGAGTGTGTGTCCTTCATGAAACACCAACTCACAAAGGCTTTCAGTGGCACTACTGGATGAAGAAACAGGCTTCCCACAGGTCACTGGTGTGTGTGTGTGTGTGTGTGTGAATGAACGACCTGTTAGAGGAGGCGGAAACAACCCCACACAATCACGCTAAAGGAGAAGAAAAGAGCATGAAACGACAGCCTAGACTGTGATCATTAATTAGCCATTTTCAGAAGAAAATATGAGTGGTGCTTGACACTGGATAATACGCCAAGGGTGATCTTCCATCGATTTAACATCACTCAGATGATGATGATATAACAAAACTTGAATACATAACCAGCCCACAAATACACATGATGCATCTCAGAGTTTGTTTGTGGGTCTTAAAGGTTTTAAAAATACATGAGAAACTATTTGTAATTCAGCATCTTTATGAACGTACAATCTGCCTTTAACAGTCACTTATCACAAATGAATAAATGCTCATAATTTTCCCATCCAAAAAACATATACACAAAAAAGTACCAACAATCACTGTTAAAAATAAGTACTTGGTAGTACTCTTTAATTTTTTACATGTACCATGATATTTGTATCACTATTCTTAACCGTGAGCAATAGTAAATTATAGCTGCCTTAAAAAACACCCTTAAAAGCTACAAATATTATTCTTCATTGACATTCTATTTTGTATCATAAAATTCAAATATTTCCGACGCTGCCTTAAATTTTAACCATAACTAATTTTAACTGTATCAATTTATATATTGCTATAGCAGTCATATTTAAATCATATTAAATTCTCGAGTTGACTAAAAAAAAAATGACTTTCAATTATTTTGATGACAAAGTATTGGGGAAACATGACTTACTGATCAGAGCATTTTTAAAGTTGGTTTCATCACAAAAAAAAAGTAATACTTTTTAGAGTTTTTTTTCCTACAATTATTACTTTTTTCCTCAGAATTCTGTTTACATTCTGCAATTATTACTTTTTCCACCCTCAGATTTTTGTTTTTGTTTTTGTTTTTTACAGAAATAAGAAAAAGAAAGAAAAGGTAAGCGCGACACAAATCGGACTTTTCTTAAAAATTCTGAGTTTAGAAAAAAGTCTTGTGAGATATGAATATGGTCAGTATATGGTAATCTCCGCTGACATACAGATTTATCAGTAATACTTTACTGGAGACAGTGGTGTTTCACTTTTTTTTTACATTTCACAGTAAAAAGCGTCTTCATCTTTTACACACTTGATGCTGTTTTCTGAGACCTGTAACCCACTTTCACAGAGTTGAAAGTGAAAAATGACACGCTTCACAACACGATTGTTGTTGGTTGCATTATTATGTTTTCAACAAGGACCAAAAACACAGTAATTTATGCATGAAAAAGGTTTGATCTAACCAGGATAAGACATGGGCGATCCTGTACAGCTCAGCTCAGTCTTAAAGAAGGGATCTCTTCATGTCTCACACTGTAAAGTGAAGACTCGTGTTGTAAATCCACAGCTCAGATTAAGTGCAGTGGCCTGTTTTATGCCTCGCTGATATCAAACCTGTCGGGCTTCCCGGATGGAAATAGAAATGGGCAAAGCTGTGATATCTGTGAGGTAAAGCGCGGGCTCGGGTCACGGCTGTTTCCGCTCGCGGGACTGATGAAGAGCAGAGGAATGAATCCAGGACTGAGTTTGGATTAGCTGTCCTGAATGAGTCTGAGGAAGTAGAAGAACCACTACAACCAGTCCACAACCACTCTTAAATTACAGGACACATTAATCACCATGAGTTGTGAATATTTACGGTCTCTTGGATGATGATGATTATTATTATTAATAATAACATAATTAATTATTATTATATTGAAAATGGCAGGGATCCGCAAATATGCCGATCCCCATGCAAGGGACCCTTTTTTTTTATATATATATTTTGTATTTATGTATAAAGACTCATTGGTAACACTTTATTTTACAGTTTATTGTGTGTGTGTGTGTGTGTGTGTGTGTGTGTCTGGTGTGTGAGTGGCAGAGGCTAGTTGAGTGTGTGTGTGTGTGTGTGTGTGTGTGTGTGTGTGTGTGTGTGTGTGTGTGTGTGTGTGTGTGTGTGTGTGTGTGTGTGTGTGTGTGTGTGTGTGTGAGTGAGTGAGTGAGTGAGTGAGTGAGTGAGTGAGTGAGTGAGTGAGTGAGTGAGTGAGTGAGTGAGTGAGGTTAGTTGTGTGCGTGTGTGTGTGTGTGTGTGTGTGTGTGTGTGTGTGTGTGTGTCTGGTGTGTGAGAGAGAGGTTAGTTGAGTGTGTGTTTGTCTGGTGTGTGAGAGAGAGGTTAGTTGAGTGTGTGTGTGTGTGTGTGTGTGTGTGTGTGTGTCTGGCGATCCGTGGACTTTGCATTGGGGGGATTTCTAAAACAAGGGCCAAACACTTGGCAAAGTACTGTTCAATCTCAGCAACTATAGGGAGCATGTTTGTATGGAAGAGGCGATGTTTCCTGTACCCTTAGAACAGGTTTAATCCATAACAATGTGCTGATTTGTTTTAATCTGTTGGATTATTTAAAAAATTTGATTCCTAATGAAATTTGACTTGTAATGTGGGATCAAATAAAGTATATAAAATGTGTGTGTGTGTGTGTGTCTGGTGTGTGAGTGGGAGAGGTTAGTTGAGTGTGTGTGTGTGTGTGTGTGTGTGTGTGTGTGTGTGTGTGTGTGTGTGTGTGTGTGTGAGTGAGTGAGAGAGGTTAGATGAGTGTGTGTGTGTGTGTGTCTGGTGTGTGAGAGAGAGGTTAGTTGAGTGTGTGTGTGTGTGAGTGGGAGAGGTTAGTTGAGTGTGTGTGTGCCTGGTGTGTGAGTGGGAGAGGTTAGTTGAGAGAGTGTGTGTGTGTGTGTGTGTGAGAGAGAGAGAGAGAGAGAGGTTAGTTTTCACAGCGAGTGAGAAAGGTCGACATGGAGCCTTTAAATCTACGGAGAATCAGACGTTTTAAACAAACGATGAACAGAGGAGAGTCAGCTGGAGAAAAGAGAACGAGAAAGAGATCGTCATAAAACAAGAATCAACATCGGCTTGGCTTTTCAGAGATGGAGAACTGAGGGATTTGAAATGCTGTAAAAGTGACCCACAACCAAAACAAAGTTCTTCTGCAAAATACATAGTTTTGTTTTTTAAACTGCTAGAGGACCAAAAGTTACACAGTGTACTTTTAAACCAAAAAATCATTTTTTTTCAGAAAACTATTCATATTTGTTTTTATCATGTTTTTCCCCCCAAAACTTTCTGCAGACCCCCTAACACCCTCAAATGTAATATTTTACATCTCACAAACACATTATTAAGCCTGCATATCAATACTAAGTACACTAGTTTTGCCTTGTTCTCAATAACACCTCACATCCAGCGTCACTTTCCCTCCACAGCTCTTCATCTGTCCTCGTCTCGCTGACACTCGCAGCAGTTGTTGGGAGCAGATGGTTGTCCTTTTCTAAAGGAGCAGTAACAACAAAAGTAACTCTCTCTCACATACACATACACATACACACACACACACACACACACACACACACACACACACACACACACACACTTTCAAAAATGCAAACTGTCACCAGTGACTTTGTACCTTCTCAGGATGAGAGCAGCAGTTTTCAACTGATTTCATCCTTATTTAAGCAAATCAAACATCGCAGTAGACTCGCGATTAAACACACCGGACTCTTCTCAGATTCAGTTCAAACTCTGCTTATTGTCTAACAGACAGGAGAAAAACAGCTATGGGAGTAACAGATGAATGCAGTTATAATGTGAATAAACTATGTTAATATCCACATTTGCCCTCTTTGGTGGCTACGCTTAAAATAAAGTTAAACTGCATGTTACATTCACAATCATCAACTGTCCAATAACATTAACAAAAATGTGCGGTTTTCATTTGTCAAGCTGACACAGTTAAAGAAAACCAATAGAGCCCAACAGTGGCCCTCCACTTTTTCCATCAACCTTGATTTCTAAAGTATTTCTCAATTAATTCATCTTTAAAAATTCATCAATAAGAGTTTTAAGCCTTGAACCAAACCAGCATGTTGTGAGATGAAACAAGACTACAAAGTTTAATTTGAAGCAAAAAAAATCTGACAAATGCATTTTAAAATATTTGACATTTTATTTATTCATTTTTAATTTATAATTGAATTCAGTTTAAAATATTTTTATTGTGAATTTATTTTAAAAATAGTTGAATTTGAAATTTTCAAGCACAAATACCTAAACATTCTTATATCAAGATACATTTACTTGGCATGCAAAATTACTTCAGGTATCAAGACTTGTTGTCTGAAAAATTATGCCTAAAACCAGAAAACAGTCATAATAATAAACTTACTTCAAAGGGAAAACAAGTTCATTTTTCTCACCCCACTGAGAGATATTTGTTCTTATTTCCAGAAAAACTCGTATAATTTAAGTCTTTACATCTTATTTTGATTCTAAAAATATATTTTTTGAAGTTAACTGAAATTTTAGCAGCATATTACACTGAAAAATGGCAAGATTTTACTTAAAACAGCAAACCACAATCTAAGGGGTAGGGGAGACCGGGGACAGTTGTCTGGTGTTGCAACTGTCCCCGGTCTCCCCTAATCCACACTTCAGGTCAGTGAAGTAAAAAAAAAAAAAAAGAGGCATGGTCATCAAGGTAAGGCAAAGCAAGGTAAAAGTTGAACTTTTTTAACTTGAGAGCCCCGTTTCCAGAACACTGCGTAATGCACGTGACTGCAAAAAGATGCGAGCGAAGCGGTCAAACACATCCGTCTCGCGCGTTTACACTGGAAAAACAATGGAAAAGAACGGTGGAATGGAGAAACGTTCCCTTACGGTCGGTTTTACACTATCAAGGTAAAAGAAGAACTATCAAGGAAGAACTAATCGCTGCATTCCTTGTAAGTAGCCTATACAAGGTCTGAGACGTAATCTTTGAAAGTTGTGCCTGTAAAATAAATGTAAATACAGCTGTCATACAATATAGCATAATATAGCATTTTGCAGTCTAAACCAACTTGTGTGTTGAATCTGTGTGTTGATTTACGGCTGTTGATTATAACTCTGTGCTGCATCAATGTCTCAGAGCCGGACACATCAATAACCACTGACAAAATTCATCTTGCCAGATTAAATTGACAGACGATAGGTGGGGGGGGGGGGGGGGGGGTGGCGTCCCACACGTACAAACCAGCCTATCCGCAACCTCATCTCATTATTCCCAAAAGCTTATTAAATATAAAACAGACACCATTTATCACGGCGTACAGCCGACAACGGGATGCATGCATCACCGGAAATGTCAGCGAGAGGGTTTATTTACACTGTCTATGCGCTGTGTGGATGTTGCCTGCTCACCTCTGGGCATCCCGCTGACAGAAGACAAGATTCCTGTGGAGTACACGGGGAAAAAAATGAGCTGAAGTTATAAAATGTGTGTGTAGGCACAACAAATAAAAGGTTTATTTACACTTTTAAACAGTCTAGTTTGTTGTTAAAAGCTGGGAAGTTTAACTATGGATGTGATGAAACCTGAAACACAGATGATATTTAAAGAAGCCATATTATGCCCTTTTATATAGTCTTGATATTGTTTTTGGCATCTCCTAGAACTGGTTTTCATGCTTGAATGTTCAAAAACCCATTATTTTTCACATAAAAACTTGTTATATAGGATAATTGCATATAGCATAATTGTTTGTAAAGTGGGAGATTGATTTTGCGCTGAATAGGATTACATATAATTCCGTTGTACTCCTTAGTATAATGGCAAATAAACATTCTGATATGCGTTTGCAATAAGTCTAATAGAAAATGAACAGTTGCTTTTTCACTTTAAGCACTCATTAAACCTACAGATAAAGATCCTCCATTTACTGCAGCACCTGCTGGGATGAGGAGGAATCTCTGATCCCTCTGTCAGGATTCCATATGGAATGTTTCTGGATTCCGAGGCACGTCGTCATCACTTGCCGTTATCATGGGACGTCGTCTAAGCCACTGCAACTGTGTAAGAAGAGCATGTTAAAAAAATCATGAAACCGAAAGAGTGGTTATTTGTGTGAAAGATCATCCACTGACCTCTGCTTTCTGTCCCAGAGCCTGAAGGGCTCTCTAAATAACGCAGGACGCTCCGTCCACCATGTCCTTTGAGGGCTTTGTTAAAGAAAAGGCCAGACGCCCCTCGAACCGCCGGTTCAGCTCTGAAATATTTATGCACCCAACCACAGAGTCACTAATCATGATGACCAGCATCTATTGCGACTGTATTACAGGAAAAAGTTTAAACTTCTAGCAAGATGCATTTAATTTAGCCAGTGCCAAGCTAATGCTAACGCTGAGAACTTTAGATCCTGTAGGTTTATCCTTCGGGTTCAGGTTAATCCTCACAGTACAATATATTAAAGACGCCAATATATCTTCCTTGATATCCTGGTCTACAGTATATTTCCCAAACGTCCATCCTCAAAGGCAGAAATACTGAAAATTGGAGTTAAAATGTACAATAATACTGAACATCATAACCTGTACAAGCTTTTATGGTAACACTTTACAATAAGGTTCATTAGTTAACAACATTAGTTAACATGAACTTATAATGAACTGCACTTCTACAGCATTTATTCATTTTTTTAACATTAGTTAATGCACTGTGAACTAACAGGAACAAACAAAGAACAGCTGTATTTTTATTAACTCACATTAGCAAAGATTAACAGAAACAGTAACAAATGTATTGCTCATGGTTAGTCCATGTTAGTTAATACAACCTTATTATAAAGTGTTACCGCTTTTATGTTACTGTAGAGATACCGCAGTAGTATGCACTATGGTACTAAATGATTAACATAATCATTTACCATACTAAAAATGGTACGTTGTCCAAAAAACATTGTAATACCATGGTCATTTTCATGTTATTGACGCCTTTGAATGTAAATGGTTTGCAAAGTTGGAATTTAAAACTTTCAAATTTAGAATTTGAGATTAAAGTTGGAACTTGTGTTGCGGCTGTGATGTGAAACTCACCTGACATACGCTTTCTTTACTAACGTCATATCTATGTTATGCCATACTATATAAAAATAAGCAGAGAAAACTGGCAGTGTTGGTTTGTTTGCAAACATTCGGTCAAGGTTACTCGCACTGAACTCTGTTGAGACGAGGCTTCACACACTTAACCTCGTCTTCAAAACAAGAGAGACCTTTTCCACAGTGACGTCTCAGAAATTGATTCTATTTAATGTGAGTCGACCCACGGCCACGGCGAGAGCGTGGATTTGACTGACATGACCATGATGTCGTGGAGATGGGTTACCTCGGGTTGCCACGGTAACTGGCAGACAACGGTAGGGGACTTTATGAAAGTCAAAGTAACTCAGTTTAGAACAGAAGTAAATTACCATACGTGCATGAGTATTATTCATAAATATGAAATGAAGTAGTACGCAACAAATGTAAACATGCACAAATAGATGTTTGAATGGTGATTAAAAGTTCCCGCCAGAGTGCTAGAGTGTTGTTGGTGGTTTCCAGGGAGTTGCTAGGGTGTTCTGGGTCATTTCTAGGGTGTTGCTTCCTAAATTCTTCCAAAGTTAAAGAGCCAAGATACCATTAATTTGTGTTTGTGGTATGCAGAGAACATACAGAGCATCACCCTCTCTCAATATGAGTACACACACTCTCACACACTAACTCACACAGACAGACATGGGCACACACGGACACACAGGGACACACAGAGAGAGAGACACACTCACACTAGTGGTCATGAAAGGTGTTCGAAGTGTGATCGTTTCCTGGGGGAAATAAGTATCTGTTTCAAGTCCTTATTAGATCCTACAGCCTATGACACACACAGCGCTGCAACTCCCAAGACATCTTTCCCTGCCCTTGAGAGAGACCTGATACCACAACACACACACACACACACACACACACACACACACACACACACACACACAGATCTAAACTACACCATAACCGAAGGGCATGCTGGCCTGGTGTCACACTCACTGCCATTGAGACAGATTTATAGCATTCATATTCGTATTCTTCCTTGTTGAAAACAAGCTCTAGACTCTTAACAATAAAGCTTCCGGTGGGAACCAAAAATACACAATACATCCATAAAATGGGTCTTGATAAAAACCCAGAAAAAAAACAATAATAATAATTCTCAGCATTTCACTAGATTTGGACGTTAGGTTCATTTTGTGTTTAAAAAAAAAGTTATGAATAATTAGACCAAGATATGACATGGGCTTACATTTTGAAACAAATATGGCCATACTGCAAGTTTGAGAAGAGGTGTTTTAGTTCCGATTAATATAATAATTACTCAACCAAAATAATGGTTTGTATGCTAAATAAATATTGTGAAAACATCTTTGTGTTTTCATTGTTTTTGCTTTTTTTTTTTATTACGGATGTGCAATCTGTTTCTCATGCATGTGAAAAAAAAAAAAAAAAACATTAAACTGACCAGACCAGCACATGTGGTGAAATATGGTTTCACATAATGTGAAAATTAAATGAATTCAATAATTTAAAGATTAGATTAAAGAACGTTTAGGAGTAATGTCAAGATAAAATAAATGTATCAAATTATAATTATTGTAAGTAATGCCATCAAATTTTATTAAAATGATATGAAATATGAGAAAATATGGTAGTAATTTCATGTAATGCAATTTTAAAATTAAATTGTTAAGTTACATAGATTTAGTTTAACTTGACAGTAATTAAAAAAATGAAAATCATGTTATTCAGATCTACAGTGAATCATACGCCATATTTCAAATTCAAGATGCTGAATTTTAAGAAACAGTATAAAACACAGGGACTTCATTTTTTATCTTTTAACATTAAATATTAAACTTAAAGTCCCCATGTGGTGAAAAACCATCTTTTAATGTTGTTTATATGTCTATGTGGTGTTTTTGATATCCGTTAAGACAAACCATGTGCAAATTCTTAAGTCAACACCATTGCTGAGTATTTTCTCCTTAAAACTGCAGACAGTCTCAAAAATATGGTTTGAAATCGCTGGTGTTTCTGACGTCACAAACTACCTTGTAACCAATCAGATCAACGTGTGATCGTCAACCAGTGGATCTCTGAGCTGGTGTGAGTGAGTGGAGGCGGGGCTCATTTGCATATTCATAGAACTGCGTATAAAATGAGGCAAGGGTGTAGAGTTACATTCAAGGCATGAAGATATTATTTTCAAGAAAAAAAAACAAAAAAAACATTGAAATATGTCATTTTGGTGGTCAAAGATGAGTTTTAAGTGATAAAATGAATAACTACAGGGGACTTTAAATATTAAATGTCGTCGGAAAACATGCCACAGAAAAGTCACCAGAATTCATTCCATTGATGAAGTAAAAAAAAAAAAAAAAAAAGTTAAATATAAAACCGTAAATGTTTCAGTCACTAATGACCAAACAGCACCAAATGGTTACGAGGGAAAATACTTAATGGAATCTCTTAATGGAAAAGTCCATTTCTGTCAATATTGTGAACTAACCACCACACAGTAAAAAAAAAAAAAAAAACATCAATACCCTTTGACATTTTAGTCATGCTAACCGGAAAGAGCGCTGCATTATGTAGATCAGAGGAGAAAGCATCTCTCTCTCTCTCTCTCTCTGTCTGAATGAATGAATGTGTTTATGTGTGTTTATATGAGACTTTGACTAAATGAATGTGCTGGAGACAGAGGGTTTCCCAACACATTTGTCACGCGGGTGATAACCTGTCAGAGCTGGAAAGCTTTTCTGCCGCTTTGATTCATGGCTTGCATTCACTCAGCTGTCATTAGCAGCCCGAGTCTGTCGGAGAGAAATCACCAGCCAACCCCTGCGTTTTACTGATGAGACAAAATTATAACAACCAGTGTTATTCATGTCCCGACATGACACTAGAGATAAGGATGAACTAAAACCCCAGACGGAAGAGGCAAACTTTAAGACTTACTGTTTAATTAACTGATATACTATATCTTTAAACTTTGGAGGCTTGTTGTGTGTTTGCCAGCCGTGAGCACTGGAAGTAAAAGTCCTATTCATTTTCTCCATAGAGAAATTGATTTTTTGCGATAATGTATAAACCTTTCTGAACAGACCCGCCGTGAGCTCGGAGGTTGTTAAATTATGGCATTTGCTTCTGTAGAGGCCACGATTGACTGTTTTCCATATTTAAAGGCCTGCTCGCACCAAAAGCGATGACTAATATAGTTATCGTTATCTTTAGTCAAGTCATGTCACCTTTATTTATATAGCGCTTTATACAGTTGTGTCATGGACTGCTGTTCTTTTAAATGTAGAACATTTTTACAACTACATCTTTATCGTATCATTATTAGTTATCGTTCTTGGCTTAATACCCAACTGAACTACCAAGTATAATAACAACGACTACAATCATTGTGACGTTGTTACATGTTATAGTACATCCGTTGGTACTTTCTGTTTAAGTAAATAAAAGTTATTTTAAGAAACCATTGTGAATGGACGATATGTGAACCAGTTTAAAAGGAGAAATAAAAAGTAATATGATCAGAGGATAGCTTTAATGTTAAAAATAGCCTACTGGGCTTTTTAATGCATAAACCTATGAAATAATTGAAAATATTGATCATAAACTGAATATCTCTTACCCTACTTGCTTGCTTGGTGGAGAAGACTGAACAGAGCTGGTCAAACTCATATGTTCTGTTGAAAAACAGGACAGTATGATTATAGGGAAACAGTTACAATTTATTTTCTTTATTAAAATGTAAAGGCATTTCAATAGGAATATCAAGTATACCTGTTGAGAGTGTGTTGACAGTCCATGTAGTAAAAAAAAAAAAAACTTCGGCAAAAAATAACCCTTACCTCCAACCGACTGTTTGCCAAATATTTCGATGTAAAGCAGCTAAAGGCTGCTTGAAAAGTCGCTAAATGATGCCATGTGCTAGCATATTCATGACATCATCATCATATTTGCACTCAGCCTAGTGTCATCCCTATCTGTTTGCTTCTCTCCAACTCTCTGTACTTGAATACAACCAATTTCTCAATAAAGGTTTTTCTCAAAAAATGAAAAAGTTTTCATTTGTATGTACATATTTTTCTGTTTTCATCAGAACGAGTATGAAATAGAACACGGCCCATTAAGACTACTTATACTACGGACTGTTGAATGCTTGAATCTGATTGGTTGATGGACATTATAAGGGGATAGTTCACCCCAACATGAAAATCATTTACTCACCCTCTTAAAAAGCTACAGGACATTTCTAGCGAGGTGCAGATACACTTAGTTTCGCTATTAGTAGACGCTGTTGAGAAACGCACAGACTGAATTAATTCACACATGCTTAATTTCTCTCTTTCTCTCTCTCTAATAACT
Source organism: Rutilus rutilus (assembly GCF_951802725.1). Lineage (NCBI taxonomy): Eukaryota > Metazoa > Chordata > Actinopteri > Cypriniformes > Leuciscidae > Rutilus > Rutilus rutilus. Next base: position 27,665,425 of record NC_140209.1, read on the forward strand.
GCATTAGTCTCCTATCATTGGCTCAAGCCTCCGTTACGAGCTCTTAAATTACATTTTGGAATTAGCAACGGAGGCTTGGGATTAGATGCGTAAGAAATTAGTCTGTTTCCGTTAGAGCGTTTCATTGACAAATAAACTGACAATCATCTTTAAATATATCATCTGAACAATGTTTTGGGGTGTGGTAAACGTACGTAATTCAACGGCCCGTCGTCAATTAATCCTTACATGTTAACTAGCAATCACTTCCAAGCTGCTGCTCTGCATAGCTAAAATCCTGACTTTTAACCATGAGTAGGCTAGTCTATAAAAATCATCATATAGACAAGTTAAAGATAATGGCTGTGGTGTGATTTCATCTACAGTATATTTAGCTGTAAAATGAGTCACTAGATTTGTGCTAGGTGCACAAGCCACTAAAAAGGGTCTGAAAAGTCGCTAAAACTAGCGAAGAACTTGCAAAAACATTTGAGCCTTTTTAGTATGTAATATATTGCTCTGATATTGTTAGCTTTAGATATTGTGACAGATCGCTGTAGCGCCTCATTTTAAGTGGCAGATGAACTGATCATCTCTTTCTCTTTACTACTAGATATAGAATGAAATAAACATTAATAAACGTCAGAGAGGGCATATTGAAAGATACAGTACAGCTTACTGAAATGTCTCGTCTCATGTGATCGATCAATCAGTTTCAACAGCAGAAAGACGTCAATAAAACAGCTTGTAAACAATGTACACAAAACGTTACATTTACCTCAGGAAAGCCATTTAATGACAAAAGTACGTTAGTTAGCTAGAAAAGTTAACCCTAGAGGGGAGCATTTTGCTAAATATATGCACTATAGGTATAATAGATATTCATTATATTTTTACTCTCACATCATTAAATCAAATCAGTTAATTTTAACCTTCCAAGTAAATTGTAATCGTCCAAGTGGATGCTGTGAGGAGGGTCTCCCTGATATGATTGTAAAGCGCTTTGGGTGTACAGCAGTATATAGTAAAGCGCTATATAAATGCCTCATTTCATTTTATTTCATTTCAACCTTTAATATTATAGTAATGTAACAGCTGACAGGGTTCCCTGTATAGTTTACAGCAGGGATGGGCAACGTCGGTCCTGCAGAGTTTATCTCAGACCCTGATAAAACCCTGTAGCCTTAGTGATCCTGAAGACATTGATAAGCTTGTTCAGGTGTTTGAACTCGGCAGGGATCTCTAGTAACAACGTTGCCCATCCCTGGTTTACAGAATTAGTTGAGTTTTTTTTATTTATCCAAATGAATCGATATTGAATTTGTTCAAAGTTAATGGGATTTTTTCCCTGGAAATGTTTTAGTTGTACGTTCAACATTTAGACATTTTCTTCCAAATGTTACTACTGGTTCAGAACGTTCCGAGAATATTCAAAAGTAACATTTTCATAATGTTCCGCTTGTGTCCCCCTGTAGTCAATCATTGTAATCCCTAAAACTCATCCATCCATCACCAAAATTACATATTTAAAAATGTTTTCCTTGGAAAATAATTTCATGCCTTATTGAATGTAACTCTACACCCTTGCCTCATTTAGTATACGCGGTTCTATGAATATGCAAATGTGCCCCGCCTCCACTCACTCACAGCAGCTCAGAGATCCACTGGTTGACGATCACACGTTGATCTGATTGGTTACAAGGTAGTTTGTGACGTCAGAAACACCAGCGATTTCAAACCGCGTTTTTGAGACTGTCTTTGATTCACTGCAGTTTTAAGGAGAAAATACTTGTGAATTTGCACATGGTTTGTATTAAAGCATATAAAAACACCACATAGACATTTAAACAACATCAAAAACTTAATTTTCCCACCGGGGGGGCTTTAACTTTTGGGGAAAAAAAAACATTTAAAAAACTGGATGGTTTTGAACGTTTATAGAACATTCAGAAATAATGTTTTCATAACTTAAAGGGGTGGTTGATTATGATTTCACTTTTTTAACTTTAGTTAGTGTGTAATGTTGCTGTTTGAGCATAAACAACATCTGCAAAGTTACAATGCTCAAAGTTCAAAGCAAAGGGAGATATTTGCTTTTTAAGGCCTACAACAAACGGCTGGTAGGGACCACACGAGCTTCCTCGCGGGTTAGTGACATCACTTACCCTAAAATGTACATAAATCCCATAAATTCATGACAGAATATGCTAATCAACGACTAGAAGATAACTCCACATGAGCTACATAAATTCATCAACTAACCATTCAGACATTTCCTGTTGCATTCTACATGTTGTCACTTCTTCTTGAGTCTCTCCATCTTTGACTCCGTTGACATCATCTGACTCCGGTTTAAACATAAAAGGCTAAAAGTATTTGCAATTTTCAGTGCATGACTGTGTGAGGTAAAATGACACAAGCTGTTGAAGCTCCGCCCTCTGTGCCGGGAGCAGCAGCTCATTTGCATTTAAAGGAACAGACACAAAACAGTGCGTTTTTGCAAAAAGTGACAATTTTAACATGTTATAAAAAAATATCTGTGGGGTATTTTGAGCTAAAACTTCACATACACACTCTGGGGACATCAAAGACTTATTTTACATCTTGTGAAAAGGGCATTATACCACCCCTTTAATATGAACATTAGCTAAATGTTCTTAAAATGCATTTTTGTTAGCCGAGTAGATAAAGCTAATTTTTCTTCTTTAATGTATAGATTTTTTTTCACCCGTTTTATCATCTACGAGGTCAAAATAGTGCGCCTGATCACGATTCGAGGGATCATTCATATATGAAGTGCAAACAAGTAACATGTTGGAGTTTAATACTTGCCTTTTCTTTCTCAGATGAAGCCAGGTGTGGTAGTTTCAAAACAACATCTCCTCAGTAAACATCATTAGACAGGAACCACGTTCATCACCCTTACAGAGGAAGTGCTCCACAACATCCACATTTCGTCACAGAAGCTGGCGATAGGCGATTATTTCCACGTCAACATGTTCTGTGTGGAGAAACAGCGTGACGTTCATCCACCGGATGAAATATCCACCGTGAACACATCCTGTCATGCCTGTAGTTCTCGTTAACACAGGTCACATCACACATTAACCAGAACTCACGCCAATTAATACGCAATTATCTGTCACCTTCAGCCACACACAGACACCTCATCGCTAGCAGCGTCTTCCCTCTTCACAGGTCTTCAACAGATTCAGGTTTGGTTTATGTTCATGTCCTGTCTGTTTTCGTCATGTACAGCAAAAACATGCTTGGATTTGAGATATTTTCTATGGTCAGTTAAATGTGCATTGTAAACCCAAACAAGTATAGCTACATTTACTCACCCTCACGCCATTACAAACCTGTATGACTTCTTTTCATCTGTGAAACATAAAAGATGATGTTACATAAAATGATTGGCCAGTTTGTAAGCTATGTGTCATTTTATCACACACACACACACACACACACACACAGGCACACAGTGACACGCACACACAAAATTGACCTATTATATGCAGCACACAGACAAAAAAAAGTTATATAATACAAAACAAAACAAAAATTACATAAAATTGCTACAGAACATCAAGCACAGAAAAAAAAAAACACTAATAATAAATAGATAATGTGCAACAAAGACAAAAACGTGAATAAAATAAAAAATAATTAATAAAATATACACATTAACTTATTTGTTATGTGCAACACAGACAAAAAAAAGAATAAAAAACACAATTAAATACAATTGACAGAGATCATATGCAGCACTGACAAAAAGTTTAACCAAATAATATAAAAAGAAAATGCAGTGAGACTGAAAATTCTATTTTTTCCACCTTTTTGTGCTTTAGAAATATGATATTGTGTGACAAACCCAAAATCAAAGACCCTTCACTGGACACATTTAATACCTGGTGAAAAACCTGATTCAGTGTGTGAATGTAAATGTCAAAGTTCATATGATGATGCGGTAAAGTGATCATAGATTCACAATCAATTTCCATTTAATCTGCCAGTCTCATCATGAGAAGAGGGCACAGCAAACGCCCCAGAGACCAATAAACAAACTCATTTCTGCTGGACTCATCTCTCGCCACTCATCACAAATACACAACTCACTTCTGGAGTCCAGCTCCCTGAAACTCACACACACACACACACACACACACACACACACACGCGTGCGCGCGCACGGATCGGTGATGTATGCTGGACTCATTCGAGCAGAAACGCTGGACTCTGAGGCTTCATCGCCAGTGAAATAATGAGCACAGGAGCCATTACACACCGACTCCATCTCCAACACCTCCGACACCATTACAGCATCATGTCCCATTACAGAGAGGAAAACAAGCACAATCCATCCACGGGAATGTGCAAACACGTCCACCTGGAGAAGAATCACAGGCGGCTCGGGATAGTTCACTACGGGCTTGTGGGGAGATTACTGAGTTTATCTGGACTGTTTTTAAAGCTTCATTATCTTTAACAGTGGAATGAATTTATGAACTTCACTTCACTATTGTTTTCAAAGAGAGGAGCTACGCTCGATACCAACTCAAACTTTACACTACAACATTTAAAGTCATTTCATTAACTTCGGAAAAGTACAAATCAGTACACATATCCTTCTGTATCATTAATACCAATCTGCCATCATGTTTAAATTGTCTGTGAGAGTATTTATACATATATAGAGTGTGTACATACGGTTGTCACTATTTTTGTGAGGAGTGAAATGCAGCAAATAACATTCTGATAAATTTCACTCTAAAAAGTTCAATGATCAGTTAATGATGCACTTGCTAAAGTATTACATTTAAAATCCCAAACATAGTTAAAAATCTAGAAAAACTATTGAAAATAATACATCAATAAATTTAAAACCAATGAAAACTAAACAGAATGATAAATTGAAAATTAAGGTGTTTTAGTGCCACATTAACAGTAAAAAACTAGGATCCTTGACAATAAAGTCCTAATATTTTGAGAATGATCTCATAAAAGGCCTTTTACATAGAATAAAGCCTTAAAAGTTTGGCAAAATAAATTTTAATACTGTAAGATTAATGTAATATTCTGAGAGCTGAATCAATAGTACAAGAACAAAGTCATCGCATTAAGAAATTGAAGTTGTAATTATATGAATACAAATCATTAAAGTGAAAGAGTCGACCACTTTGTTCTTTCTCCTAAAAATACATATTCCTAAATAACAATTTCACTGTCATATTAATGATAACTGATGTGTTTGTACCATAAGACCAATGATTTGTTGGTAACTCCTATTCTAAAGTGATTTAAAGTCCCTGTGTGGTGAAAAATGCTTTTAATGTTGTTTATGTGTGTGTTAAAATATGCTTCAAGACAAACCATGTGCAAATTCATAAGTCGACACCATTGCTGAGTATTTCCTCCTTAAAACTGCAGTGAGTCAAAGACAGTCTCAAAAACACGGTTTGAAATCGCCGGTGTTTCTGACGTCACAAACTACCTTGTAACCAATCAGATCAACGTGTGATCGTCAACCAGTGGATCTCTGAGCTGGTGTGAGTGAGTGGAGGCGGGGCTCATTCGCATATTCATAGAACCGCGTATACTAAATGAGGCACGTGAGTAGAGTTATATTCAAGCTATTTTAAGGCATGAACACATTTTTCTCAAGGAAAACCATTTAAATATGTAATTTCAGTGATCAAAGATGAGTTTTAAGGGTTAAAATGATTGACTACAGGGGGACTTAACCAAATCATGTACATCTGCATTGAAGCACCTGATATTTCGGTCCTATTCCTACTGATGTGGCACTAAGACGGTGTCATAGAACATAAAGCAGCAATACAAACTGTATAACAGGTATGTACTTTGTGTTGCCCCTCAAAATAGCCAATCTCTGTGTGTACAGAACCAGATTAAACACAGAAGTGAAGTGACTCCTGGATTTACCTGCAGTCAGTGTGAACGTGGCCGATCTCAGTGTTTGTGTCACATCACGTCTTCTGATCAGACCTGCAGGATGACATCACAGGTTACATCATGTGATCTCATGTTACAGAACAGAGTCACCGGTGTCCTGTAATCCCGTCCCGTAACATGATCGTCTATCATCCTCTGAAGCGTTCCTGGCACAGCAGAGTTTCCTCTTTACCCAATCAATAAATGAAGAGTCCTAATTAAAGGCACATTCAGATCCAATCCTTCACTACATCAAACTGAGTCCATTCATTACACTCCAGAGAGGAGCTACGCTCGATACCACCAACTCAAACTTTTTAAGTTTAAGTTAAACATTTTAAGTCATTTCATTAATTTCGGAAAATTACAAATCAGTACACATATCACTCTATATCATTAATAACAATCTGCCATCATGTTAAAATTGTCTGTGAGTGTATTTATACATATATAGAGTGCACATATACAGTATGTCAATTTACTATATGTGTACTATGTGAAATATACATATGCATAAGTTATTTTTATGGTAGTATAATTATGTTTTTGTCTGAAGACTGTAACAATATACATCTATCTATTTATCCATCTATCTATCCATCCATCATCTATCTATCTATCTATCTATCTATCTATCTATCTATCTATCTATCTATCTATCTATCTATCTATCATTTATTTATCCATCCATCTATATGTCCATTATCTATCCATCCATCCATTATTTATCCATCCATCCATCCATCTATCTATCTATTATTTATCCATCCATCCATCCATCCATCCATCCGTCTATCCATCCATCCATCCATCCATCCAAAAATGTAACTTTTGACATTTACTCATCCTCATTTGTTACCTGCAGGATTTAAAGTGGTGAGTAAACAGTGATCCTATTTTTTATTTAATTGTTTGGAGGGGACGGGGGGATATTTCTTGTTGGACCATTTTGAATTGTTTGGGAGCAAAACAGAACTTCACCTTTTCAAGGTTCATGCCGAAGGACACTATGCACTCAGATATGCAAAGCTGAGGGAAGCTGTCCAGTTTGTGCCATACAAGAATAAGCTTCCCAACCACAATACACTGCTTAAGTCTGCTGTACATCTTCTTTTCTTATATAGATGCTACAAGACATGCCATTTTTGTATATTTATAAAAGTTAGAGGGAAAAATAAAACTCAAAATAACAAAGTTACATTTATAAAATATTGCATAGATAATGCTTTCATATATATATATATATATATATATATATATATATATATATATATATATATATATATATATATACACACAAAATCACTTGTTGATGTGCAAATTAAACCAAAATTAATGGCATCCTCAGAACAAAATGTCTGATTTCATTTCTGAATATGACAGACTTAATAAATGCTCATTTTTGTTTCATGTTTACAAACTAATCACACTATAAAACTATAAATTTGTAAACAAAATGTTCTGTAATATCTTCGTATCATATTTGACTACCGATGTGCAATATTTGGGTCATGTCTATTTTAGGAGAAGTTGAGATTTCTGTTCCAGACTGCTAATGGGTTTACTGCTAATGCATATGCACTCATACATTCAAAATATGAACATTTGTACTAACAATTCTAACATTTCTATTAGCATTAAGAAAAAAAGTTAAAAAAAGTATTTTTGCAGGTATTGTCTTGTCTTGAAATGATCCCATCATGCATTATTCCCAGGCTTACACCACAGAGAGAAATACCCCCGTTTACATCCCATCTCTGTCTCTATCAATACCATTCTTCATTCTGGGCTTCACTCCCGCGCTCTCATTCGGCACACTTTGCCTCCCTCATTCCCTGTGTATTTGTCTTGTTTACTAAAGCCGTGGTGTTTTTCCCCCTCAGGGAGTGCGAAGACTCGCTGCTCCAGACCCCATAAAGACACAAAATATCTCAGAAACTTTCTCTCGTTCTGTTCCAAAACCCAGCGACGTCAAACAACGTGCCTAGTTTGGGACAAAATATAGGAAGCAACTGCACACATGATGCAACTAGCTGATGCATGATACTCTAATAAGCACAAATATATACACTAGAGTTAAAAATATATATTTTTTTTTTACTTTAACTATCCTTAAAAAGTGCATCACAGTTTCCACAAAATATGAAGCAGCACAAAGTTCTGTTTTCAACATTGATAATCAGAAATGTTTCTTGAGCATCAAATCATCATACACTGTAAAAAAATTCTAACCTCCCTAACTCAAAATTTTCTAGTGACTGATAACATCTACATTTTTCAATTGGCCCAAGTGAAATTCTGTAAATTTCAATTGGCCCAAGTGAAAATCTGTACATTTAATGTTATAATTTACAGAATTTCACTTGGGCCAATTGAAAAATTTAGATGTTATCAGTCACTAGAAAATTTTGAGTTAGGGAGGTTAGAAATTTTTTACAGTGTATTATAATGATTTCTGAAGGATCATGTGACACTGAAGACTGGAGTAATGATGCTGAAAATTCAGCTTTGATCACAGGAATAAATTACATTTTAACATATATTCACATAGAAAAAAAGTTATTTTAAATTGTAATAATATTTGACAATATTACTGTTACTGTATTTTTGATCGAATAAATGGTGAGAATTCTTTCAAAAATCTCACTGAACCCACACATTTGAACGGTAGAGTATAACACAAATATTGGGGATTTTGTTTTGTAATTTACGCCACAGAATAAACTACTTTCAGTAAACTATATATATATATATATATATATATATATATATATGAAGAGTTCAGATGCAAAAACCTCTAAATGCCATCTGAAATTTTCTTCTGGAATGATCATTTTTATCAAGCTCGTATATTTAATTTAAATAATTTCACTTAAATGGCAATTAATAGGAAATTTTCATTGCCATTTAAATGAAATTACTGAACTTAAATATACGAGCTTCATAAAAATGATCATTCTAGGAGGAAATTTCAGATGGCATTTAGAGGTTTTTGCATCTGAACTCTTCATATATATATATATATATATATATATATATATATTAAAGTAGTTTATTCTGTGGCGTGTATATATATACTATATACTTACAGGCCGTGCAGAATTATTAGGCACGTTGATTTTCTGATCATATTTTATTCCCAGGAACATTTTGCCAATTCCAAACCATATTAATCTTAATAACTACTATTAATTTTGTATTTAATCATTTATAAGTGATATATAATTGTTCATAAAGGCTGGAAATGAAAAACGCCTTTAATTCAGGTGTGCAGAATTATTAGGCATGTTTTCTTTTACAGATAAAATAAGCCAAAAAAGAGATTTAACTAAGACTGAAAAGTAAAAAAATTATTAAATGCCCATGAGAAGAATGCAATACTAATGCAATACTAGAGATTGTAATTAAGGCATGACCATTGGAAAGTGAAATGCTCATTGGGTCAGCAGGGTCAGACAAAAACAGGTGGAGAAGAAAAGACACGTTAACTGCAAAAGAATGAAGAATGAAGGTGAAGAATTAAGTGTGAAACCATCAGGAACCATTTAGTCTCCAGCGCCACCATTTTCCAGAACTGCAACCTACCTGGAGTCTCCAGAAGTGCAAGGTGTCAGGATCTCAGAGACTTGGGTTAGGCAAAGAATCCTAAAAATGATCCCCACTTAATAAGAATCTCTGCAAAACGGACTTCAGGGTAGGAGATGGACTAAAAATAAACTCCCAAAACTTACCGTCAGATTCTGGAAGATAAATTCTTCAAACAGTGGTAGAAGAGGATGTGGTGCTGGTCCTTCAAGAGTCACTCTCAATCTGTCTGTCTATAAAGCCTATAAAAAAAACAGTCTTCATGTATTTTACAACACTTCAGCTTGTGATTCTTATTATGGGGGTCATTTTTAGGATTCTTTGCCTAACCCTCACGGGCATTTAATAATTTTTTTTACTTTTAAGTCTTAGTTAAATCTTTTTTTGGCTTATTTTATCTGTAAAAGAAAACGTGCTTAATAGTTATGCACACCTGAATATAAGGCGTTTTTCATTTCCAGCCTTCATGAACAATTATATATCACTTATAAATGATTAAATACAAAATTAATAGTAGTTATTACGATTAATATGGTTTGGAATTGGCAAAATGTGCCTGGAAAAAAAATATGATCAGAAAATCAACGTGTCTAATAATTCTGCACGCACTGTATATGTATATGTAAAATGTGATTATGGCTCGCAATTCATTCTGGGATTGCCTTCTCCAAAAGGTATATTGTCGATATACAAATCCAATGCTGATAATAGTATCAAATGACTTCCTTTTGGAAAAACCATGTCAGAAACTTGCCAACAATATTTTTGTTTTATTTGTACGTGCACACTATGTTTTGGAACAGAACTGCCGTCTTCATAAACACAGCATGTGAAATGACAGTCTGACTGGAAGAGAGTCAGTGTGGGTTTTTCTACTGATTTTACCACAGCAGGATTATTACAACACAACTTCAACTAAAGTCCACAGTTCATTGCTGAACCAAGTGTAAGCGGTTCTTGCACAAAACACTCTGACACAATACTAGTATGCAATGCTGTTATGGTTAACTCAAACAAACTAAAACTATTAGAAAATGATTTTCTGTGAAAACTTCATTAAATACCTGTGAGGAAAAGTGATTAAATGCACTTTAAAGGATGTGTCTTTTACTGCTTGTTCAATCTATTAGAAACATCCAACACCTAGAAAAAGCTAATCTGTTAAACGTAAAAAGACAACAAAAGAGAGACTTGTGTGCAACTGCAAATGGACTGATTAAAAGTTTGGAGAGCGTTTGTTTAAACTCCCTCCGTGCAACATTGCCAGAAATCACACACGGTAGAATCCCCAACAACTTCCACAAACGCACAAGAATGTCACTCATTATCATTTAAAAGAAAACAATTAATGCGTCCGAGCTCCGTCTATTGTTCCCCACGTCAATCATTAAGGTGAGAATTAACGCTGCATTCCTCGTCAGATATTTTAATGAATGCGCTTCTCTCCTGACAGCTTGACAGTCATTTGTGTTTTCTGTCATTCTCGTTTTCTCTTCACCAGCACGTCCTTCGGAAGGTGAAGATAAAGTTTCTGTCCGTCTCGGATAAGGACACATTCCCACTGGTTTTGTTGAAAAGCAGTCTGCTAACTATATTCTTCAGTATTTACTCATTTTGTCCTGAATTATAATGCGTCATCTGACTCGATTGATTTGGCTCTCATTCCAATCGCACAACTGTTGAATTTAATGGGCAGTTTAAAAAAAAGCAAGTTCAGTGTCTCCGCAATGAAAACAAGAACAGTTGTAAGAACAAGAATACCATTTTGTTTTGTATTAAAGACTCTCAGAAAGATAAATAAGCAAATATTTTACCTTTAGCTTGACACTGGAGCAGTACACACAATGTTCATCTTTGCACCTTAGCCCTAAAGGGGCATAGCATTATGCATATTAACATGAAACTATATATATTATACTGGGGCAAAAATCTCAAAATACACCTTATTTACCCCTGCAGGGTGTGTATCATCTTCAGGGTATATTATCCCTCAAAATGATATGCACCCTGTAGGGGTAAACAAGGTCTGTCAATCCACTAACTCCAAAACCTCTGCCTGCATAAGCAGCATTGTCATATAGGAAGCCTACACTGTAAAGAGGTTGCTGTAAATTTTACAGTAACTTACTGGCAGCTGGATGCCAGTAAGTTACTGTAAAATGTTTTACAGTATTATTACTGTATTTTCACTTACAGTATACTGTACCATTTACTGTAATTGCATTTACAGTATTAATAAATTTAATTAACAATAAAATACAGTCAAAGTCAGTGTTGTGTTGTTACATTTCAGTAATTTTGCCAGTCAAAGTTGACAAGCTCTCTGATGAGAAACACTGAGGGTTTCAGGCTGATGCTTTTCTTTGGACCTTTCCAGATTTCCATCTGATCTGTGCCTTTGGTGTTTGGTGCCATCAGGGTTGACTCTCAGAATGAACCTGCAAACACAAGCAGGGAAAAATATATAATTTTTTCAGACCGGTGTTGGCAGAATTTTCCCTAACCCTCAAACTTGATGCTGCATGTACTTTGGCGTTAATAAAAGCACTACATCTGATTCTGAATCCACCTACAGTAGTGGTGGGGGAAAAATCGATTCTGTTCAGTGTCGCGATATTTTGCGCACGCAATTATATTGATACAGTAGCGCAAAGTATTCCAATATAGGTTATAAGGCTGTGACGGTGGCAGTTTTTTTTACCACTGCGGTGGTAATGGACCAACTACCTGCAGTGGTTGGGGGGTTATTATGAAAATTGAAAAAAAATTTTTTAGTTTATTCGAGCAAAAAAGTCTTTATTTGAGCAATTCCGTCAAAGAAGCAACACAAAGCCTGTAAAGCGTTCAAATACATATCAGTAAATATTAGAAACTTACATAATAGAAAAGTTAAATCTATAAAAAAAATAAAAAAAACTTTCGTTTAATACTTCCACACAAAGACACGTGATTCCACATGAAGCCATACCGCTCTGTGCTTTGAGAGGGATGACACGAGGAGGAAAGAGACCATCGATCTATTTTCTGATATCTTCATGTTTTCTACTTGTTGTAAAAGGTATGAAAAGTGAATTTAATCTTCCACAAGGGCAAGACATTTAAGCTATGTTTGAAATTGCGCTGCCAGGGAGAGCGAAACTAAAAATCAAATAAACTTGATGCGCCGTACATGTCTAATAACAAGCAAAAACTGTGTTGAAATGAATCTGACGTGCAAGTAAAAATGTAGGCTATCTGTCCTACAACGTTTTTCTACTTTACCACAGTAAAGAATGTGAATGTAATAGGCCTAAATAAAAGCGAACCAAGGAAGAAACGTTTATAATCCCCTTCGAAAATCAAGACGTAAGTGAAGATTTTGGGAAAAAAACAAGGTATTACATGCAGGGATGAGTCACAATTTTTGGATATTCGATTAGTTTATTTAATTATAGAATTATAGTATATCGAATAGGTTGTGTAATTATTCTCTAAAATAAAATCTCCATGTTTTTGGTGCTAATGCGGTGGTGACGCGTTCATATAATTACGTTCTGTAATAAGGTCCAGTGTCCTGAATGTTCAACGACAAAGTTTTTGCACTAGCCTCCAGTAAATGTGTAGAAGATGTTCACAGATTTAATGTGACATTTGAAGTGAGTTGAGCAGTCTTATTTTTTGTAATGTCTTTGAATAATATGGGGGACATGAATCGCAATATATCGCAGAATCGAATCGCAATACTTGCTGTATCGCAATGTTAGGAAGCGCAATAATATTGAATTGTGGCCCAAATATCGCAATACTATCGAATCATCAAATTTTTGCCAATTTCCACCCCTAACCTACAGGGATGGTATTACCCCATAATACATTACATTCAAATCATTAAAGCTTCATTCTTTTTCAATACATTCCTGTAGCTTAGATTTCCAGGGAATGGATAATTTAAATTAAACTTAATACAATGTAAGTTGCTTTGGATAAAAGTGACTTCCAAATGCATGCATGTAAATGTAATGTAATGTAAAAAAAAAAAAATATATATATATATATATTTTGGTTTACCTGATTCTGCATTCGATAAAATAGACAGCTAATGCTGAAGAGTCGTCTGTTAGCAGCTGTAACTGGATGATGATTCTGCCCTTCATTGTCAGCATCCATGTTTTTGCTTTGAGAACAGACTCTCCTGAAACAGACAAAGTCACAGCAGCATTTTAGTGTTATAGTTTACAGAAAAAAACTAAAAAACAATAACCGAACTTATTACTAACAACAATAACATGTGGGGTGAAGATGAGGTAAGATATAATGTTGTATGGTGTTTATAGTTTTTAATCAATTAAACAACATTAAAAATATTAGTTAGCAAAACTTTGCTATATTGATAATGGTATATTGCTAACCCTTTCCTCCTCCTTCTCCTCTTCCTCCTCCTCCTCCAACGTCAACCCGTTCTGTGTATTAGTGGAGAGCGTCAGCAGTGATGTACAGTCCGGAGGGAATGGCCGCTGCAAATTCAAAATAAAGAACAGAAAAGAACATGTTTGCCTGCTTAACTAATGCATACTTCAGCTAATTTAGTTGATGTCATCTTACTCACCTGTAGATGTTATCACCATTACGAAGGCAATCACAAAAAAGACTCCAAAATACACCTCCGACATTTCAGATGACATAATTCAGACCACAAACTTGAAAATAAAACAAAAGATGAAATTAACAATGGTGTTGGATAAAGGGTTAGTTTACTCAAAATTGTAAATTCTGTCACCATTTACTCACCCTCAACTTGTTCATAACTTCCATTAAATTATTTAATGTGTGCTGTATACAAAAGAAGATATTTTAAAGAACATGAGCAACCAAACAGTTACTGGTCCCCATTGACATCCAAAGTATTTTTTCTATTATAGAAGTCCATGCGGACCAGCCACTATTTACAAACATTATTCAAAATATCTTATTTTATGTTCAGACGAAAGAACTTCATGCAGGTTTAGAACACGTTGTGGGCGAGTAAATGATGACATGCATAATTTTCTGTTTAAGGTGTACTACGTTATCCCTTTAACTTAGTTTTACTCAGTATTTACGTTGTACATCTGCCAAAAAGTTGTGAAAGAGGAGACAGAACATACCAAAGTTATTATGCTTCTCTTTTTAATAAGTTTACTTCGGCTAATTTAGGTGAAGTTGACCATAACGTTACATACCAGTTGATGTTATCACAATGAAAAGGCTCCAACACACTCCATCGGTGCAGATGGCATTATCCAGATCACAAACCTGAAAATAAATCATATAGGCCTACGTGAAAATATTGTTTAAACCCCGCACTTTAACAAGGGTTTCGTCTATCTCACTTTACCTCAGTATTTCACGTTGAGTTCGCTGTTAGCTCGGTTAATGTTGACGACTCCGCCCGCCTGATGAGCTAACTTGCGTTAAAGAGGCAGAGGAACACAACCATTATTTTTTATAGTTTTAACTAAAGAATATTTCGGCTAATATAGGTGAACTTAACTTACTCACCAGTTAATATTATCACCGTGACAGCGACCCGGCCGACAGTCAGGAAAAAAGACAGTAATAAAGGCACCAAAAAAACATTCTGACGACAGACAGGAAAAAAAAGGCACTAAAACCATTCAGACGAAAACAAAACGATACATCATGTTAGTTTGCTGTTACCATAAGTAAAAACATTTGAAAATGTTTGTTTTACATAAAATAGAAATTATATACTAACCTTTTTGGTGAGTTACATGATCTTTTGTCCGTGCATTAACTGCCACTTCACCCCTCAAAAAAACACTTGAAAAGAAATCCCTCTTGCCATTGGTCAGTTTTTCGCGGGCAAGTTCACTACTCTAAATTGATTTACAGTAGTGAAGAATTACAGTAGTGACCCTATATTTTCCCATAATCCTTTGCTGTTTACAGTAACATACTGTATACATATTTTACAGTATCTTACTGTACATATTACAGTAAAATACTGTTCAAATTACAGAAATCCGTTACAGTGTATGTAGACAGCAAGACCTGCATATACCATGGATATGTTCAGAATAATATATACTACTTTAACTAAATTCTGCCGTGAATAGGGCCTGGGCATTATGCATTTATTTTGTATGCATAAAACACTATTTGCCAAAATGTGCATGAAATTGTCCAAAATGTCTTGGTATGCTGAAGCATTGAGAGTTCCTTTCACTGGAACTAAGGGCCCAACCCCCGAAAAACAACCCCACACCATAATCCCCCCCTCCAGGAAATTTCACAAATGGACTTCTTGCTCAGATGGAAACCTATCACCAGGGTTCACCAATCTCGGTCCTGGAGGGCCGCTGTCCTGCAGAGTTTAGCTCCAACCCCAATTAAACACACCTGAACCAGCTAATCAAGGTCTCACTAGGCATACTAGAAACTTTCAAACAGGTGTGTTGGAGCTGGTTGGAGCTAAACTCTGCAGGGACAGCGGCCCTCCAGGACCGAGATTGGTGAACCCTGCCTATCACGGTACCACACTTGAATTCACTGAGCTCCTGAGAGCGACCCATTCTTTCACAAATGTTTGTAGTACAGTAGCAGTCTGCAAGCCTAGGTGCTTGATTTTATACAACTATAGCCAAGGAAGTGATTGGAACACCTGAATTCAATGATTTGGAGGGGTGTCCCAATACATTTGGCAATATAGTGCAATGAAATGCACCCAACTTCACCTTCCATTTGCAATTTGACAAATTAACAGATAATTTAATAAAGTGTGGTTTTAATCATTCCTACTTTGACAAATTGACTTGTGTGATCATACAGCAAACGAGTCCAAAATTATGACAGTTAACTAAAAACGTAACTTTGACAATACTACTTGTGTATTTGTGATAAAATATTGCAGTATTCAGTAAACAGTAAAAAAAATTATGTCAAAAAATATATATATTTTAACTTGGACAACACTTGTGTGCAATGGTGATGAAGTAGGCCTATATATTGCACAGTATTCAGTAAACAAACAGTAAGGTAGTATTGCAATCCAACCAGCCATTATTTTGTCACAGTGTTATGCGGCCAAGAAGATCTTAAATCGCCTCACGGCCCAAAAATATTCGCGGACGCCCCTAAAACCATCCAAGGACATCCGAGCACGGCGTGATGGAGAGAGAGATAAAATCTCCATTTCTCTCCAGGGATAATAACCTCTATCGTGCACATCGGCTGAAGTAAAAGCTCAGACATCAGCAAACCTCATTACCGCGGGACGCGGCTTTATGGATTCATATCGTTTCGCTAAGTTTGTTTCTCTGTTAGATTATCTGCGGCCGTTTCCATTCACCGCCTGAGACTGTTTGTCCATTTCGGTGACCATCCTGACCTCTTGTCTTGTCATACTAATGCGTACAAATGCAAACACTGACCGCTGAAGCAAACCTTGCTCAATGTGAATGGTTTTCTGTGGATTACAATCTAATCTCTCAAATGGCCACACATTTATTTAGGCTGATTTAATTATGTGGATAGAAAAGAACCTCTTTTTTTGCCTAGTGAAAAGATGACTGCGCAAAAATCTATTTTTTTGCTCACTGACGTCCTCATTGAGAAACACAGCAGCCCGAATGAACTGAAAGATGGACGTTTCTATTCAGTCTGCACAATAGACGAACAAACCGCTAACTGTCACAGACAAAACACTTTCCTTCGCCACAAATATTCCCGCAGAACGTGAGGGCCCGGAGGACTGGAGAACACAGGCAAACAAAAGACACTGATTTGTGAGACTTTCCCAAAAGTGAGCCGGCAAACAAAACCGGCGCCTTCTCGAGAACTCCAGCGCCGCTATCGCAATCTGTTCATGTAAATTGCAAAACAAAGGCAGAAAATTCAGCTGGGGTTTGTGATTGTTTTGGAGGGCTTTTATTTGTTATTTTGCTGGTGTCTGAGGGTGGAGATTGTACTGCAGCTGAAGGCCATTATAGTTCACTGCTGGATTCATTCAAACTAAACTAGAGGAAAACAGCAGAAATAATGATCAGTTCTCTGCTGGGATCGGTGGACACCCTGGTGTTTACTGAGATGCAGGGCGGTCTGTGAGGAGAGGTTTGTACTAGTTTCGAGAAAAACATTCAGGAGTCCTCTGACATGGATGCCAAAACACTTGTTCACCTTCAAGGTGCCTTTACTTTAAAAAATAAAAGGTTCAAAAAGTTTTTGACAAAGAAGAACCATTTTCGGTTGCCCAAAGAATCTTTCAAACAACTGTTCTTCAAAAGAACATTTAAGCTCGTTTCCACCACAGACTAAAACATTTTAAAAGATAATTGCGACTTTTTCATCTCACAATCGCAATTCTGTCTTTATTTCTCAGAATTGCGAGATATAAAGTCACAATTGCAAGATATAAACTCAATATCAATTAGTAATAGCAATTCTGACTTTTTTCCTTATGTTTATAGGTCGCAATTCTGACATCTTTTCTCAGAATTGTGAGATATCAACTTGCAATTGCAAGTAATAAAGTCCAATTCTAAGGAAAAAAAAGACTGACTTTTTTTATTGCGAGTTTATATCTCACAATTCTGACTTTATAACACGCAATCCTGACTTTATATCACGTTGTGAGAAATAAAGTCAGAATTGTAAGATAAAGTTGCAATTACCTTTTTTTTTTTTTATTCTGTGGCGGAAACAAGCTTCCATAAAATTTTTTTTTTTTACAAAAATCTAACTTTAAGTTCTAAATAACCTTTTCCCACTATAAAGAACCTTTCGTGGAATGGAAAGATTCTAGGGATGTTAAAGGTTCTTCATGGAACCACTGATGCCAATAAAGTACCCTTATTATTAAAATATGTTAAAAAAATTGCAATTATGATGTGATTTTGGTTGAAACAATGGATGCACTGGACTATCTCTTTTTACACTTTTAGAAGCTTTAGCTCTGATGGCGCAAGCTCTAAAGACACACAACCGTTGAATAGAATAAAACATTTTAAAAGATAATTGCGACTTTTTATCTCACAATTGCAAGTTTACATCTCGCAATTCTGAAGCAAATATAAAGTCAGAATTGCGTGTTATAAACTCGCAATTGCGAGATATAAACTATAGCAATTAGTAATAGCAATTCCGACTTTTTTCCTTATGTTTATGTCGCAATTCTGACATCTTTTCTCAGAATTGTGAGATATAAACTTGCAATTGCAAGTTATAAAGTCCAATTCTAAGGAAAAAAAGAAATTTTCCTCAGAATTGCGAGTTTATATCTCACAATTCTGACTTTATAACACACAATTGTGACTTTATAACACGCAAAAAAGGGGGAGGGGGAGGGGGAGGGGGGGGGGGAACAGTCTTCCATAAAACATTTTTTTTTAACAAAAATTTAACTTTTTTTAAGTTCTAAAGAACCTTTTTCCACTATAAAGAACCTTTCCTGGAATGGAAAGATTCTAGGGATGTTAAAGGTTCTTCATGGAACCATCGATGCCAATAAAGTACCCTTATTATCAAAATATGTAAAAAAATTGCATTGTGATTTTGGTTGAAGCAATGGATGCACTGGGCTCTCTCTTTTTACACTTTTGGAAGCTTTAGCTCTGATGCCGCTAGCTCTAAAGACACACAAACGTTGTGCTATGATTATTCAAACACAGACTCGATGCATTATTGAAGAGTTTAAAATCAACACGGCTGTTGATTTTGAGTAGCACTACCGCTGTGAAGGGCAGCGAGAGATTGCAGTGAGCCGACAATAGCGGGATACCATCGATTCTGACAAATCAATGACATTGAAACTAAAGCCGATGGCTGTTTTACTGTTAGCTCTGAGAATATTGCCAGTTTCATTAAAATGAACCTTTGCCACACTCACTTTGTGGTGTGGAGCCTCAGAAAGTCATAATTTTCATAATAAAACTGAGCAGTGACCTTTCTCACCCACACATGCTCATCCGAGCGCCATTATGATATGCTTTTTATTAACTCTCCACTCATTTTTCTTCAATTATCTATCTTTTCTGCACTTCTTGAAACCATGATATCAAACTTCAGAATTAAATTTAAATTTCTCCGGCCATTAAGATGTACAACTTTCCATTATTTTCTCATCACAATAAGTAAAAGCACCTGTTTCCAAATGCATAATAATCTTCAGAGAGAAGCCAGTTTACACCAGCGTTCCTTCAAAAACTCGCCTTTCCAAAAAGGGAATAAAACGTTGAAGCCTGATTGATCCAGTTGGAGTTGAGAAGAAAAACCTGAAGACACACACAGAGAGAGAAAGAAACACAGATAGAGAACAAGTGTTTTGCTGAAAGGCTCATATAGGTCACTTATTCTCAAAGTGAGAAGCTAAAGCATTACAGATCACATCATCCAATCCATACGGGTCATCAGACAACGACAGGTGACAACCGTCTTGTGATACACCACATAAACTTATTCACTTATTCAGTTATGAGTTAAGACTTATGATTTCCATTGAACTACTGATGCAAAATACAGTAGTCAACATTTGAAGTGGATCAAAACCTTTCATCAACTTTTTTGATACACTTCAAATGTTGACTACTGTATAAACAAAAGTAGGCTAAATGTGATTGACTTAGCAAATGCCACGAATTAAACTAAGATAATTGACTTGTGAAAGTTTGACTTCATTTGAATGCAAGAACACAGTGTAATTGTAAAGGCTCAATAAAAGCACAGAACAAAGTATGTTTTCCATCATGAGTTTTGAGGGCACTTTAAAGTCTGGATTTCTTGCACTCTCTGTTTTACAAAACGGTGGGCTTGAAAGCAATTATTTCAGAGAGACCGAGAGGAACGTGTCTCAGTGGAGCCCTGAAACGCTGATGAAGCAAACCAGTGAGAAAGAACCAATATGAAACACGGCTCTCTCTATAACGAGTGGAGGATTAGCCAAAGTTTCTGAGCCTGCAAAAGATTGTTTAAATTAACGATCTTCAGCTTAAGACAGTTTAATGGCAGTCCATAACCAACACCGCAGAACATTGACTTCAGAGCTGCTTCCTGTAGTTAAAAACAAATGGCATCTCAATGCACATGGTATCCAATTGCGAGATTCAGATTAGAGTCTCCCAAATCATAGCACATTGAAAATACCATGTCAACATTTTAAACGGATCAAAATCTTTCATTAAAGTTATATATGAGTTTCGAAAAATACCCGTTCTTGTCTTAGGACAACTTTGATGAACATTTTTGATCCACTTCAAATGTTGACTACTGTAGTATGTCAAAAGCGCCAAGATGGTGTACTAGTAAATATCTGTGCATGCATTTAGAGCTAATATTACCCACAACCACTTGTGCTACAGAAGAGGAGTTTGGTATCATGCAAATGCCAACCAGGACCAAGACATTGTGATGGCATTACAGTATGTCTCAATATAGCATGCATACAACCAATCTGAGATAAAAACAGCTTCAAACATGTGCTGGAAAAAACGTGGTTCATCAGTTTTAATTTAGATCAGCTATCAAGTGGCCAAAACACACTCTAAAAACATTCAACTAGACCAGCTTGGCATGCTTGGTGTCTAGCTAAAACCAGCAAACCACTGTAGGTGGTTTGGTGTTTTAACAAGGTACAGGTATATACTGAAACGAATGGGCTACCCTAGTGAATCGTAGTATGCAAATAGAAATGCAGCCAGAATCCTTAATCTTTAGATTGACAGTCCCAGATTAACTTCAGCTTAAACTGGATTGGTTGCTCTCTACATTTTGTTAGTCACTTTGGACAAAAGTTTTTTTTTTTTTTTTTTTAATGACGAGTCCATTGGTGTTAAACAAAGCGTCTTGCTTTGATTTAGACTTCGCAGGGATCCAGGGTTCAGAGCGAGTGCTCTTTAGGGAATCATGGACTGTATTGACTGTTCTCTCCAGGCAGTCTGGGATTTTAAAAATAGTTTCAAGAAAAACATTCGAGCTCGATCTGCTTTTAACATGCAACCCTGTCTGAAGTCTGGGGTTTAAATTAGGGATTGATTTAGCAGTTGTCGTCTGAGTTCAGAAACATATTCAACACCAGTATGCAAATGCAGACATATACATATTTGGCCAATGCATTGCCAGTGGCCCTGTTGTACGTACATTAATGTGTTCTCGTGTTACTTGTGTCTGTACTCAAGGGAGCAATAGAGTTTATTAAAAAGTCATTAAACCTGAACAACAGTTCAATAGAACAACAGAATGAAATAATGATAGATAGAATGAGAGAATGGTAGACTGAACAATAGAATGACAGAACAAAATAGAATGAGAGAATGATAGACAGAACAACAAAATGAAATGATAGACAAAATGAGAGAAAAATAAAACGACATAAATGATAATCGAATCAGAATATAGACAACGACAAAACAAAATGATAGACAGAATGAGAATGATAGACAACAAACTTAATGATAGATAGATGAGAATGATAGACAGAATGACAAAAAAGTACAATCAATATGATAGATAGAATGAGAGAATACAGACAGAACAATAGAACAGAACAAAATAATGATATAATGAGAATGATAGACAGAATGTGAGAATGATAAACAAAACAAAACAATGATAGATAGAATGAGAGAATGATAGACAGAACAATAGAATGACATGAAAGAAAGACCGAATGAAAGAAAGACAAATAGATAGAGAGAACAACAGACAGGACAATGGGTGGATGGATGTATACATTGATGGATGGAACAACAGAACAAAAGAATGATACTGCGAGAAACGATAGACAGAATGACAGAAAGACAATAGACAGAACTACAGATAGAGAAAACAATGGATAGATGGATGGATAGAATAAACAGAACAACCGAACGGAGGAATGATAGGGTGAGAACGATAGACAGATTGATGGCTAGAGAGAACGAAGGAGAGAACAATGGATAGATAGATGGATATGGATATATAGATAGATGGATGGATAGATAGATAGATGGATGGATAAATAGATAGATATATGGTTAGAGAGATGGATATATAGATAGATGAATATATAGATTGATATATAGATGGATATACAGATAGATAGATGAATATATAGATGGATATATAGATAGATAGATGGGTAGATAGATGAATATATATAGATAGATGGATATAGATAGATATATGGAAGTAGATAGATAGATAGATAGATGGATGGATATAGATAGATAGATGCTATGCATGAGATGGTAGATAAATGCTTTTGCGTTCACAGTTTAGAGTGTTTTGAGTCAGAAGCTCTGAGTCTCAGGGCAGCGTCTTCAGTACCGAAACATCAAGCACATCCTAAACTCTCTCTCTCTGCTATCTCTCTCTCTGTCTGCAGTTGCAGGTCATTCCTGCACTGAGACGTCGAGCAGATCCGAGCGCTGTGATCCGGAGCAGAACGAGGCTGATTTCACATGCAGCTCCAGCAGGGCGTCTGCTCTCGCCTCGCTCCCCAGAGATGAGGTTTGCTTCTCGACAGGCTGCTAATACAAACCTGCCTGCTGCGGGAACAAGGGAGCGACCCGCACAACCATCCCGAATACTAATGTCCTCCGCCATGCCGCCCGTAACGCAGCGCACGCACCAGACGGACACAAGCGTGCCACACAAATGCTGAAAAGTGAAGGCAAAGCGTCTCGATCGCGGTCCCAGTATAGGTCATAAACCCCACCTCTCCCCATGAAGTCTAATGGACACGATGGAAACTAAAACAAATTACACTTCAAATAAATGTTTTCCAAAGATGTTTTCTGACATTTTAGGTTGTTTTTATTATGCTGATTTAAGTTTAAGTGTTCGTTTTCTGAAATAAGTTTGCTATAAAAACGGGAATGTGACGTCATGATTGACAGCTTCTCCAAACGAAGTCACTGAGGCACCAACATACTTTTTTGGGGGGGAATTTCGGGAGAAGATTGAAGCATCAGCTTTAATTTCTACATGTCCATGACTGTTTATTTCACACAGTAAACTTTGCACTAACCGTTTCTGCGGGAGTGTGTGCGGGACCTTGATAACGCGGCTCTACTTCACGTTCACTACTTTTTCACAAACGTTTTTCAAAAAATTTCAACGCTTGCATCTTGGAACCTATTTCAAGGTTTGCGTTTTCACTGTTGTTGTGCAAATGAGCGGGCCAGAGCGTATTAAGGGTTTTCTGTTGGAACGGTGTCATGTTAGCGGCCCCTAAGATAATAACTAATGATCTTTGCAACTGAAGTGAATCAATCTAAACTAACTTTAGCTGGACAATAACTTTATTCTAGAACTGTTGTAAAGCCAAAACAATCTGTGTTACTTTAATTTCCTATTATCACTGTAAAGCTGCTTTGAAACAATCTATATTGTTAAAAGCGCTAAATAAATGAAGGTGACTTGACTATTGAGCAGAATCGGGTCCTAAATCTGCACAAGATGTCAGCACCATATTTGGCGGCTTCACTTTTCACCAACGGAAGAGAGTGAAGGGCCGTCGTCCAACTTTTTTTACAGTCTATGGTCCGACACCTTTAAACCTCCGAGAAGGCCATATTCACGTAGTTGCCAAGCTATCAAACACCTGCCTGCATTGGTTTCGCTCGCTCTTCTGTGATGAGTCTGTCTTTTCTCAGGAACGAGACATGAGATTCCAGCGAGCAGAAGTGTGACGTGTCTCCAGTTTGACGCTGATCTGTATCTGACGGACAGGTCGGGTAGTTTTAGGAGTCTACCAGCAATTACCGGCCTGTCCAGGTGAGCTGAAGTGCTGTGGAATTAGACGATGATCTCCGGTGTAATCACACTCACACACACACACACACACACACGAGTGCGTCCACATCAATGCCCGCTCAAATTCCCACTGAGAAAGAAAGAGAGAGACAGAACAGAGGTGAGCAGACAATGTCTGACAGGTTTTGAAGATCTCTATAATCACCAGAAATATGAAACACATTTCACACTACGGAGTCCATTGGGTCGGTCACTGACTCTTTTACCTGCTTGAGTGTGTGTGCAACTCTGAAAGCAAATGAAACCACACATTAAATTGCTTTAATTAAAACTTAAAACACAATTAAATGGAGTTTAAATTCTGCCATTATTTACTCACCCTCATGTTGTTCCAAAAATGGTACACTTTTCCACATCTGTCATGATGCTATATTTCAAGTCCGATGGTGTTGAAACTTCAATTAATATTGACCCTCAAATACATGCAAATCATTATGGAGCTCTCTAATCGAATTTGCGCAGGTGTGATTAATGGTTCATTAGCATCAAACGCCATTGGTCGAAGATCTGTCTCGCGATCGGATGGATGGAACAGAAGAATGACAGACAGAATGATAGATAGAACAAATGATAGACAGAACTACAGATAGAGAGAACAAGCTCCAAACTGAGCAATAACAACTAGAATGATGGACAGAACAAAAAAACGACAGAACAAACGATACAAAATAGGAATGACAGACAGAACGATAGAACGACAGAATGAAATGATAGACAGAATGACAGACAGAACAATAGAAGTGAAGAACGATCGAAGGAGAACGATAAACAGAACAAAAGATAGATAACAATAGACAGGACAAACGCAAGGACGATGGATGGATGGATGGATGGAATGAACAGAAGAATGACAGACAGAATGATAGATTCTAGTTGTCAAAAAATACCAAAGTCTACAATCAAAACGCAAGATCTCAATGTGAACTCAAACATTTCTCATCAACAAGAGATCTGAGGGGCTCCACATCAATTTTATTTCTCTATATTCTTACTGGATGACAACTAGCGACTCATTTGATTAAATTTGTGTCTGTTTTAATTGAAGAAAGTCTAAGGGTACGTTTACACAACAACGATATGCTTAAAACTGAGAAGTTTTTCCTTTGAGTTTTCCGCGTGCAGACGACACCATTGTCAAAACGATCCCCATTCACACGGATCCGCGGTGTTCTGCTGCCAGGCCATCTATAGATGGCGATGAAACACTACGTAATACACATGTGCATGACGTCATCGTCTTCAGAGATTCGCGTTTTTGTTGTTTACAAGGGGACCGTTTTCAAAAACTTGCACTTTGAAACTCGTTTTCATAAGTTTGCGTTTTCAGGCACCTAAAACGCTGTTGTCGTGTAAACGAACGGCAAAAACGCATAAAAAGTTTTACGTTTTTAGTTGAAAATGGTGTGTTGTAAACATATATTCAATTCAATACTTGAAACAAAACATGAGTTTCGAGAGCGATGATAGAGCAACATTTGAGCAGAGAAGAGAAGAGCTGAGCTTCATGAAACTGAATTTAGCAAAGGATCCCTTCAGGGGCCAAACCCACATCCACAAATACCTACTGTAAAGAGAGACGCTCAGAAAACACACCTGCTTAAGAGAAGAGCTGCATCACAGCGGGAGATACACGCATATGCTTTTATATGAACAACACGCAGATCACTCGAGAGACTAGGATGATGGGGTTATGCCCCCCTGAAGAAAAAATAAAAAATAAAAATAAATAAATCACAGCACAACACAACACATCCTGAATGAAGGGAGAAAGACAAAACATCAAATCTGGAAGAACAGCAACCGGACAGACTGAGAGTGAATGTCTGCGGCTGGACCAGTAGGTGCAAATACATGAATATTTTTAACTAGATGCATCAGTGTTATGTTGAAACCGGACCCTGATACCTCTTATGAGACCAGCAGGTTTAAAGGGACAGCGTGGAGCCTATTTTCCTGACACAGAACCGGCTTTTCTTCAGTTAAAACCGGAGGTTTGTCCAGTGGGATTGTCATTGTAAATCAAACATCTGTTACACTTACTTACCATGAGCGATGAATTCTCTATTGGACAACAGGGACATCTGTCCTGTTAATGACAAGAGGTTAGTTTACAAAGAAAGATTGTTCTGGTCTCAAACATGTCACAGTTAATAAAAGGTCCTACTATCACTCCAGTGGGGTTTTGAGAAGTGGCTCATCTAATAGATAGCCAATGGCCTGACTTTGTAATCGTCTTCATCGAGTCTTTAGTTCATCAATAATTGGTTCTCCGTTCAGAGGTAGCCAAGGATTGGGAAACACTGAGTGTAATTTATGAGGAAATTGCGGCCTCCGGTGGTGGAAGAAGAAAATGCGTCCAGACAACTGCAGGAATGTTATGAACGATTAGCAAAACTCGACAGGAAAGCTCATTGAGGTAAATACAACATTGTGCAAGTATCTGAGAAATAAATACGTTTTGAAGAAGACAAAAAGAACTACAAACCTGGGAGGTGATGAAGAGGACAATTAAGGGCTGTTCACACCAAGAACAAGCTATTGCCATATTTTCACTCTAGCTAAAAGAGAATATCGGAGTCATTCAACACCACAACTTCAACAACAGAGAAAATAAATAGCTGGAATCACCTTCATAGCGATTTTTAATTTATTTTTTTCAGATTGATGAAAAACTTTGACCCCCAATCAAATGATAAATCTAAATTTAAAAGCACGCCACGATTATACTGACTGAACGCAATTTCGCTTAACATAAACACGTTATCTTCGTTGGTGTGCGCACGCGCGCCTTTACAACGGAAGTTCAAGAGGCAAGTCTTTACAGTGGGATGAACAAACATTCAGTTTTGAATGTGTATGACTGTGATTAAATCAGCTACATGCTACTTTTTTCTTTTAAGACGATGTAATAAATAAATATCAACTGTGTAAATGCGCAAGGATACCAGAAAGAAACGTTACCCCGCCTAGAAAAGTAGACCCTCCAAGATTTCTATACACACAATTCTCACAATTCTGTACAAAAATAAATGATTTAACAAAAACAAGAGCTGTGTTTCTGCTTATACCTCACCTTTGCCCCATAGATCAACATAAGCACATTACTGTAAACATCATAATCATATTCTGTGGTAATTGATGCCATAGTCTATATCTTTGGCCCATAGATGACCTGATAACTTTTTGAATCCAGAACATTTCTTTCAGAATTCACACATAGCCTATTTTAGAAAACAAAAACAGCTTAGAGCATTGTATGGATCCTGTATGTTTGTTTTCAAGAGTCCTCCTACATGAATACGTCCAAAAGATATATGATATATGATATAATGAGCCTCAGAGAACCAACAGCATTAGTCTGTCATTAAAAACTAAAAGTTATTTTGTTTTTCATAAAAAAAAAAAAAAGCCTATGAAAAATCTTGTAGATAATTCCCACTGTAATAGAATTCACAGCAAATCAAACTTCATTTGAACCGCTATGATGAATATTAGATCAAAACCACTCTGCTAGCGAACACCGGGGCGAAGCGCACGCCGTCGACAAGATCAGACACATTCGGGTTTTGTGTAATAAATTGATACCAGTATCAGACAGATGCAACAGACATCGTTTAATTTTTCATGTCTTTGAGCTATATCTCTTCAGTTTATTTTTCAGAGGCGAATCTGATTAGATGTCAAGATAGTGCTCGACATATGCATAAACGGCAAAGCAAACATGTCTTCCTGTTGGGAAGCACTTAATGACAGAGTAACCATCAAACCCAGAGACGTGACATTAAATCACAAGCTTTGTTAGCTGACGGCACAATATACTTTAGTGACAGCTTCATCAGTTCCCATTGGGAAAAAAAATGATGATGCGGTCTTTGTCTTGAGTTACGATTAAACAAAAGCTTAGTCCTGCATCTGTCCCAGTGGTTTCTGTTATTATTTAATGTCAACTTAATTACACGCTTCTAGTCTTGTTGTGAATTATTCAGCAATTAATGTTATTCAGAACAAAATTACTTTCTCCACCTCTGAAATTACTTTTCAGCTTAAGTCACCAAGCTCTCTTATTTTAACCACCTGACACTTTTCACCATCCAAATCATGAATTGATTTGGATATTGAAATGTCATCCCGGCCTACATTTTTTTCTCACCCCGAATTTTTTTTTTTACATCATAAGTAAAATGGCAAAAACCATTTCATGTTGACTTAAACACCCCAATATCCCAGTTGTGAAAGAGTAGATATTTGCTGATAGTCATTTCGTCCATTTTTGTATTATTTTTCAACTAACAGCACATTTTTGCCTCATCCTTCCTCTCTCAGCTCGATTTTAAACTTAAAACATCAGTTGTACCATGTTTAATACAGAATTTTAAATCTTTATCATAAACAAATGGTCTGTAGCTGGAAGATGATTTCCAGTTATTTCAGCAAACTTCATAGATGAGTCACATGACCAGAAAAAACAATGATTAAAAATATATTTATGCCCTACATAAATAATATAGGCATTAATGCTAAACCAACTATATGCATTTAAAAAAATCAATTTCAAGCTATTCAAGTAATAATACTTAAAGTAATAATAATATTTGTATTTTTTTCTAAAGAAAATGGTGTTAGCACTAGTAAAATTAAGGGGGAGGGATAAATAAAAAATATAAAATAATGACAAATACTTATTCAGGTTTTTGTTTATTTCCCTAAAATAATTAGAAAAGCCTAAGCTGATCAGCCATTTCATGTGCATAAAATAAAATTACATAGAGAAAATGTACAAGTGCCTTTTTCACACACCACTGCACTCAGTTTACTCACAAAAAAAACCCTGCCTGATTCAAACTGAAGTGAAATTACTCAGTTTAAGTGAGTAAAGTATCCATAGTCTCCATAACTCAATCTCTATATGAAAATAACAAACGCAATGTCTTTCGTCAGTGCTGAAAAGTTTCTGTTTCAAGTTGAAATTAAAATGGCAAACATTCCAAAAAAACAAATCTATGGTAGTGTACTTGCCCACCGGCACCATGGTCAGGCCTGAAGCAGAATCAATAGCAGCGGGACAGATTTCACTTCTGATCCCAGCCAGGAACCGATACACTGTATTTCAGAGTAACTCGGATTAATCTCCAGCTGCTTTAATCTCACCCAGCTGGACTCCTACCCAACATGGATTTTATGATATATATGTTAAGTTCATAGCCGACTGGTTCAGTTTCCCCCCAGCCTGTCTTCTGATAGGTTGGGCTGATGTAACCCTCACCCTGAGTGATTGGCCATCAGTTTGCCTTGAGTCGTTTGACGGCTGCTTCTTGGTTGAGGTCATCTTGCTCTCTCTTGGCACCTCGGCTCGTCTCTTCCAGCTGGCGGCTCGCTCCGGACTCTCCGTTAGACGGAGGCTCACTGCTCTTCTTCATCTCTCTCCTTTCTCTTCTCTCCTCCATCTCTTCAATCTCCTCCGCAAACAATGCCTTCAGAGGCCGAATGAGCCGCGGAAGCATCTGGAAATCTCCAAATCGAATCTGAGACCACAAGAAAACAACACATCAAACCTTACGTTTGATTCACAATGGAATATTACTTCAATTCTGTTTGTGCAGCATTTCTCAACTAAAAAAGTGAGGTACAAAAGGAAGAGGAATAAAGGGAAAGAAGGAAGTAACTAAGGAAAGAATGATTAAGGCATCCTTGCGTCCATCATACATTCCTTAGTTACTTCCTTTCAGATTTTAAGGAAGCAAATAAGGAATTAACAACTAAGGAAATTAAAAAAGGAAGACAAATGAAAAATATAAGTGATGTATGAAGTAACTGAGAAAAGGAGGATGCAAGTAAGGAAGGAAATAACTAAGAAAGGAAGGAATGAACGAAGGTGCAGGAAGTAACAGTAGGAAATGAAAGATGTAAGGAAGGATGCAAGTAAATAACTAAGGAATAAGGAAGGAATCATGTTGTAATTAATGCAGGAAGTAACAAAGAAAGGAAGCAAGGAGGAAAGTGAAATAAGGAAGGGATGATGATGATGATGATGTAAATAATGCAGGAAGTAACAAAGAAAGGAAGCAAGGAGGAAAGTGAAATAAGGAAGGGATGATGATGGTGTAAATAATGCAGGAAGTAACAAAGAAAGGAAGCAAGGAGGAAAGTGAAATAAGGAAGGGATGATGATGATGATGTAAATAATGCAGGAAGTAACAAAGAAAGGAAGCAAGGAGGAAAGTGAAATAAGGAAGGGATGATGATGATGATGATGTAAATAATGCAGGAAGTAACAAAGAAAGGAAGCAAGGAGGAAAGTGAAATAAGGAAGGGATGATGATGATGTAAATAATGCAGGAAGTAACAAAGAAAGGAAGCAAGGAGGAAAGTGAAATAAGGAAGGAATGATGATGATGATGTAAATAATGCAGGAAGTAACAAAGAAAGGAAGCAAGGAGGAAAGTGAAATAAGGAAGGGATGATGATGATGTAAATAATGCAGGAAGTAACAAAGAAAGGAAGCAAGGAGGAAAGTGAAATAAGGAAGGAATGATGATGATGATGATGTAAATAATGCAGGAAGTAACAAAGAAAGGAAGCAAGGAGGAAAGTGAAATAAGGAAGGGATGATGATGATGTAAATAATGCAGGAAGTAACAAAGAAAGGAAGCAAGGAGGAAAGTGAAATAAGGAAGGGATGATGATGATGTAAATAATGCAGGAAGTAACAAAGAAAGGAAGCAAGGAGGAAAGTGAAATAAGGAAGGGATGATGATGATGTAAATAATGCAGGAAGTAACAAAGAAAGGAAGCAAGGAGGAAAGTGAAATAAGGAAGGAATGATGATGATGATGTAAATAATGCAGGAAGTAACAAAGAAAGGAAGCAAGGAGGAAAGTGAAATAAGGAAGGGATGATGATGATGTAAATAATGCAGGAAGTAACAAAGAAAGGAAGCAAGGAGGAAAGTGAAATAAGGAAGGGATGATGATGATGATGTAAATAATGCAGGAAGTAACAAAGAAAGGAAGCAAGGAGGAAAGTGAAATAAGGAAGGGATGATGATGATGTAAATAATGCAGGAAGTAACAAAGAAAGGAAGCAAGGAGGAAAGTGAAATAAGGAAGGGATGATGATGATGATGTAAATAATGCAGGAAGTAACAAAGAAAGGAAGCAAGGAGGAAAGTGAAATAAGGAAGGAATGATGATGATGATGTAAATAATGCAGGAAGTAACAAAGAAAGGAAGCAAGGAGGAAAGTGAAATAAGGAAGGGATGATGATGATGATGTAAATAATGCAGGAAGTAACAAAGAAAGGAAGCAAGGAGGAAAGTGAAATAAGGAAGGGATGATGATGATGATGATGTAAATAATGCAGGAAGTAACAAAGAAAGGAAGCAAGGAGGAAAGTGAAATAAGGAAGGGATGATGATGTAAATAATGCAGGAAGTAACAAAGAAAGGAAGCAAGGAGGAAAGTGAAATAAGGAAGGGATGATGATGATGATGTAAATAATGCAGGAAGTAACAAAGAAAGGAAGCAAGGAGGAAAGTGAAATAAGGAAGGGATGATGATGATGTAAATAATGCAGGAAGTAACAAAGAAAGGAAGCAAGGAGGAAAGTGAAATAAGGAAGGGATGATGATGATGATGTAAATAATGCAGGAAGTAACAAAGAAAGGAAGCAAGGAGGAAAGTGAAATAAGGAAGGAATGATGATGATGATGTAAATAATGCAGGAAGTAACAAAGAAAGGAAGCAAGGAGGAAAGTGAAATAAGGAAGGAATGATGATGATGATGTAAATAATGCAGGAAGTAACAAAGAAAGGAAGCAAGGAGGAAAGTGAAATAAGGAAGGGATGATGATGATGATGTAAATAATGCAGGAAGTAACAAAGAAAGGAAGCAAGGAGGAAAGTGAAATAAGGAAGGGATGATGATGATGATGATGTAAATAATGCAGGAAGTAACAAAGAAAGGAAGCAAGGAGGAAAGTGAAATAAGGAAGGGATGATGATGTAAATAATGCAGGAAGTAACAAAGAAAGGAAGCAAGGAGGAAAGTGAAATAAGGAAGGGATGATGATGATGATGTAAATAATGCAGGAAGTAACAAAGAAAGGAAGCAAGGAGGAAAGTGAAATAAGGAAGGGATGATGATGATGTAAATAATGCAGGAAGTAACAAAGAAAGGAAGCAAGGAGGAAAGTGAAATAAGGAAGGGATGATGATGATGATGTAAATAATGCAGGAAGTAACAAAGAAAGGAAGCAAGGAGGAAAGTGAAATAAGGAAGGAATGATGATGATGATGTAAATAATGCAGGAAGTAACAAAGAAAGGAAGCAAGGAGGAAAGTGAAATAAGGAAGGGATGATGATGATGATGATGTAAATAATGCAGGAAGTAACAAAAAGAAAGCAAGGAGGAAAGTGAAATAAGGAAGGGATGATGATGTAAATAATGCAGGAAGTAACAAAGAAAGGAAGCAAGGAGGAAAGTGAAATAAGGAAAGGATGATGATGTACATAATGCAGGAAGTAACAAAGAAAGTAAGTAAGGAGGAAAAAGAAGTAAGGAAGGGATGATGATGTAAGTAATAGAGGAAGTAACTAAGGAAGGAATGATACAAGGAAGTATGGAAGTAATTAAGTAACTAAGGAAGTAATTAAGTAACTAAGGAAGTAAGAACAAAAGGAAGGCAGGATTTTAGTTAAGAATTAGTTAGTTATTTGACAGCATGTGTCTCCTCACCCTCATGTGGTCAAACGAGATTCCCACTTTACTGTTGAAGTCGTCGTTGAAGAGAGGGATCTTAGCGTACCGCTGACTGAAGTGATTCAACACGATGAATTCAGCGTTCATCTTCATCCCCATGCCAATAGCCTGAGACGTGGTGCTGGAAACAGATTCAGATTCAAACAAAGATCGCTGACACAATCATGCAACTGTGAATCTGAATCTGAACCTCAACTTCAATTTACACAATAAACGCCATTAGAAAAGTCTGCACCAATAGAGTGCTGTAATACTGTTTCCCTCACCCAATTCTCATGACTATTCTCTACAAAGCTCGAAACACAAATCTGTAAATGTGTGCATTTCAGTGGATAAAGCTAAACCGAAGCTTCACGGACTTAGACGACACTCTCCAGCCTCTCAGGCAATCAATTCCTCACTGAAACCCAAATGAACTCCCACAAAATCCCCAATCAATTCCCCTCAGAAGTTCTCAGAGTTATTCAGCTGCTCGATTGGAAAAGGCCCCAGGCGTGACACGAGGAGCGGTTCATCCAGAGACACGGCGCTCCGGCGGACGACAAGAAACCCAATCAATGCTCATCTAACAGGAGAATCCCAGAACTTTAAGAGAGAGCCGCTTTAAATGAGTCCTCCATCAGGAAACGCATTATCCTCTGGGAAAGCTGACCACTTTCATTTCAGAAGGTTTTCTCCTCCTGTCTGCGACTGAGCTCTCAAATCAAAAGATGGTTTATCTTCTTGTCTGTTTTGTTAGTTTGCACTTGCCCAATACAACCTCACTTCCCACAAGGCAAAAGCTGAAGTGTTCGATAAGAGCTGCTGATTAACACTTGCAATATTAATGGAAGAGAATTCATGCCAAGTTGAAATGCATTGGAACAATCTAGATGGAAACTGTGCCACAATGAAAAGGCAATACCTTTTCACTCATTCAAAAGTACTTTTGAAAGTCTCTTATTCTCAGCAAGGCTGAATTAATTTGATCATAAATACAGTAAAAACTATAATATTGTGAAATATTATTACAATTCAAAATAAGTGTTTTCTATGTGAATATATTGTTTAACTGTAATTTATTCCTGTGATCAAAGCTGAATTTTCTTCATCATTACTCCAGTCTTCAGTGTCACATGATCCTTCAGAAATCATTCTGATATGATGATTTGATGCTCAAGAAACATTTATGATTATTACCAGTGTTTTATGTCAAAATGAGATGCAACTGTAAAGAGAGGCTGTTATTGAAGGATGAAACTATACTATATATATATAAAAAAGGCGTTTGGACAAAAGCGTCTGCTAAATGACTAAATGTAAATGTTTAAATGGAACTAAAGAGGGTGTTTTTGCTGCTTTACCTGTAAAACTGGTCAGAATTGATCGTGAAAAACTCAATTAAGACAGATTTGGTGTTAAAGACTTTAACAAACATTATTTAAAAAAAAAACACTTGATATGAGCCTGTAGATCTGAATTTCTCTTATATCTGGATAATATGTCATTGAACCTGTGTTCATGTTACCTGTGTCTCTTCTCCAACGCCTCTTCTTCCATCCCATCCTCCAGCGTGGCTTCATGAATCAAAAGTGTGGCATTCTTGCCTGAGAACAAACCAAGAGATGAATCAAACTCTCTCCCCGCAGATAAATTACAGCTGACATGCTGTTCCCTCTTTCACCCTATTGTGAAGCACACACAAACATTCACACATCAACACACACTCCATTTTTTTCCCTTTAGAAATCAATCACGAGAACTCCAGCGGCCAAACAAGCACCGAAACACCAAAGACCTTTCCTAATGAGCCGAGCGGACCGAACCATCTCAGCGTTCGGGAGGGGGAAGGATGAAAACCCACCGGAGCCATTAAAGAGGTTTCTGTGTGATCGATTACGTCGCTGATCAAGACGGGAAGCAGCATTTAAACGCAGGCTTCATTCGTATCGATCCGTGAGTCACTATAGAGATTCAGACGCAATTACAGACTCTCTCTCTCTCTCTACAACCGGACTGATGGGCGTTTAATGACCAGATTCTGAATAACTCAATATTTTGAGGGTTTGTCCAGACTGAGAATTAACCATAAACGTGTAACTATAAACCTAATAGCATGCAAAATGTAACCAAGAATTAACCATAAACATGTAACTATAAACCTAATAGCATGCAAAATGTAACCATGAACCTTAATGTGGGTGTGTGGGTGTGTGTGTGTGTGTGTGTGTTCACAAAACTCAGGAAACCTCTCAAGAACATTTTCCGGCTCACATTTCAGCTCAAAATCAATAGAATCAAATTACATTTGTATTAAATGCAAAAAAAATAAAAAAATAATAATAATAATAATAATAATAATAATTTAGGTAACATTTTACAATAAGGTCCTATTATAGTTAATGTTGGTAAATGCATTAACAAAGATTAATACATACTGTAACTAATGTATTTGTCATTGTTAATTGTTTGTTCAGGTCCATTAAACAATATTATTAGATACAACTTTTGATTTGAATGATGTATTAGCAAATATCGGAATTAACATTAAGACAAATAAATGCTTTAAAGAAGTTTTTTCGGTAACACTTTACAATAAGATTTCATGTTAACATTAGTTATACCATGATCTGGGTGAATACTCGATTCTGATTGGCTGCAGTGTGTCCATTAAAAAGTGTTAACAAATACAAACTTTGATTTTAATAACATATTAGTAAATGTTGAAATTAACACGAAATGAAACCGTATTAACTGTTACCGTTTTTTATTGGTAGTTAATGATAACTAATGTAGTTAACTAATGTTAACAAAAGGAACATTATTATAAAGCATAATTTTATAAACCATAATTTACATAGTGAACTATTTATACATCATACTGGTACTTTTTTTAATTTATTACATTTTGATTAGAATTTCATCAGAAGGACTAAATAATCATCACTGAGGACAATAATTACACACACACAAACTAAAAGTATCAGTGGATTACACGTTCTAAACTCTATGACCTTTGAAAGGCCAGTTTTAGTCGATTTGACGTCTTATAAGAATATAATATGGCATCATATGTAATATGTATACACTCATGTGCAAAAGCATCAGCGGTTAGAGTGTGTGTGTGTGTTTGTGGATTTTACCGATATTGGCGACGGCGTCGCAGGGCATGGTGTCTCCAGAGAACACGAGCTGCCAGCCGGACTGATGCGTCAAACTGCAGGCAAACGCGTTCTTACAGTGACGAACATAACACGTCTGAAACTACAGAGAGAGAGAGAGAGAGAGAGAGAGAGAGAGAGAGAGAGAGAGAGAGAGGAGATATCACTCTTTAGATCAGTCACAACATAGATCACTCTTTATTATTTATTGAAATCACAATCTGTCAGTCTGAGTACAGCTGGGAGATATTTTAAAGAATTATGTATAATAGTTTGTTGGTGATATAAAATTAACAACCATTTTAGATCTTGTGATTGAGATTTGAATGCGCTTTTTATACAGCCATTAAGCTTCCTTAAAACCCAAAAGTGCATGAAGACAGAAAAAAATATTTTAAATAGCAATAAAGATTGATTAATCATCACATTGGTGCTTATGGATAAATAAAATATTGGTAGTTACTTTTTTAATGTTCTTTTTTGCTTTAAACTTTGTTTAATTTTCTGTGAAACTGCTGTTTGCTTGAAATTATGATTCCAAAATAAAATAAAAATAAAATAAAATAAAACTAATTTGACTAAAAACTAAGAGCAAATGTGTAAACATTAAAATATATATTGGGCATTGCTAATGCATATATAAAAATAAAATATAATTAGTAACTTTATGTTCTTTTTTGCATTCAACTTAAAAAAAAAAAAACTTTGCAACTGCTGTTTGCTTGAAATTATGATTCTAAAATAAAATAAAATAAAACTAATTTAAGAGCAAATGCATAAACATTTAAATATATATTGGGCATAGCCAAAAGGACAACGCAATTTTTAGCTATTTCACAAAAAGGCTCCACAGACCTTGACCAGGTCATTCTTCTTCAGGACAGTCTGAATGAAGGATTTGGTCTTGACTTTGGGGATCTCGGCACCGTCAAACAAAAACTTTGATGGGATAATACTGGAACAAAACCAGAAGCAATAAGTGTCAAGAAACAATACGTTTTTTACATTGATAATGTATTTACTGTCACTTGTGAGAATGACAGATGCTCTAACAGAAAGACGGACAGAGATATAATGTAAAGTTCGGTCTCGTACTTGATCTGGCTGAGGATCTGCTGGCAGTGGTCGTGGTACTGGTTCAGCCACGTCATGATCTGTACCGGAGCGATCAGGAACACGGGACTGAATGCTTTACCAAGACTCATCTGCAACACACAAGACCACGGTCACAGTGAAATAATCCATAGCACAAACACAGAATCATACTGAACCCGAAAAATAAAACATGTACATACCAGAGCTCTCTCTCGCTCCAGTAACAACTGAATCAAACCCTGCGAGGACGACAGAACACACAGCAATGTCAGCAGAGCCATAAATGGCGAAACACTGATACAATATTCCTACTTTTTATACATTTATCTCTCAGCTCTCTATGATTCTGCTCTAGACTAAATTAACTAAATGAATAACTTTTTTACAACAAAAATGAACCATCACTGAGTTTACTTAAGCAGGACTGTGACGCTATCTCTGTAAAGCTACTTTGAAACAATATGTATTGTAAAAAGCGCTATATAAATAAAGGTGACTCGACTCTTAGAGGTTTCTGCAGTTAGATATTTAAGCATAATGATGCTAAACTGTATAACGGACCATTTATTTAATTATTTGGTAAGTATCCATATAATTAGCAGGATAACGTACAGTCAAGCGGTCTTTATGGCCAAACAAACTGGTTTATTTTTTTTTTATGTTTATGTTTTTTGATGTTGTGTTCGTGACGGCCTCACCGTGTGATGATCTGCGTGCAGGTGCGACACAAAGATGGTGGAGAGTTTGGAGAGGATCTCGTCCACGTCATTGCCGTAATGACGACACAACTGACCGAACGTTCCCTCCCCACAATCCAACAGCAGCGACTGAGACGGGCTGAGGAGCAGAGATGATGATCAGACACGCCTCGGCACTAAATCAACTCCGCTGATATTATGTTATAGCAATAAAACACTGTGCTACTGTGATTTTACCACAGTTAAGAAGTATTGTTTGGACCAATGTGAACCAGAGGGACTAAAACCAACTTAACCACGATAAAATAACCATATTTCATGGAAATTGTTTTTAGAAAACATCAATAGCAACATCATAAAAGGCATCAATGTTGATTAAATAATTCCAGTGACTTGTAGTAACTCTTGCCAATTTTTATTATACTTTTAATTATTCATAGTGTATATTTTAGCAATAAGCCCCTTGAAGCCGTGTTTTACAGTGGATTTAGAACAGCTATGGGCCGTTGTTAGCTAAAACCCCCTTAGCTGTTCTAAATCCACTGTAAAACACGGCTTCAAGGGGCTTTATAAAACGGTTACTCCATAAAAATATTCATTTTAATATTTATTTTATTCAAAAAATAAACACCAGCATCAAAAAAACATAACGTTATAACACATATTCCTCTGCCAAGCAATGTAGTTCCAAAGAGGTTGCTAAGCAACACATGCAGCAACAAAGACTCACAAATGGCAGTTGCGCAGTAACACTGATGTAATGCGGTCACAGGTGTGTGTTTGTTGAGTAATTTACAACAGCTTCGAACGCGGCTCAACCAAATAGAATCAAGGACCGGAACTAACCGTTTTATAAAGAGTTAAGTCTATAGCTGTGTCTGAAACCGCTCACTCGTTCACTAATCCCTACATAGTGAATGGCAGTTGAGTGCACTACATCAGCAAAGAGTGAACGAAAATGAGTGAGCGAATTCGGACGCTGACACGCGCCAGAGAGCTCGGACAATTTCGTCATAAACATTATCTACTCATCTTTAATATTTCCTTTTTTGGCTGTATGAATTGTATGTAACAATTGTATGTATTTTTCACGTTTATTGCGTTATTTGATAAAAAAAAAAAGAAGATAATAAAAACACTTGCTTGTCATATTTACTTTTTACATTTCTATGTGAAAATAAAAGAGAACAAAACACTACACAACACATTTGTTTATTTAAATATAGATATAACGGTATATAAAATAAATAAATAAATAAAACTGTCAAAAAAAAAAAAAAAAAACTCCGTTATTTAAACATTACTTTCGCGGGGTTTCCAGTCAGTGTCCTTCAGCTTACTCCTGAGGTAAACCAGGCATAAAATGTACTCCATCCTGTTCGTTTTCATTCTGACGAAACTTCTTTTCCTGAGGAGAAGAAAACGGCTTTTTTTTTAAAGTTGCCGCCTCCGTTGTTACCGTCCGCCATATTTATTTTTCATTCGCGCTCTATTGCCTTATCGTATTGGATTGTGGGAAAGAGTGTCTCAGCAAGTGTACATCGGATGTACACTCGAATTGAGAGGATTGTGGGTAAAAGTAGTGAACGAATGTAGGGAATGATGTCGTTCACTCAGAATTCGGACACCACTACAAAATGGCCGACACCCTAAATAGTGCCCTATATAGTGGATAGGGAGTGATTTCAGACACAGCTTATATTGTATATAAGAGAGAGAGAGAGAGAGAGAGAGAGAGAGAGAGAGAGAGATAGATATAGATAGAGATAGAGAAATATATAGATGGATATATAGCGGAGGGCGCAACTAAATGATCATGTTACTTAACCACCACTTGATTAACCAACACAAAATTGTTGTCGTTTTAAAGCTTATAAGCTCGGCTTTACAGTGAATATGGGGAATATGACCATCACTGAACAAGTGCTTTTAAATTTGATGAAATACTGAAGTGCTCTGTTTTCATAGTGTGAAAAAATAACTGCTTTACATGAAATCGTGATCTATAAAATCATCATACATGAACAGATAGATTTGTGTCAAAAATCTTTGAAAAGGTCTCAACTAGCAGAATACAACAAGCATATTTGTTTCAGTTAGAGACCAAACTATATCAAGTATATGTATGAAAAAGCACTGCAGATGCACGTGTAAACAGTATACGCATGATACGTTTGCGCTACATTTTTGTTTTTAACTTCATGTTAGTAGACATTAGTAATCGCATATATCTATTTAGAGCAGGCGGTCCAAACACAACAAAAGACGATGCATACGAGAGACACTGACATTAAAGCTACAGGATCTGATCGCGTCGAGATCATGACACTGTTTTTCCATAGTCATTTGAAAGTTGAACCAATGGAAACTGGATCTCTGGTATATTGGGACGGGACAATGTGTAGAGAGCGATCACACACTGTTTTACAGCTGGAGCGTTTTTGGATTGGATTGACAATTCTTAATTTAGCGTTCGCTATAGAAGCGCACAGCTGAAACTGCGCTGGAAGATCATCACTCATCAACCAGGATCTTATTACTTGCTTATTCTGTGCTTTTATTGTGGCGTTTACAACAGTGAGTAGTTCCTATGTTCAGTAAATTTAGTTTGTTTGTTTTTTTGGACCCTTGGTTAATTATGCTTAGAAATAAACGGCTAGTCCAGCTAATCTATTGCATGGCCTGAATATATTAATACACTTGGAATAGGTAACTATGATGTTGTAATGAACGAACTTCATTTTTCCTTGTGTGTCTGCTGCACGTGAGCCGTACGCACCTCAAAACTACACACTCTAATGATGACCGTGGATAAATATTACCTGATGTTCACTAAAGTGCCACTGACGTTTCTGATCTTCATCGGCAGGGACGAGCCGGTGCCCAAAAACACGATCTCGGGAAACTTCTCACCTTCACCAGCACAGGAAACAAACAAACAAATGCGATAAACATATGAAAACTGAATTAATTCAGCACATACACCCACTATAAGAGCATAAAAACTTCATATAGACGAGATCCATCTTTATTATGACCATTACAGAAATCCATTTACTCTTGCAGGATCTGAGGCGTCTGGCAGAGATACAGTAGAGAGAGAGTGAGAAGTGAAGAAAGTTTTACTCTGAGGAAATTAAATGTCAAGCTGTGGAAGTGTTCTTGTCTTTCTGCTCTTCTAATTCAATGCTTTCATCCCTCCTTCTCTCTCTCTCTTTTGGAAAGCTCACCAGATGTGGAGACGGACGCAGCCGCCTGGAACTTTCTGCACTCCTCAACTTCCTCAAGAAAGTTTGGCACTTCGGCGGCTTCCTTCGCAAACTCCTCAGAGTCGCAGGACAGGAT
The DNA here is from genome assembly GCF_951802725.1 of Rutilus rutilus. NCBI lineage: Eukaryota > Metazoa > Chordata > Actinopteri > Cypriniformes > Leuciscidae > Rutilus > Rutilus rutilus. Next base: position 27,706,750 of record NC_140209.1, read on the forward strand.
GGCATCTCTACACACACACACACACACACACACACACAAAAGTGCCTCAACTTAGATCAAGATTTATAAGAACTACCTAAGAGCTGGTTTGTTGAAGCTGTAAAAATTGCTTAACTTTCACACTGCTTTGTTTCACACTATTAACTTGCGCAATAAGCTTGTGAACAAAATATTTGAGGTATATGAGGACCACAATTAAACTACAGTAGTCAACATTTGAAGTGGATCAAAAAAGTTAGACAAGACGAGAACGGGTATTGTTCAAAATTCATGTATAACTTTGATGAAAGGTTTTGATCCACTTCAAATGTTGACTACTGTATTTCAGTTGTATCATGTGACACACTGTGGATCAACGACCTGAACTGACCGTTGCCACTCCAGTTTGGGCCGAAGCTGAAACTTGAGCAGACACTCGGCTCTGACGTTGGGAACGCTTAGAGACGCCTGAGGCTCCTGCAACAGAGACAAAGAACAGACCCGTTAATAACTGACTGAAGTCACAATGGGCAAACATAGAAAAAATACATTAAAATAGTTAATTAAATTAGAAAAAGACATTACAAAAAAAACATTAAATCAGAAAAAACAACAACACTGAAGTACATTATGTACATTAAATGACAATAAACACTTGACAAATAATATATAGTTGAAATGTTCCTACATGCAATAATCGAAATCTAACCAAACTGACCAACAGAGACAAAACAGAAACTATTTCATATTAAATTAACAATTTTTTTATTATTACAAAAAATACATAAAAATAGATCAAATTGTTATTCGACCCCAGAATGAATATATTGACAAATTATAATTAAAATTTACCAATGGAAATGCTTGAAAAAAAAGAACTGTTAAGAGTCTATTAAATATTTAATTATGTAAATATGGAATGATCCAATGAATACTTACAGAAATATGTACAGAAACTATTTAATTGAAAATGCCAAAAAGTAAAAAGATATAAAAAAAAGGTATTAATTGAAATATATATATATATACAGTACTGATCTCATCTCTAACTCATCTAAAGCACTAGGAGTGTGTGTTGCTGTACTTTGCTCTTGTAGAGTTTGAGCTGAGGGAAGATCTCGGGATGGATGAGGTTGAGCTGCGTCTGGAGTTTGAGACTGCGGGCGTTGTGAGGCGTGAACGTCTGCTCGTTCATCACCAGATGCTCCGTGCTGCTGGGAAACCTGACACACAACAGACCCGTCACCACACACACACACACACGATCAGATTCCTGTGATCACTGGAGTCCAGCTGTACCTCTCCATCCAGCTCTTGTACTGATCCGTGTTCAGCACCGACTCCGGCGTCATGTGGACCACGAGAGCCGCCGAGTCCTCAGATCCGCCGCTCTGATACCTGCACACACACACACACACACACACACGTGTGACACTAGCCGCTTTCCGACCGGAGGAACCTTTTCACAGTTCCTAGAACTATTGGCTAAAGTACCCGGAAGTCGGCGTGTTCGCACCGCAGGAACTAGGAACGATTTTAGTTCTAGGAACTAATTTAGGTCCTACTTCAGAGTAGGGTCTAAACCAGCACTATAGGAACTACCCGTGACGTTAGTGTACGCTGATTGACCGAACGCACGCGGAACACCAGCACCCGCCATTTTTAAAACAGCTATATGTAAACACACAGATTATAGCCTATATATTTACTCCATAAACTAACTATACAAACATGGAAAACAGTGATAGATGGGTCTCTAAACCTTTATGCTGAAGAGAAAATCCAACACAACTTTGAGGGGACCAAGTCAAACATGATTATGTTTATCTGCCCAGCTAGCAACACTGGACGTCAACCACACGGCATAGGCTAATAACCTTTTTTCATATACTGTCTACTTTCTATAACAGTTCTATCTAATAAGATATTAAAGACAGATTGCTAACTAATAAACACAGAGAATGCGAGCATTGTTTGCTCTGGCGTTCTCAGCGCCGCCAAAATAAAGGTCCGTCGCTCCGTCAAAATAAAAGTCACCGTGCTTGCGTCACTCCCTTACCCCTCCTATCAGTTCCTATGGCCACTTGGCCAGTGCGAACGCAAACAGCAAAACCGAGTTTAGGGGAGAGTAGTTCTTAGAACTGTTTAGAAGTGGACAGTTCCTAGAACTAAGTTCCTAGAACTACTTGGTCGGAAAGCGGCTACTGTTAGATGTATATGGAGAGAAAGTGGGCCTCATATGTCTCTATAGGGGCTTTTGCAGTAAGAACTAGCCACCAGGGTGGTTCCCATAAGAACATTTTCCTGGTTGCACCGCCAGTAGGAACTCTGAAGTGACGCAAGCATGTAGGGCTGGGCGATATATCGCATCACATTGTTATGCGCATCTCGTCAGTAAAGCCGGTTCCTTGATTAGTAGTAAATCACCATCACCTGCTTTCAGATGGAGCAGCATTTACTACAAAGAGCCGTAGTTAACTGACAAGCTGAGCCATATCGCATTAATTATCACGGACGTATCGGCAGCGTTATTAGATAGAACTGTTATACACAGAAAGTAGACAGTAATGAATAGTTATTAGCGTATGCCATGTGGTTTATATCCAGTGTTGCTGAGCAGAAATACATGATCATGTTTGGCTTGGTCTCCTCAAAGTTGTGTTGGATAATCTCCTCAGCATAAAGGTCCCAGAGGCCCATCTATCACTGTTTTCCATGTTTGTACAGTTAGTTTCTGGAGTACATATATAGGCTATAATCTGTGTGTTTACACAGCTTTTTAAAAACTGCTGGTGTCTGTGTTTTGCGTGCGTTCGGTCAATCAGCGAACACTAACGTCACGGATAGTTCCTATAGTGCTGATTTAGACAGACTCTGAAGTAGGAGCTCAATTAATTCCTCCAAAAGGTTTTCCTAGAACTAAGGGCCGTGAGAGAACGGCGCGAGGCCGGTGGCGTGATTGCTAATGAGCGACACCTGCGCGACGCACCGGTCTTGAATCTCTCACGGAGGAGCGGTAGCATAAAGGAGGAGCGACGACAGTGGAGATCGAGAGAGGAACAGGCCTGGATTTTATTTGATGTTTATGTTTTATTTGATGTGACAGCAGTCGTCCGTGAGGGGCTGCTGTCTTTTACTTTCGTTTTGTATTTGTTTTATTTTTGGCATTAAAATGTGTTTGAATATTCGCCGGTTCCCGCTTCCTTTTTCCCACAACATTTAACCTCGTTACACTGCGGAGCATGGCAAAATCCGGGTACTTCCGCCAGAAAGAAAAGGTTCCTCCGGTGCGAAAGCCCCTCACGGGAGACGTTTCTTCACCTTTGTAAGACGTGATTGGTGCAGAGCGGCTGAATGAAGTCTTCTGACGGACAGTCGACCACGATGAACACAGGTCCGGGATCAGACGGAGTGCACAGCTCTTCCGGTCGGATCTGAAACACACACTGCACAGTCAGAACAACCAGATCCAAAGTCTTCAGATCAACACTGGAGTCTCTCGACACTACAGATGTTCAGAAACACCTGTGCAGAACTGAAGAATCACCTCTTTTCCATCGTGTGTGACAGTTTTCCCAGCTTTCAGAGCCTCGATTATGGGCCCGATGGCTGCTGTTCCCCTACAGGTAAAGAAAACAAGTATATGTTCATATTTAGGGATGCGTGATATATCGGCTGATATATGTGCATTTTTAATGTCATAGTTATCGGTCTGATAAGAAAATTTGGCTGATATATTAAAGCCGATAAATAATGGATTATTTCCTTCAGATGAGACACTTGAGATGTGCCATGATGGTTTTGAATTGCTTGAAATATGATTGGAATCACTTCAAAAAGGAAAATACAGTTAATGTGCAGCGCAAGTCTGTCATATCGGCTACATAAAATTATAATGAGGATATTATAATTGTGTGTTTTGGGACGTGGCTTTTAATGGAGAGACTTTTGTTTTTATAATCAGACTCTCAAAAATTATATAAACATTTTGATTTAGATTTATCGGCCAAAATATCGGTTATCGGCTTTCAAATATAAAGGATTATTGGTATCGGACAAAATTTTCATATCGGTGCCTCACATGCGTGTTATATTTCCGTCCTGAACACACAACTGATCAGATACTCACACCGGCAGGCCCATCTCTTTAGCTTTCAGTACCAGAAAGTTCCCTTTCTTGGAGTGTAACTGAAGGAATATTACATGGAAAATAAGATATTAGGCACTGCATGGTCGTAAAAGGTGAAAAGATACATGAAGTTATTATAATTATTAATTTTATCATGTAGATTTCAGATTATTTCTGCTGACCTTACACACGTAGGCCACCACGAGAGATGAATCTCTGGTGATATTTCCTTTGCCTTCTGTGAAGAAAAAAAACATTCATATTTCTGATTAAACACATTAGTGCCACTCTCTTTAAGTGCACTTCAAAACAACCACAAATTATGAATATGACGCACATGTGACATGCAAACTGAGTTTTAAATGAGACATGTTTGTTTAAAGGTTTGCTGGATGAAACAAGTTTAGATTTTATTTGATTTTTTTCACAAATGCAATGGAAATATTATTTTAATCACTTTAATTATTATTATTGGAGAAAATATAATATAACAATATAACTGGCGAAATGGAACTCAGATTGAAAATATTTATTTTTTAAATTGAACAAAACAAATTTTATATTTAAAATTCAATACATTATTTTAATTATATTAGACAATAATAATGGACAAACTTATTTTTTTCAAATGATCAACAAACAATGTAGTTAAAATGCAATAAACACTTATCTTATTATATTTTTATTATTTAACACTAATGTCATTAAATAAAGCAATAGTACAAATACAGCAGCCGCACACTCAATTTTCTATTAAATAAAGCAATAAAATAATAATATAAATAATTTAAATGAAATATATATTAAATAGAATTCTAATTTTCATAGCATTTCCCCCTTTAAACTACATAGTTTGTGACTCACTTAAAACAAATTGTATTCAGTTTCAAATCTACTTTATTTTGAAAGGAAAAAGTAATTTTCAGTGAATATACGAGACTTCTGATTCATTAGCCACTGGAGGTAAATAACTGGAACAGGGACGGGGCGACATCAGTCCTGCAGAGTTCAGCTTCAACCCTGATTAACTGAAGCCTCAGGCTGTGTCCGAAATCGCCCCCTATACCCTTAAATAGGGCATTATTTGAGGGGACAGCCATTTGTAGTGGTGTCTGACCTTATCGAGTGCACTCATTCAATCCCATAATGCACCGCAATAACGAGTGTACCAATGATGCATATGCTACATCCAGAAGCTCATAAACCGGTGTGTGTGTGTGTGTGTGTCTTGCCTGGACTGGGTGATCTTCTGCTGGCGTTCAGACTCTGAGTCTCCTCCAGATCCTCCTGTCTCCTGAGCGCCCCCTTCTGACCCCTGTTAGGACTGCAGCTGCGCACCGAACCTGGGGAACGTCTGCCGGCCTCGGCCTCGCGCTCGGCTACACACAGACACAGAGAGAGAGAGAGAGAGAGAGAGAGAGAGAGAGAGAGAGAGAGAGAGAGAGAGAGAGAGAGATCCTTTACATGTGAAGGGTTTTTAAATGTTCAAAACAGTGTATGATGAGGCGACACTCACAGAAGAGAGGAACTTGACTGACGGTCATCGTGTTGTCTTTATACTGAGGTTCAGTGTACGGCCTGACAGCTGCAAAACAAAGATTTTAGTATCATTTATATACTATTTATATTACAATTTTCAATTAGCTTTTATAATTTCTACTCTCTAGTTTCAGGTTTCATTTTGGATTAAGTTTTAGTCATTTTAATTAGTTTTTGATTTATTGATCTCTTTTTAGTTTTAGCGCATTTACTTTACTTTTACACTTATAGTACTTCAACAACTTAAAGCTGCAGTGTGTGATTTTAGCGGCATCTAGAGGTGAGGTTGTGAATTGCACCCAAGAGAAGTTGCAGTGGCCGACAGGAAGTGATGTCGTCGTCTGAGACAGCAGAGAGTAGCCAGTTAAGGTTTCTTTACAAAGATAAATTAAGAAATGATGTTTACTTTATTATTCAGTAAAACGATATGTTATTGCGAATATTATTGTTACTTGTTCATCATTGTGTCAGTGTTTTATTCGCTGACTTTAGCTTTAGCTTCTTTGCATGAAGAACAACATAGTGACGAAACGTGTTTGTCCGTTCAGGGCCACTGTATAAACATGTGGATGTAAGGGGACCCGAGGTGTATGTGGAAAGAAATGGCTCATTCTAAGGTAATAATAACATAACGGTTCATTATGTAAGGTCTTTATACACCACTGAAAACATAGTTATGTATATGATATTGCATTTCTGTCAACAGATCCTCCTAAATATTACACAATGCACCTTTAAAACTAAAACAAAAAAACGTTGCAAAAAAAAACCCTGAAGAACTTGTTCATCTGACATTTATATTTTATGTCCGCTCTATTTAAAGCTTATGTTATTTTAGTAAACTATAACAGCACTGCATATATAATATAACTGATATGAGAAGCTAGAGGAGAATGATAACGGTGGACTTTACCAAGTTTAATGTCTTCCAGCGGTCCTGAAAACACTCGTATGGCCTGTAAATATTTCTCCTGAAACAACAGAACAACACAATTCAGTCAAACACCACCAGGAAATTCATAAAAATATCCCAACGGACACAAAGATCTGCATAAACGCACCAGCTGTGGCGGTCCTGACAGGACACACTGAGGGACGCCCGTGTCTTTGAGGGTCAGGATCATCCCTGCAAAGCACAAAACACAGTGAAACACAGAGCAGAGCATCTGATCTTAGTCTTTACACGCCAATGCATAAATCTGCAAATAGCAACAAGAAAATAGTGTGGATCTGAAGAAAATAACACTGGAAAAGCTTGAAGTGCGAGGGAATGAAAAGCTAAAGCACCTGATAAACCGCCGACCGTCTCCCAGCTCATCCTGGTGAGGAAGATGTTGTCCAAGCGAGCAATTTTCATTCTGGATACACAATCAAAACACAAACACATGGCGTGTGAACACAGAAGAGTGTCATTACGTCACGTCACAGTGAACCTGCAGTGTTAGTTGATCTCTTACTTGTGTTCCTGCATCAGTCTCTGGGTTCCTTCACCACAGTTGAACAGATACCTGCATATTAAACACATGCGTTACAGTTAACATACTGTAGATACAGAGCGCTAGGCTATATACATACAGGTGGCTTGACATTTTATACTCAATTTCACTAATAATTCACACTATATTCAGCTTAGGTGCTCATGTATATTCAAATATAAATAATAAAACATCTATATATTCCTTTAGTAGATGCTTTTATCCAAGGCACCGACATATCTGCTGAATCAAAGTTTAATGACTTTTGTTCGTGATGTATCAGAGTCTCTTATAAGGGAATTTCTGTAAATGTTGTTTTTAAATGAAAGATAAGTGATTATTATTTGACTTTATTTATTTGAGTATTTATATAATCAAATAAAGTTTGAGATTTTATAATATATATTCATTTTATATGTAATATTTATAGGTAGCACTGTGATTTTTTTCTAAAACATTTATGTAATTTTATATTTATAATTCATCAACTCAGATAACGTTATATTAGATCAGGTTTAAATAGTAAAACATGAAATATCATGATATTTCTTAAAGCATGTATTCAAAATTTTTATTCATAATAAAGATTATTCAAATAATATTTGTATAAAAGTATATCATGCATATGTAAATAAATAAACTACTGATTTGTTAAACATTACATAATGTGACAATGTTCGTTAATGTTACCAAGCAACTAATGTTATGTTGTGCTTTTATAAGTAACATGACTCTTATTTTTCTCTTTATATTCCTCGGTCAAATCAATATATTAACACATTTCCTTCAGTCGATTTGTTAAGCATTACATGACATATTGTGCTAATGTTTGTTAGTGTTATTTGAAACTTATGTAATGTTACCTTTATTCTATTTTAATACATTTATTTAAGTTTTTTTTTTTTTTTAATGTTTTATTGTACACCAACTACTGATATATTAATGATGATTATTGTTGAGTGCTGTTATAGTGTGATGTTTGACCCTCATGACAGATCCTGTGTCACGTGACACTGCATGATGTCGCGTGAGACTCACCTGTTATACTCGGAGAAGACGTACAGCGACGCGCCGTTATCGCGACTCCCCGCGCCCGCGACCTGCACATACACGGTGGACGGCCCGTGCAGCTCGCCCTGCCTGCGGCTGTCCCTCGTCTTCACATGTCGCCGCGTGTCTTTCAGTGGTCTGGTCTTCCCGGAGGAGTGTGTGTCCATCAGAGTCTCTTCAGCGGCTCTCAGACTCAGAGCTCGGTGTGTGTGTGTGAGGAAAGAGCCGCGGAGGCGCGCGAGCATAATAAACACCGCGAGCGCCTACGAGGAGCGGCTCATAATATCAGATCAATAAAGATAAAAGAATAACCCGAGAGTGCTGTGTTTGTTTCTGTACAGCACAGCAGTTTGAAGGACTCACTCACACATGTGTGTGTTGATGCTGCTGGACGCGCTTCCGGCGCGTGATGATGACGTCTGGACTAGAAATAGAATCAGGTGGAATGACGCGAAAATATTTTAGATATTAATATAAACGTGCCTTTTAAAATTATTCAACAGGGTTTGCATCGCTAATAGATCATCCAGTTTAAATCTGATATCGACAAAATGTGTAACTCTTGTCAGACTCTTGTACATTTATTTTGTCACTGTAATTTTACTACATTATTCTGTGGAAATGTTCTCCACTTATGTGATTGATTATTTGTACTCTCAGTTTTCATTATATTGGAAAAAAATGTTTTGATAATACTTGGGGAACTAACATTTAGTTCTGCCATGAATAGTAAAAAGGTTGTAAAAAGGCCAGATACGACTATTTTAATTATTAACGGTGTATTTTTCATTTAATGTCTGTTATTAACAGTTAAACATTGTGATTATTGTTCTGTCATCTGATGAAACGACGCGCTGTCAGTTTATAACCGTTACTTTTCTCCGCGCTGTTGAGGACGGACCAATCACAGGCGTTTCTGAATGCTGGATAATGATTTCCAAACCATCGTTAAATGGACATCGTTGTGCAGCATTCTCATTTGTATTTCAGATATTACTTTGTGTTTTTATTAGACTTGAACAATTATACGTTAAAGTTAAAAAAACGTCGTGAAAATTGAACGTGTCTCAAAGTGAAAGCAGCTGAGCCGCCAGGCGCTTCTAGAGGGAAGATAATCATTTTTATTGCGTATCAAAGAAACGATTTTTACATACACACTTACCCTTCACTTAATAAACGTCATCTTAAATTTTTCGACAGCAGATGTTGCTATCTAATAATATTCATATCGGACACCTGGGGGCGCGAGACACCTGAGGAAGCCGAATCCTCCGATGAAGATATCAAGTTTTGTTGTTGTTGTTGTTGTTGTTGTCTTACAGGCCTCATATGGACTCTTAAATATGATGTATTAAATAAGTTCATTTTAAGGATCCAATACCCAACAAACAAATGGCAGTCCACAACATAATATCTCCATAAAATGCCCCATTAAAACTCCTTGTCCTGCATCATATTAATAATATAATAATTGGGCTTTGTATTTTATAGGCCCGAAAATGGATTATAAATATGGCTAAATGTTTACACTAGTCAAAAATTTGTAATAAGTAATTTTTTGCATCTCTTGGCAGCATTTATTCGATCAAAAATACAGTAAATTAATAGCAATAATAACAAAAACAAAAATAATAGTAATATTGTGAAATATTATTACAATTTAAAATGTTTCCCATTTAAATATATATTAAAATGTAATTTATTCCTGTGATCAAAGCTGACTTTTCAGCAGCCATTAGATTCTGCTTTTTAAATGTATATATTTAATTTTGAAATTAAAATGTAACTATATATATATATATATATATATATTTATTTATTATTTATTGATATCAATAGTGAATTAAGTCATATTAAAATTAAATATATGGGCAACAACTTCAATGGAAACAAAACAAGCAGAAAAAACTCCTAATGTCAAATCACTGGATTCATTTCTTACAAGATGATCTACACTTTAATAAAAAAAGTATCAAACATGGAGTCGTTTCCATATTCCTCAGTTTTATTTATAATATCAGCACATATTCGTTGTACAGTGAGGATGGATGTCCTCGTTACAGAAAGCCCGGCCACCTCTGCGTCATTCACCTTTACATACAAAACACGTGTTTAATATCACATACATGAAGAGGAGGGGACCGGACACGAGCAGATTCCAGTACGGCGACGGCTTCCCAATCATATATTCCACAACTCATTTCAGAAGTATAAATACAATTCCAGGCTTATTTATTATTCATTATTTTATATCGGTTTAAAATCACTATTCTGCATCCACGAGAGAGAGAGAGAGAGAGAGAGAGAGAGAGAGAGAGAGAGATTGGGGCCAGACCGTCACGTGTGTCCCATCAGAGGCCTGTGTGTGTGTTTATACGCTTTACAGATGTGTGTGTGTGTGTGTGACGAGACAGAGAGAGTGAGAGTGAGAGAGAGGGAATCATGGGTAGGAGGTATATTACAGTCGAGCTTGAATCAAACACCGGTCTGCGGTGCTCTTGTGTACGTTTCCCGTTTTAATACTGCAGTTCTGTGATGAAGCAAATCTTTACACCGTGTTCAGACGCGCGTGTGTGTGTGTGTGTGTGTGTCAGTCCACGTACATCGGGGAGCTGGGAGACGCGGGCATCATATCCAGGATCATGCAGACGTAACTGCCCACGTCCACCGTACGCTCCTCGTAGATCTGAATGAAGGGATGTTTCTGACAGAGAGAGAGAGAGAGAGAGAGAGGTTTGGTTTACTTTCATTTCTTTAACTTCAGCACTTCTGCTTTACTTCACTTCAGAGTTCCTCCTCAACCCTCACAATGAACCTCTCAAACGCCTGTATCACAGTTGAAGCGTTAATGAGTCACAAGATGTGGCTCAAAGGAATACTAGTTCACCCAAAAATGAGAATTAGCCCATGCTTTACTCACCCTCAAGACTCATCCTA